>NC_045429.1:51173586-51497475 GCF_902635505.1 Sarcophilus harrisii
GAAAAGAAAGAAGGACTATCTACTTTCAGAAAGAAAACTAATTAAGTCTGAAGCATTTCTTTAAAAAAATTAACCAAAGAAACAAAGAAAAACTCATTGTTTTTCTTTGTGCATATAGTGTGTGTGTGTGTGTCTGTGTGTCTGTGTGTGTGTATGTGTTTTCTTTTGCAGCATGGCTAATATGGAAATGTGTTTTGCATGACTTCAAATGTACAATCAGTATTGTATTGCTTGACTTTTTGAGGCTGGAGCAGAGGTGGAAGGGAGGGAGAGTGTTTAGAACTAAAGTTTTTAAAAATGAACATTGCAAAAATTTATATGTAATTGGGAAATAGTGAAATAAGAAATATATATTAAAAAATAAAGAGGGGAAAACAATTAAACAAAGATAACTAATAAATTAAACATTTCTGATAGTATGAAAATTATTCCATACGTATATTTTCCTGGATCTGTAATAAAGGGAAGAAAGTTCATTTTCTTAACTTTTTCTAAGGCAAAGCTTGTTTATTTATCTCCATTTATATTGCTTATTTAACACTCAATTCTAGTTTTTTATTATTTCCATTTAAATTTTGGTAATATAATTGGTTTGTGAAGCAGCTCAGTTGCTCAATGGATAGAATGTTGAACCCGAGTTCAAATATGATCTCAGACACTTAATTGTACGTCCCAGGACAAGACACTTAACCTCTGTTTGCCTTAGTTCAGTGGACAAAAAAAATGGTAAAACACTCCAGTATCTTTGCCAAGAAAACTCCATGTATAGTATGGTTCACAGGGTGATGAAAAGTTGGATATGACTGAAAGACAACAAATTATCATGTATATTGTTCCCTGTCTCTGCTTACTATACTCTGTTTCAGGTCGTATCTTCTGAATCCATTATATTTGTCATTTCTTACAGTACTATTCTATTATATTTATGTCATATAATTTGTTTAGTTATTTCTCTATAGATGGGAATTCAATTTTGACAGGCCTGTTATTAACACACACACACACACACACATACACACACACACACACAAAATCACTTCTTTGAATTTTCATAATAAAGTTACTTTCTCTGAATTGCTCTAAAAACAAAAGGTAATGTAGCAGCCTGATTCTGAGAGAATGATAAAAAGGATATTCTCTCTGAATTTTAAAATTTAAAATTTAAAAATTTAATCAATTAACCTGTTTTAATTAGCATATCCCTTTCTCTTGACTCTTTACCTCACCACTTAAGCAAATAGTTTCAAAGTTTCAAAAAGTTAGTTTCATTCTATGACTTATTTCACCTCTCTTCCAAGAGATGGGAAAGCATGCTTTCTCATCAATCTTAAGAAGTCATGCTTTATCTTTACAATTGATCAGAGTTCTTAAAGCTTTCAGTTGTTTTCTTTCTCATTAGTGCAATGGTGGTAATAAGTTGCATCGATATATAAGTTGTTCTAGTTGTGCTTACTTCATCTTTCTCAGCTCAAGTTTCATTAAGTTTCAATGAATGTCATTATTGTCATGTTTTATGACACAATAATATTCTATTTCCTTTGTAGTAAGAGGTATAATGTGCGTGGCTCCCAGAGAAGCAAGAATAGACTTCTCTAATATCTTCCCTCATCTTTCTCCAAGGGAAATTTTAATTCCTGCCAGGAGAGGAAGCAGGAGGTGTGACAAAAAACTGGATACTGATCTCTTCAAAGACAGGAGGTAGTGGGCTAGAATTACATCTTTCTGTTTCCTTAAAGACTGCTAGTTTGGAAGAGGTAATCTTTAAGTTCAAGCTATAGCTCCTCATTGCAGTTCAGTAATGAGAAAGTTCTATATCCAGGTTTTGACTTCCTTCCTATCAAATGCCAGTTACACAATGAATACACATAGCAAATAGCTAAGAAACCTATTCCTTCAAGTTAATGGCAAAACATAAATCAGAAAAAAAATGCAGATGAGAATATATAACGGACAACGCGGATTGAATGAGCTTTCCTTTAGGGAGCATGATAGCTCAGAACAACCAAGAGAGAGAATTCCAGGTTTCAACCAAAGGAAAAATTCCATGAAGCCTCTAGTTTGCTAAGTTTGGGACACAGGCATGGTAGCAATGGTATATTTGTCTCATGTTAGTTTCTTCCCATAGTCCTTCTTGCTCTTCAGATTGACCATGTCCCTTCTGGCAGCAAGAAGCCAAACAATTTGAAAATCTCTATACTTTATTGATTTTGCAACTCTGCCCTACCCTTCATACAAGTGATAAGTCTCCACCAATAAGATCAGAGTCCCATATAGTTAGACTTTTGAGTCAAAGCTTATGGATTCATATTCCACAATTTGTTCAATTTGTTCACTAAATGATATACATTTTTGTTGCCAGTTGTTTGTTATAAGAAAGCATGCTATACTCTTTTCTGAAAAGTTTTACTTTGTTTTTATAATTATCATTTCTTTTGCCATCCAAGGTATTTTGATTTTCTTCACTGATTCTCTATGTGCATAGCAAATAGTAAGCAATTAATAAATGATGTCCAATTGATTTCCTAATTGATTATATGCTTACATGTTCTTTTTAAATTTCCTCTGTGGCCCTCATGAGTCTAGAGCATCTAAAGTACAAAATTTGAATTCCTTCTATTTCATTTCTACATTTTCATGTATGTAGATCTTAACCTATATTTTTTTTTATTCTACCTCGTTTGTGGAAATATTGAATTAGAAAGTAAGCAATGTCAAATGGAAATGATGTCAAGTAGTGTTAGTCACTCTGTTCCAAATTATCAGGTCTAGGTGAATTATGGCTTCCTATTCCTATTCTTTCTCCTCATTAGCATTTAGGGAGCTGGCTTTTCTTGAAGGCTACTATATCCCTTCTCCTAGGCTGAGTAGAATGCAGTTCTCAGAAGAACAACCTTCTATAGGAACAGGTGAAATCCTAATATGCATATCCCTGACCAAATCCCAGACCAAACCAGTTATGAGATCTCTGCCTCTTATCATAGCTATACACTATTTCCCCAGGAGAAGGAAGCGAGGAGAGTAAATAGGAATAGGCCACAGCTATATTCCAAAGCCTACAAGATTTCTTCAAATTATTAATTCCAATGGGCAGAATTGTTTGGGATCCTGTCCAGGGACGCTGAGTGGTATTTAAAATGTCCTTTAGAATTTGATCATTTTTTTAACCTTGTACAATGTTTCTTCCTTTTAACCTCACAAAATTGGTTACAATAGTTATGCTGAAAATCCCTTTTTGGTGTTGTTGCTATAATCTGGCAGTTAAAGAAGTATGTAGAAAGCAATTGTTCTTCCATCTTGCCATTGTAGGATTCATTCACTCAGAGTGGAATCAGATTCAAAACAAATCAATGCACTTTGTTTTATTCCTTTAAGGGACCTTGAAGTAAATCCACATTGGTGATCCTAGTCCTCCAACTAGATTAAGTCTCTTCTCATGGGGTTATTAATGTCATGTTTCTTTCATGCAAAATATCTTGCTAAAAACCAAGAAAAATAAAGATATAGATGAAGATAATGAGGCATTCATCCACTTAATTTGGAACAACAAAATATGCTGAGTGTAAAAGAGGTCCAAGTAAAGAACTTGGGGAATCTTGAGGATGAAAAAATTTCTTCTGGTTGCAGGAACCATGGAATGGCTTGAAGAAAAGTGTTACTGGGTTCAGAGATTAATTGATTTAGAACTGAAAAGGGCCTTAATACTGATCTACTTCAAGCCTTTTATTTCACCAATAAGAAAACTAAGGCCCAAGATATGTAAAATGACTTATTTAATAGAAACAATCAGTAAGTGGTAAAAAAAATTCAGGTCCTCTGACTACAGGTGCTTGTTCTTTCTCTTGTATAATCACTGGAATTGGGTTAGTTGTGTATTTATAAATGCCTGACAGGAGTTTACTATTATATGTGTACTGTTCTGTTTCTGTTCCACAATATACAGTATGGGTTACTGGCCATGAACAATCCCCAGAATTTTCCTGGGATAGCCTGTCACCATCACTCACCTCAAGGTCTCTCCCCACTGTCCAGCCCTCAACTTCAATAACTTAAAGTGGATAAAATGATAGCAGTCCACAGATATTGCACCAACAACAGAAGGAATATATTTTTTTCCTGATCAAGTGAAATTTGGTGATATCAGGGAAAAACAGCATCAATACCACATGTCATTTAATAAAACCTAAAGTTACGAGTGTCCTGAATCATTCCCCTAGAAGTTATTTTAATGGGCAGCCCTTCCCCAGAAAGGTTTGTGAGTACAGAATAACACAAGTTAATTTTAGCAAGTACTTTTTAACCTACATTTGGGGACAAAAATACCAGGAAACCTATTATATAATTGAAGGAAAAAGAAACCCTCTGGGTGTGACAAAAAGTTGTCTGTCTTAAGTTACTGCAAATGGAAAAATGATATATAGAGAAGCTTGGTATTTGAGAGGTTCAATCATCGGAAACTATTTGCTGGGAAATCCACTGAGGTTGCCTAGGCACAAGAAACAGCTGCCACTTCAGGTAGACAGAATGCTTGTCCAGGGATTTCCAGAATTCTGCCATCCTTTTCCCTCTCCAACCCCAAGTCTCTCTATGGGAGAAAATTCTCCTCATTGAGCTCCAAGGATTCCCAATATTGCCATCTACTTAACATCATCAAACATTCATTGATTAGTTGGCATTTCAAAAGGCGGAATAAAGGTTTAAGGTGGGAGAAAGTTGCTGATATACTCCTTGCCTTAAAAGAGCTTAAAATCTAATCAAGAATGGGCACTCATAATTAAGGCACTTGGACATTGCAGATACTTAAATATTTCCTTAATTATATTGAATTGAAATGAACCTACACATTAGGTACAAAATGACTTTTCATGACCCAGGGGCAGAAAACTATCCAAAACACTGTCCAGTTTCCCTTCCAGTTTAAATAACTGGATGTTTCTTAAATACTACTCTTACTAGCTGAAAAAGATTTCTCATTCTCCAAATCATCTGTCTTTGTCACTTACTGCATTCAATATCAGGCTTTTTTTGAAAGGTGGGTGGGAGGGAGGATGTATACATTCTCATCTCCTTATTAGACTATAAAGTATTAGAAAGCAAGGACTGCTTCATTTATCATCTTTGCATCCCCAACACCTATCCCTGATGCTTTATACACAGACACACATATATATGCAGATGTTTGTTGAATTGAATTGCATAAAATTCTTTTGAAGTGAATTGCTAGCACCTCAGTGCTAGTTTTATGAAATTTTCTATAGAGCTGTTCAGGCAGAGTTGGGGAAGTGGGGAGTGGGTGCTATTATAAGTCTGAGCATTAGCTATTTGAATTGAAGCTGGTTTTTGATCAAATATAAAAATATGTAAGTAAAAATATGGTGACTATTTTAAAAAAATCTATTTGTTAGCCTGGCCAATTTTATGGGGTGCTTCATGATGAAGCATTGTAGTTCATACTGACCAAAAGCAATTCTATAGGCATTATAGTTATTATAGACATTATAATTGGTTTCATGAATGGGACGAGCTTTACGATTTGAGTTTTTACAAGATCAGACATCTGACCATTCAGAGACTGATCCCTTGTTATGCTAGCAGTCTACAACTCTGGTATGGGGTGCATTCCAAAAGATAATTCATCAGTCAGTCATTTGGTACTAAGAATGCATTTTTCTACAGAAATAATGTTCCCAGGACAGCCTACAGAAGCCTATTTGATCCAACATGTAACACAACCATAGTGTTAATCGAACTATAGTTTTTAATCAGCACTTACAACATATTTTCTATGCAAAAAAAATGCTTTCTGATGTGCAACTTAGAGAAAAGATTTCTTACTGACTCAGCAGTAGTTTTCTCCTGTCGGATGGAGTAAAAGAGGTGGGGGAGAGGACTGAGGACAGAGATGTGTTTGTGCTCAGGTAACAAACATGTGCATGTAGAATTTGCAAATTTGCAGAAGAGAGAAGACAAAAAAGAATTTAAGGGAACAAACATTAAGTGCCTACAATATGCCAGAAATACCATCTGATTGTATCTTTGTAAGAATCCTGGGAGGTAGATGCTATTATCACACCCATATTACAATTGAAAAAATTGAAGCAGACAGAACTTCAGCTGTCTGAGATCAGATTTGAACTTGGGTTTCTCTGAGTCAAAGCCTCCTCTCTATTCCCTGTTCCACCTACCTGCCCTGAGCAGGGCAATGCTTTACCCCAGGCACTGATATGGTAAGGAAATATTCTTCCTTTCCCTGGAGCCACACTTCCTTCTTCAAATAATATTGTTGTTGTCCAGTGGTATCAGCTGTTTCTGACTCTATTTGAGGTTTTCTTGGCAGAGATACAGGAGTTAGCTGCCTGACTGGGCTACTCTCACTGCTTGATGTCAGGGATGCCCATCCTTGATATTCCATGTCTGTCATGCTTTTTTCTCAGTACTTATTACTGTACTAGAGGACTATCCCTGAGGTATACCTCTAACTGGGGGATCTATACCATAAAAGACATCCAGGATCAGTACAAGATAAACTGAATAATGATATAGGTATGCACTGGCTGCCTCTGAACTCATTGTCCATCCTCCCCCACCACTACCTCCTAACTAAATAATTATAACCATTCTAAATTACTCTTCATTTTTCCTATCTTTCTACTATGCTTTATGAAACCCTCTTCTATTATTAATAAACTCAAATTCATCCTAGAGCTCTTCTTCTCATATTCTATCCGTCTACCACTGCTCAGTGTAATCTAGATTTTTCCTAAATGTAGAAAAATGGCATCTCATTGCGTTTCATGGTTTGCAAAACATCTTCCTCATTCTAGCCTTTTGATATAGATAGAATATCATTTTAAAAAAAGGAACACTGTTTCAGAGACTCAGTGTGACTTCTGCCATGGCCACACCACTAACAAAGGTCAGTGTTTGGGATGGAATTGATCCCAGGTTGAGCAGTCCAATTGGGCTGCCTAGGACAGTGTTTCACTATATGTGGGCTCAGGCTATCAATCAAATAAAGGGGAGAATTGAAGCTTTTTACTTGGTGAATTCAGGACAAAAGAACAGCAGCTACAAATGTGACTATGTGGTAAGAACAATAATCTCTCCTACTGGGTATATTGGGCTCAATTTTCCTTAAAAGGTATTGAAATCATCTTTAAGGCTTGATTGGCTCATGGAGTTAAAGGCTCAGGCTGAGCCACAAGAAACGTCAGAAACTTTTTGATTCTTGGCTAAAAGGCCATGATGGACGATTCAGAAAAGGAAGATTTTCTCAGCTGACTTAACAAGGGTGTTCTTAATGTCTATCCTTATTGAATATCCTTCTCCTACCAGGATGAATAAATCTCCTTTTATTAACTGTTGAATAACCTATGAATATCTCATTTTCTTCCAACTCTGAACCTAAAGTGACAGAGTATTGGCCTCAGTCAGACCTAATCAAATCACAGGGAAATACTATTTCTCTGAAAGTAGAGGAAAAGGTAAGTTGGGTTTTTTGTTTGTTTTAATCTTCAATTAGTTTTTGACCAATTAAATTTGTTGTGTAATAACTCAAGACTCCTCATTCTTTTGTCATTATAATCCCAGCCTGAGCACTTGAGGTAGTGGTCTTTTATTGGTTTTCTAAATTTGTTTTTTTTTTTTTTTATTTAAAAAAAAATTAAGCCATTACCTGGATACACAAATGCTTCCCTTGCAGAACTGCAGAGATTCCCTGAATGTCCTGAACATTCTCTAAGACTGCCTGCTGGGCAATTAGCCATTTTGTTTATAAGAAAGCTCTACAGAGAGGAAAGAAAAGTGACTAGATTTTCTCCTCTTCATAAAACAAATGAATTTTCTTTAATAATATTTAGCACTTTCCAAGTGCCTTAGAGCTGAGAAACTCAGATTGCTTTATGCACACTAATTAACTCTCCTAGTCCCTCACAGGAGGTTGTATTAGGGATCATCTCATGAGACTTTTTATCCTGGGCACTGATCCAGGGTCATTTTGTGTGTGTGTGTGTGTGTGTGTGTGTGTGTACACTAGGTGCTAATGAGACACCAGCACAGTCAGTGATCACATATTCCTTCAGCAGGAGACAGCCCCCCTAGGAAATATGCTGTGAAATGCATTCCTGCCCAAATCTGGAAAGTGTCCAGAGTCCCAGAGCATTATCTGGGGTCCCTATGGAAGGAGGTGTTGCTAAGAGAATGAGTCTGTCACTGAGGCTCTTCAAATGTCCTTTTACACTGTGTTTGACATGTTCCCTAGACTTTGGGAAGACAGATTTCAAAGACTTCACAGACAGTATAGGTAAGACTTCAGGCCTATGATGCTACAGGGGAAGATTGGCTCAGAAGGAATGGAAGACTTTAAAAGAACAACATTCTTATGATAAAAAATACATAAATGCTTACAATAAGAAAGACAATCAGTTAGCTGTCTAAAAAAGACTAATATGCTAGGAAATCACCTACCAACTTAGAGTTTTAAAAGACAAAATAGAGAAGCAAAGACAGGTGACAGAATGAATACAAAAGTATGGTACTGTCCTCTAAGAATACTCTCTGGAGTGCTGTAAGCCAGAAAAGAACAAACCAAGTATAGTGATGAATACTGAGGACAACAGATAGGGCTTTAAAAACAAAGCAATGTCAGGGTCAAGAGGAAAATCATAAAAGGTAAAGGGCCCCTGATGGCAATGGATGACAAAGAAGGCTGAACTACTCAACTCTTAATCACTTGGGTTCTCTTGTCCAAGGAGACTGATCTTCAGACCAATATGTGTAAAACAAAGATATTAGAATTTAAATCCAAAGTAAGAGATGGTATGTGCTTTCTAAACCTTAAAGTTCAGTACAAATGATAGCTACTACTAAGAAAAGCACTGAAATACCATTGTTAGGAGGTTGGCTGTAGAATTGAGATTTGACTTTACTACACACTAGCTAAAAGACCATGCATAAATTACATAAGCTCTTAATGTCACATGCAACTCTGAAAGACTCAGAAATTAGATGTGAGTTGCTCAACTGTTTCTGTAGATAGTTGTTTCTTTTTGAAGCTTGAAATAGGAGCAAGGATGGACTTCAATTTTTTTTGTATAAATATTGGGGATATTCTCTCTGCCTAAAGCAAAGCTTATAATTTCTTGACATGCATTAATGATAATTCCATCCTTCTAAAAGTGAACAAACCAACAAAAAATTTTGATTTTGAATCTGATTATCATGCACATAAAATTGGTTACTCAAATAATGGGAAAAAAGGATATATGGCAAGAGGTGATCCCTCTTTCTTAGAATTTGTGCTAGAGCAGAAGAAAGCTGGGCACAATCTCATATGCACACTTGATTTGGGCAAACTCAATTTCAAAGAGACCAAAAAAAAGATAGTTAAGATGACATTGACCAAAATTCTAAAAAGAGAAGTCAGCTGGGGAAAGTACAAAGATCTATAAAATGAAATTCGTAAGACAAAAAAATTAGCAAATTTGGTGAGGAGGAAAAAACGAGAATTATCAAAAGACACCGATATGGATTCACATGGAACTTAACAATCACCTGATTTCAAAAAGAGATACACATAAGAAGAAATAAAAATGATAAAAGGTGAATATAAAAAACATGACTTGGCTCCTTAAGAATTACATCTGGAGTGTTAAAACTCTGAATGAGCTAAAGCTGTCAAGGAAAGGATTAAATAATGTTATTGTTGTTGTGGCTCTTTTAAAGGCAAAATGAGGAAAAGAAGGAGTTCAAGGAAGAGACTGGTGCTGAGGATGGATAAAAATGATAATAGCTGGCAATAAAAAGAAGTCAGACATGTTTAACTTTACTTTGCTTCTATTTTTTTTCCTGACAAGGAGAGTGATTTTTGGACTAGAAGGACAATAAAATATAATTAATAGGAGATTGATAAATAACATGAGTAGGATCACATAAATAAAGTGCCTCTCTGTCCTCAATGAGTTCACACTGTGACAAATATTCTAGAATACTGAAATAACTACAGAGGTGGTTGCTGAGTCATTGTGTCTGATCTTTGAAAGGCCATGGAGAACAAAAAAGATGCCATAAAATTGGAGGAAAGAATATACTGTCTCCATTTTCAGCAAAAGAAAAAAAAAAAGAGTGTGATGTGTAAACTCTAGGTTAGCTGAATATGAAATTGATTCCTGATAAAAATCCTGGAAAATATTCTGAGTGAAAGTTTTACTGTAAATGGTCAATGACTATCTAAAAAAGAAAATGGTGGCCATCAAGAACCATCATAGTGTCATGAAGAAGAGGTTATACTAAATTAACCTTTTAAATTTTTTTAACAGTATTGCTAAGCTAGTAGTCTAAGGGGATAGTGCAGATATGATTTACCTGGATTTGCTAAATTGTGTCATTTTTTTGTTTGTAAAAGATTGGCAATGTGTGAGCTATAATGCAAATAAGTGGTTTTTGAATGGCTGGACTTGACAGCAATGGCTTCCTAGTGAAGATAGGTTAACATGTACCTGCCATGAAATAATTCCAGAAAGTTACATTCCAGAAAGTTCTGCTCTCACTCAGCCCTTGGAATAAATAGCTGCTAAGAAATCCTTGGTTCAATTTGACTTTATTTTTGGATCAGTTCAATTTCAGGTAATCTTTTGAGGGAGAATCCCTCCTAGTCTTCATCTCCATCAAGAAGCCCAAATTGCTTCCATTATCATTTTCCATATGAAGAAATTGAGACATAGGGATAGTTAGTGATTTTAAATGAAAAAGATGGATTTTGATTCTCTTATCCCAATTTGAATACCTTGAAAACAGGGACACAGTGTATGTGTGTGTGTGTGTGTGTGTGTGTGTGTGTGTGTGCGCGCGCACCACAGCTTACGTAGTACTCAGCCATAGTAAAGTGTCTATGTTCTCCATCCATCCATCTATTCATTTATTCATTCAGTGTCATGACTAAATTCACATCCAGTCATGAATGTCATAGTAAAAAGATGAGTAAAAGACTGACTGAATGCCAAATGAAAAATCTTTAATTTAGTAATTTAAAAAAATCACATTTTAGTGATTTCCCATTACTTACTGAATAATAAAGAATCAGCTCTTGATCCTGCCATTCAAGATCCCATCTTCCAACTTACCTTTATAGCCTTCTTTCTTATTATCCTCTTTCTGGTACTCTCTCTTCCAAATGAACTGAAGTATTCTTCCTATCTTCTTGTCCACATTTTTCTTCCCCATTCTCTTTGCCTGGAATGATGTTTTTCTCCATCACCTCATTATTGTTAATATTTTTCCCTCCCTCTCAGACTCAGATCTGGAGTTAGATCCTACATCAAGCTTTTCCTAACTCTCTGATTCTCATCGCTGAAATGAAAATAGTCTCTCCAGCCTCACATCCCCCCTGGTGCCTCCTTTATACTTAATACAACAATCCCAGTGTCTTGTTTTTATTTCTTGTATTTTCCCTACTCTCCATTAAATTGTAAATTCCTTGAGAGCAGGATATGTGCCATCCTGTTTTATTTTTGTATCCCAAACAAGTGGCACACTGCTTTGTAAAGTGGAGATTAATAAATATTTATTCAATTAAATGAATAATAATCATAAATCTGATGATAACAAGATGATATCCTGTTGATGAAACACACAGGATATTCCAGTGTGGGCAGCTAGATGGTCCATAGTACTAGGTTTAGAATCATGAAGATTCATCTTTATAAGTTCAAATCCAGCCTCAGATATTTACTAATGGCATGACTCTAGCAAGCCATTTAATCTGGTTTGCCTCAGTTTCTTCATCTGCAAAATGGAAAGGAGATAGCAAACTACTCCAGTAGTTGTGCCAAGAAAACCCCAAATCAGATTATGAAGAATGAAACAAACAACAATAATCCTAATGTAAGTGAATTGGGAGGGGTAGGAAAAGGGGAAAGTTGGGTAAACAAAGTACAAGTTATTTGCCACCAATGTGAAGTCAATTAGTAACTAGAAGTAACATAGAATTAGCGTTAGTACAGTTTTTTCACTATGCCTGCCACCATTTTTTTAATGTAAACTACATATTTTTGCTCAATGCACTCTACTTGCAGCATTTGAACCGCAACATCCAAGGCTCATCTATGTAGATTAGCCCCAATATCAGATCCTTCATTATGGATGAGTAACATGTGTAAAGTACTTGTTTGTCATTATTCCTCTCTGGGAACACTCTGATTTAGCCCAGCTAATCTCTTCTTTGTTACCCAAATACATGGTGGACATTCCCACCTCCTTGCTTTTGCTTAATTCTCCCTCCTATAGGAAATGTCTCACCTCTTCTCTATTTATCAATCACTAATCATCAAAGCCCAAATCAAAGTCTCTTTCACCAGGCCTTCCCTTACCAGCCCAACTCATTGTGGTATCTCTTTCTGATTTCAATGAGTACACAGCTATGGAAGATTGAGAAGTAGAAGAAAAATGATTACATTTGGAATTAGAGGACTTGTGTTTGAATACAAGCTCTACTATATGTCACTTCATCTCTCTGTGCCTCAGTTTTCTTTTCTGTAAAATAAAGAAGTTTGATGATGTGATTTCTAAAGTCCCTTCCAGTTTTGTGTATACTATCCTATGACTTATCACCACTGGGAAAGTGCTTCCCTGAACATTTTCCTCATCTGTAAATTGTGGGTACCATTCCTTATAACGCAAAGGATTTTTGATGGAAGTGCTTTGTAAACTATAGTTCACAAAAGGTTATGCTATAAAGAAGGTACCAACCTGCATCGTTGAAGGGAGCTGCTTCAGTCAATAATCCCTATACCAATGAAATTCTAAGCTCACTCCCTATCACATGGAAGGCATTGAATAAATATTTTTTTGAATGAGAGAATTCATAATATGGGGATCAGATTCTTAAGGAGCCTGGGCTATATTCCCAATTTAGCTAAATGTGTCATCCTCAATTTTTTTTTTCTTTTATCATTCATGTCAAGGCGCCCCTCTATTGATGCAGATAATAATAACAAAAAAAAATGACCCAAACTATAAGAAATTAAAATAAAACAACTTGCCTTAATAGAACTGTTCTTAAAAAAAAAAAAAAAAAACTAGGTATGCTTTCCTTTTAGAAGTCATCTATTGCTAGATAGATCCAGCAGAGATAAACGCATTTATATTTTGCTGTTAATTAGTGCTTTTCTTCCAGGAGGTGGAATCCTCACTCCCTTTCACAGATCAAATTATTTGTGCACCCCCTCTAAAATGCTTGCCAAAGTCAAAAGTGCAAGCAGCCCCAGTGCAGTTTGCAATGAGGACTGCTGCAGTGAGCAGTTAGCACACCATTAATTCTCAATTAAGTGCCAATTTGCACATTGCTGGGAAACAATTGCAAATTCTTTGTTTCCCCCTTAAGATGTCAGTGGAATCCAAGAGCACCAAAATCGAGTGGGGAAGGATAAATAAAGACAACGTGAAAAAGCCAAGCCAAATGCCAAGAAGGGATAGATTGCCCACATTGCCAAATTGCCTGGCCCCTTGTTGTCAGTAGGTAGTCTAATAAGTCACAGGGATAGTTTAGAAATTTATCATAATTCTGATTATCTACAGGGAAACAGTTCTCACCAGGGGTTTGTTGTCAGGAAAAGCTCAGATCTCTCTGAAGCCAAGAATTGGGGGATTTCAAACACAGGGGAGATACCATGTTTTTCTTCTGAAGCAATCATCTCATAAATCTGTGAGAGAGGTGGAGGTGGAAGGTATGGAGAGGAAGAGGGAGAAAATGATGTAGTAGTGGTGGCAGCGGAAAAATTAAACTCTTAACTGTATTGCGCATATATTTTATTTTCCCTCCCCACCTCACATCACCTTCACCTTATCATAGATCTGGTTGTTAAAACATTTTATAAGCCCACCTCTGGTCTAGATTCGATAGCTAAAACAAAACCTAATAGCTAGAATGAGCACTTTTCATGTACTATACAATTATTCAATGGTCATTTTATTCATTCAACAAGTATTTTACTGAAATTCAGCTAAAACTACAGAATTCTTCTTGCTTTCTTTATCTTAGACATCATTACTAGCTAGTTGGAAAGAAAAGAAAGGGACTCTAAGAGCCTCTTGTCTAACATCTAGCTAAAATATAAAGTCCTATAAGAAAATAGAGAGAGATGGACAGATAGAGACACAGAGACAGAAAGAGAGGAAGAGAGAGGAGAAATCAGTTCATTCAAAATACCCATTCAACAAACATCTCTGTGATATACTATGTTAGGAATTGCAGGACATACAAAAATTCAGTGAAATGTGCTGCCTATTTTAATGAAATTCATCATCTAACAGGGTACCAAAATACAAAGATAGCAATGATAGGAAAGACTAGAATCATAGGATTTCACAACTTTAGCAAAGTTGCTGGTTATAAAATAAACCCACATAAGTCATCAGCATTCTTATATATCACTAACAAAATCCAACAGTCAGAGTTACAAAGAGAAATTCCATTTAAAGTAACTACTGATAATATAAAATATTTAGGAATCTATCTGCCAAGGGAAAATCAGAAACTTTATGAGCAAAATTATAGACCACTTTTCACACAAATTAAGTCTGATCTAACCAATTGGAAAAATATTAAATGCTCTTGGATAGGGCGAGCAAATATAATAAAGATGACAATATTACCTAAACTAATCTATTTATTTAGCGCTATACCAATCAGACTCCCAAAAAACTATTTTAATGACCTAGAAAAAATAACAACAAAGTTCATATGGAAAAACAAAAGGTCAAGAATTTCAAGGGAATTAATGAAAAAAAAATCAAATGATGGTGGCTTAGCTGTACCAGATCTAAAATTATATTATAGAGCAGCAGTTACCAAAACTATTTGGTATTGGCTAAGGAATAGATTAGTTGATCAGTGGAATAGATTAGGTTCAAGGGATAAAACAGTCAACAAATATAGCAACCTAGTCTTTGACAAACCCAAAGATCCCAGCTTTTGGGATAAGAACTTACTGTTTGATAAAAATTGCTGGGAAAATTGGAAACTAATATGGCAGAAACTAGGCATTGATCCATACTTAACGCCGTACACCAAGATAAGGTCAAAATGGGTTCATGACCTAGGCATAAAGAATGAAATTATTAATAAATTAGAGGAACATAGGATAGTTTACCTCTCAGACCTGTGGAAGGGGAAGGTCTTTATGACCAAAGCAGAACTAGAGATCATTACTGATCACAAAATAGAAAATTTCGATTATACCAAACTGAAAAGTTTTTGTACAAACAAAACTAATGCAGACAAGATTAGAAGGGAAGCAATAAACTGGGAAAATATTTTTACAGTCAAAGGTTCTGATAAAGGCCTCATTTCCAAAATATATAGAGAATTAACTCTAATTTATAAAAAATCAAGCCATTCTCCAATTGAAAAATGGTCAAAGGATATGAACAGACAATTCTCAGATGAAGAAATTGAAACTATTTCTAGTCATATGAAAAGATGCTCCAAGTCATTATTAATCAGAGAAATGCAAATTAAGACAACTCTAAGATACCACTACACACCTGTCAGATTGGCTAAGATGACAGGAAAAAATAATGATGATTGTTGGAGGGGATGCGGGAAAACTGGGACATTGATGCATTGTTGGTGGAGTTGTGAACGAATCCAACCATTTTGGAGAGTAGTTTGGAACTATGCTCAAAAAGTTATCAAACTGTGCATACCCTTTGATCCAGCAGTGTTACTACTGGGATTATATCCCAAAGAGATTATAAAGAAGGGAAAGGGACCTGTATGTGCACGAATGTTTGTGGCAGCCCTTTTTGTAGTGGCTAGAAACTGGAAACTGAATGGATGTCCATCAGTTGGAGAATGGCTGAATAAATTGTGGTATATGAATATTATGGAATATTACTGTTCTGTAAGAAATGACCAACAGGATGATTTCAGAAAGGCCTGGAGAGACTTACATGAACTGATGCTGAGTGAAATGAGCAGGACCAGGAGATCATTATATACTTCAACAACAATACTAGATGATGACCAATTCTGATGGATCAGGCCATCCTCAGCAATGAGATCAACCAAATCATTTCTAATGGAGCAGTAATGAACTGAACTAGCTATGCCCAGAAAAAGAACTCTAGGAGATGACCAAAAACCATTACATTGAATTCCCAATCCCTATATTTATGCACACCTGCATTTTTGATTTCCTTCACAAGCTAATTGTACAATATTTCAGAGTCTGATTCTTTTTCTACAGCAAAATAACGTTTTGGTCAGGTATACTTATTGTGTATCTAATTTATATTTTAATATATTTAACATCTACTGGTCATCCTGCCATCTAGGGGAGGGGGTGGGGGGGTAAGAGGTGAAAAATTGGAACAAGAGGTTTGGCAATTGTTAATGCTGTAAAGTTACCCATGTATATATCCTGTAAATAAAAGGCTATTAAATTAAAAAAAAAAAGAATCATAGGATTTTTATTTTCTGGAAAGGACTTTAGATATCATTGGTTCTAACTTTTTCATTATTGCAGATGTGGAAACTGAGGTAAAATCACTTACCAAGGAATGACAACTATTAAGTAAAAGTGTTAGAATTCCCATCTAGGTCTTCTGACTTTGGTATAACATAGTTACAGTGTAACATACATGTTACAGGATGAGCAGATTAGAGAAAGGGAAGCAAAGTGATGTTTGAAGGCTGCAGGGGAAGTATACTGCTGGATTAGAGACTAGGGAAGCTTTCATGGAAGAGATTGGGTTTTAAAGGATTAATAGATGTCTCATAGACAAATAAAGGAAGGAGAGAGAATAATATGTACAGAAGAACAGAAACTGGAGGGAGTGGGAGTGGTGGGAATACATGGTTTTTTAGCATAGAGTGTAGTCTCTGGAGAACAGAATCAAGGAGGAAGTATAATATAAAAAATGGAAATGAGGAGGCAGACTCAGATTGTGTATGATTTTGAATGCCAGACAAAATATTAAACCTTAGTAGTCCAAACAGAACTCAAATAATAGTACAAAGACAATAAACCAAATCCCCATGATCACTTTTCTTTCTCCCATTCTCAGGATTACTGAAAATAGATTTCCTAGTACTAAAGTGGGCCTATGAAATAGAACTGGGCTTATCCACACAGAAAGACTAATTTAGACCAGGACCAAATCTAGGAGACAAGAAATATCAGGGAAGGTCTTCTGCTAAGTTTCAACTTGATTGGACCTCCAACCCCCAATATTTAGGGAAGTCCTATAGGACAACACCAATGCCTTGAAACCCCACAAGCTGGTTGTTTTATATAGAGAACACATTGTTCTGCCTCTTGGGACAGTTAAGCATTTCTAAACTGCCTTCAGAAAAGCCATAATAGTAAAAGGACTGAGATACAACAGTGCAAAGAACAGACTTTAGAATTTATACCTAGCTATTCATCTTCGTTTTTCTAAGCTACAGGACCAAGACAACTCAGGAAGCATATGTACAAGATAAAAAATGCACTTCACATTATCACATAACTACTGGATGATTGATTAAAATAAAGTTACCCACCCAAATCAATGGGCTGCACTTGTAGCATGTGTGTGTGTGTGTGTGTGTGTGTGTGTGTGTGTAACACTGTGTAAAAAATAGAATAGTCATCTGGCTTTTTAAGAAATCTGAGCAATATTGGGCAGGATCCCTTTATCTCTCCTACTAGCCTGCCAAGGTCTGGAATTTTGCTATGAGAAATTCATTCCTTTAGGATTTACAGAGTTTTTATTCTTTGAAAATCCTCTAAGAAAAGATAAATGCACTGGAGAGCATAAAACCTTGAACTCATAACCAGGCTTAGGAAAAATTAATAGTTAACTACTATTTTTTTTCTTTTCATTCATTGTGGTTATGATAGGGTTGGAGAAGGAATAGTCAAAGGGATACACTGAGGAGAAAATAAAGAATAGTTAGGTAGGTAGGGTAAAAAAAAGTTAAGTAGAAAAAATGGGGGTAGATACTAGCTGAACAAGACAGTGTTTACACATGTTATGGCTTTACTTAAGTAGAATCCTATGTGAGAAACATATTTTTGCCCCAATTGTCTGAGAGCAGAAACTTTCCAGCATTTACCAAATAGGGAAACGTTAAGTAAGCCAGAAATGTCCAGGGACCCATTATTCTACTTGAAGTTTTATTCCTAAATACTTGCAAGAAGCTGAGGTGGGAAGAAACTGGGAGTAAGTAATGATTTACCCCTATCTTCATGTTTTGGCAGACTGGTGCTTAGCAGAAGGGTCTCACATAGCAGCTTTCTCAAATTTTAATGCTACTTCTTGGCAGGGAGGTGACATAAGGTGATGGGAGAAAGAAGGATAAAGATAGAAAAAGAAACAGGTTTCATTTCCCCTCCCTCCAATCGGGTTTTACATTTCAGAATAGTTAAGGTATCTGGGTCTTAGTCTTCAGCCATAAAAAGAGGGGTTCAACCTAGATCAAAGATCTGTGTAATTAGGTTTTTAAAAAATGCTTTAATGATTATATAGTTCAATATAATTGTTTTCCTGTGTGAGAGTTTGAACTTAATTTTATACATTTAAAATAATTATTCTAAGGAGTTCATGGGCATTACCACACTGCTAACGGGGTTTGTGACACAGAAAAAATGTTAATATTCCCTGGTCAAGATGATGTCTAACATCTCTTTCATCTTTAACAGATCTCAAAACAAGAGGAAAATAAAAATGGACAAACTGTTGGAAGAAACCGGTGTGTGGCTCTGCTTCCATTACAACACTCTTAATGTGCTAACTATAGGCATTGTGCTTGCAGTTGTTTTCTAAGCAGTGGTGATGAATTGACTTCAGTTGGCCATACTTTCTTACCTTAGTCCCAGAATCCCAGAGTTGCAAGATACCTTCGTGTCCAGTTTGGACCAGAATAGTAATTCACTTTATTTTTTAAAATAGTATTTTATTTTTTCCCAATTATCTGTAAATACAGTTTTCAACATATATCTTTTATAAGATTTTAAGTTCCAAATTTTTCTCCCTCTCTTCCTTCCTTCCATTCCCAAGATGGCAAGCAATCTGATAGAGGCTGTACATGTACAATCATAATTTTAAAAATTCCATATTAGTTATGTTGTAGAAAAAGGAAGAGAAAAAAATGGAAAACACAAACACACAAACACATACACACATAAAGTAAACTTAGTAGGCTGTGAAGGCAGGATAAACCCAGGGATGAGATCCTCAGTTTGTGACAAAGGGCTTGTTTTGTGTGGATGAGTGGACTAATGTTTTGGTGAGGCAATTCAATTATAATTCAATTCAATTCCATAAATGTTGATTAAATTCTTATTCTGAGCAAGACACTGTAAAGAATAGACACCAGCATGATCTAGTCATCCAGACCCCAGCTTCTTAAACTGTGGGTCATGATCCCATATGGGGTTTCATAACTGAATGTGGGGAGTTGCAAAATTATGCCTTATTTTTAGTAAACGTTTAGTTTGCATATCTATTTTGTATACCTCAGTCCCCTAGGGTCGTGTAAAACTTTCTTGGACCAAAAAGGGCCATGGAATAGGAAAAGTTTAAGATCTAGATCTAAATGATGGAAGAAAAAAGCTATCTACAATAAACATTTTCAAGACAGCTAGTGTTAAAGTGAGGGATATAGGCCATGGTGTGCAACGGAATGAACTAATTAGTCTACTGGGCCTCATGCAAACCCATAACTTTCTTCTCATCATCAGTACCAGTCCAGATTAGACAGTGGCAGTAAGATAAAGAACAATTGCCTTCAGTTTTTCTTTTTCCAAGAAATGATCACTGGCCTTGGGTGATCAGGGGTGCAATATCCTAATAAAAGATAAATACAGGTGGGGGTCTGATACATATAAAAGCTGAATGTAGGTAAGAAAGACTTTGTGGGAATCTTGTCACAATGCTAAAGACCCGTCAAAGACCCCTCCCCCTATTATTCCCACCTGCCTGTCTGGGATCTACTCTGCCTCACAGAGAGAAATAAATGGCTGTCTCTGTGAAGCTTGGTTTCTGACAGATGAGACTGTGAGCAATGGAAATCATCCCCTTTACCTCCAACCATGAAAAGCATCCACACCCAGGTGGAATCTTGGGATTCCAGATGTGAGACTGCCTGCATCATTTCATTCGGGACACGCTACAGGCCACTGGAGTGCCCTCGATCTCCTCCTTTCTCAACTCTGACTTGTTCTTACTTCTGTACCTTCCTTCCCCTCCCTCCTTTCTGGGCCTTCCCCCTTCCTCCTTTTTTCTCTGTCTGCCCTGACTCAGACCCTCTTATTTCTCAAGCCCCTCCCCCCCGTGTGATTCCTGCTGTGACAGCAGTTCCCATCACTCACTACCCTCATGTTGCCGCCTCATCTTCGCACTCTGGGGTTGATAAATATGTACTTGCAGCTTGAAAGAGACTGGGTGAAATCACTGGAGACTTCTCAGAGTGGAAACATCAGCTCTTTGCAAACGCTGCCTAACTGAGAACAGCTTGAAAAAACAAGTTCTGTGGAAAGAAGAAGGGGGATGGGAAAGGGTAACTGTCCAGACAACTTGGGAGGAATAAGATGGAAGAGATGGATGGGAGAAGGACTAAATAGAGGGGAGGACTGGGAAGGAGATAACAACAAACTGGCTCACTGGAATCCCAGGCTTCCAAGAGAGAAAAAATCTTGTCAAGATAAAAGCCAAGAATACAGAACTTGAAACTGTCCAACAAAGACCTTGCTAAAAACTTGCCACAAAGAAAGAATGGAAGATGCAGACTATAATAGAATGTACAATGGTTCCTCACACGGAGAATTCGGACAATGCTGACGCTGGCTAATTTGGTCTGGTCTGGGTGGATTTGGGCTTTCTCAACTACAAGAGGAGGTAGAAATAGCTGGCCTCTAATATCTTTTCTATTTCAAAATCTAAGACTGCTTTCAAAAAGCTAATTATATAATTAAGAGAACTGGTCTAATGTACTCAAGAGAGTTAGCATTTTTGTTGGTTTGGAACTTTTTTTTATTGGAGTTGTGATTTTAGTTGAATAGATTAAGATTACTCTTTACATAGAACTTCACCTCCATAGTGAATATCAGTAAGTTATCTGTAATTTATTGTTTTAGAAAATTTTCTGTCAGTGAAAGATTAGATGAAATCTAGAAGGTATCAGAGGCAACTGGATAAAGTAATACATAGAGAGCTGGACCTTTAATCAGGAAGACTAGAGTTCAAATTCTGCCTCAGACATTTTGCAGGTCTGTGATCCTGGGCAAATCACTTAACCTATTTGTATCCCAGTTTTCTCTGATGTGATGTAGTGATAATAATAGTACTTACCTCACTGGGTTGTTTTGAGCATCAAAAGAGATAATATTTGTAAAGTTCTTAGTACACTACCTGATATATAGTTGGCACTTAAACACTTACTTCTTCCATCCTTCCTTCTCCTGATTTTCCTTCCTTCCTTCCTTCCTTCCTTCCTTCCTTCCTTCCTTCCTTCCTTCCTTTCTTTCTTTCTTCCTTTTTTCCTTCATTTTTCTTCTTTTCTCTCTCCCTCTTTCCCTCCCTCCCCCTCTCTGTCTTTCTTTCTTCCTCCCTTCCTTCCTTTCTTCCTTCCTTTCTTTCTTTCTTTGTTTTCTTTGTTTTCTTTCTTTCTTTCTTTCTTTCTTTCTTTCTTTCTTTGTTTCTTTCTTCCCTTTCTTTCTTTCCTTCCTTCTGTCCTTCCTTCCTTCCTTCTTTATTTCTTTCCTTGCTCTTCCTTCCTTTCTTTTTTCCTTTCTTCCTTTTTTCCTCCTTTCTCCTTCCCTCCATTCCTCCCTCCCTTTCTCCTTTCTTTTCTTCTTCCTCCCTCCCTCGCTCCCTCCCTTCTTTTCATTTTTCCTTTCTTCCTTCTTTCCTGACTTCATTGTCTTTAACTGCCTCTTGAGCACATTATATTAATGCAAAATGATATTATTTAAGGATAAATAAATCTGATCTATTCACTAAAAGAGAAGAGGAACCAGCTTTCTACAAGGCAACACTATTAATCGTTTAAGTTATGAACTTAGAAGTAATACATCTGTAGTCTTATTTAAATTGTCTATAACTCAATTTTCCCCCCTTACACTGAACTTTCCCATTGGCTGTCTGAATCAGCAAGCCGATTCTCTTTGAATTTGTGCCAGAAATTGAGGGGTTATACTGGAAGAAAACTCATCTTCTGAGAGTTGCTGAGAGGTCATTGGTTTGGTCCCTGGTTGGAAACATTTTGGACAGCCAGACTCACACTGCTGGCCCAAAAGGCTTTCTAAAAGTGTTTTGATATTTCTTGAGAATTCAACCCTTTGCCCTGCTTCCCCTCTGCATGTCAGTGAACAAAGAGAGAGTGGAGAGAAAGCCAGATAAATGGTGGCAGTGATTTTCTCACACTTCTATCTGCTTTTGTAAGAGTGGAAGGGGTTTCTCCTGATATTCATTTTGGCAAGTCCCCTTCAGGAGCCCTGCCTCCATTTCTAGTAAAGAGGGGAACTGACAGGGTATAGTTGAGAAAGATCCCCAAGTTAACATCACTGTCACAGCTGCCCTCATCTCTGACCCTTACAAGTGGTTCCTACCCTGGAAAGGGCTGATTTCTCCAATGGACAGCTTCCTAATCCCCACAACAGATAGAATGACCTATTTATTATTTCTCTGAAGTTCTCTATTGATTCCTACCTGTTGTCCTGGGCCAGTAATGTGCTATGTAGCATCATATACTTTCAAATGTGATTGTTCTCAGCTATATCCAGGTCATTGCTGAGATAAATATCAACTTCATAATTCAGAGCCCTCACCAATATATCTTATTATAGCATAGCAAACTAATGGGCCCAAATCAAAGCAAAATATATGTAATGAATCAACATATATCAGGATAACAGCCAGGTATTTAACCAGGTGTTAAGCACTCTGGGTGTCATTAATAAATATCTGCCACTACTACACATCTCCCAATAGAACTAATTGTGTTCCAATCAATGTTTCTATCATCCCAGTTCAATGGGAGAGGGACACATCTGTTCATTCCCAGCAAGATACTAGAGAAACTCATTTCAGTAGCAATTTGTGGGGATTGCTGGCTTTTTATTTTGGCAACTAGAAAGCATTAATGATACCAACATTGACTTCTCTTGGCACATGAAGTTGCGTCTAAGATGCAGAGATCTCTTTGGCACTATAGTTGCTTCTACCACCTGGATGATTCCTCGTATACTAAAGATGAATCTGCCATTTTTCCTCATCTCTGTCATCTCCCTCACTTTTTCCAGTCTTAGCTGGCTTTTAAAGACTTCTCAGCATTTTCAAATGGAAGCTTACAAACTCAATCAGCAGAGTCTATACTGAATGATGATATCATGCCATAGGGCCCGCACATGGGCTTCTGGGAGGTTTGATCTAAAGAAAATGTATTTCTATGAGGGGGCTGTTTCAGTTCCATGAATTATTATAACAGGAGTAATACCTTCATATTTAGTTCTTAAACTTGGAATAAATTAAATTTTATATCTGAAATTTCTATTTCCTCAATTTTAATTTAATAAAAAGTGTTTAATTAAAATATCTTTTATGTGGCATACACAGTGTAGTCACTAGGGAGAGAAGATTTTACAAATAATTAAATAAAATATAATTCAAGGACAATTTTTTATCTGATTTTTTCTTGTGCAGCAAGAGAATTGTATAAATATGTTTATACATATTGGATTTAACATATATTTTAAATGTTTAACATTGTTTAAATGTTTAACATTTAACATTTAACATTGGATTGCTTGCCATTTAGGGAAGGGAGTGGGGGGAAGGAGGAGAAAATCTGAAACACAAGGCTATGTTGTCCAATTATCAGGTCAAATTATCCATGCATATGTTTTGAAAATAAAAAAAATTAATTTTTTTTAAAAAGGTCAGAAGCAATAGGTAGAATAGTAGATAGACAGCTGGGCCTGGGATCAGGAAGAGCTGAGTTCAAAATTTGGTCTCAGCCAAGAAGTGAATTACATTTCATAAAACTTCCATTTGAATCATGTAGGATTGCTTACTAAAAATCCAAATTGAAAATCTGAAATGGGATATATTAAAGTGCAAGACAAATTGGCTTTTATTCCCAAAATTCCTATCCAGCAAAGCTAAGCATACTAATTCATGAGAAAAAATGGGTATTTAATATACCAAAATAATTCTATAGCTTCCAGAGAGAAGAAAAACAACTCTGGGCAAGGCGTTTGATGAGGAAACTCACAGTAAAGAAAATCTTTTAAAAAGTAAATAAGATGTTAAAAGAAGAAATGACCAGATGGTAACTCATAGTATCGTATCAAATCTAGGGAGTAAAAAGGCTATTTTATATCTGAAACCCCAATTTATGACAGAAACATTAAGGGAATTATGGTAATTCCAATAGAAAAGAATTAAACAGATGAAAATGAGTTTAAAGAAGACTGAGAGAATAAATCATCATAACTCTCCCATATTCACCTCCAAACAACCATAAAATAGCAACCTTCCCCCACCAAAAAAAAAATTTCTGGAACAATAAAACCTGAAAAAAGATTTATGGAGCAAAACAATCTTTTATTCCAAGAAGCATGGAAGATTGGCAGGAAAGGTCTGTTCCATTTGGGTAAAAGGAGAAGATCTTCAAGGATGGGAAGCATCCTAATAATTCATCAGCAAGCACCACCTCAACAAATAAACAGGCTATTCTTTACCCAGTTCAGAGAAGCAGACAAATGCCAACACCAGGATTAATTATGTGCCTCAGCATAATAAGGGGAATGGCAGACTCCAGCCCCCAAAATGACCATGTGCTTCAGCATAACCCTGGGCAAATTTTGCTTCCCATGTTGTCTGTTTTTTGTTTGTCCTTGGCTCTTGAAGAAGACTATGACATCAAGAAGGTGATGCCAATTGAAAGAATTCATCAAACACCTTCTGAAAGAAACCCTAAAATAAAAACCTCAAGGAATATTGTGGCCAAATTTCAGAACTATCAGATTAAGGAAAAAATTTTACAAGCAGCCAAAAAAAAACCATTTAAATACCGAGGTGCCACAATAAGGATCACCCAAGATCTGGCTGCCTCTACATTAAAGGAAAGAAGGGCCTGGAATATGATATTCCGAAAGGCACAAGAACTTGGGATGCAGCCAAGAATAAACTACCCAGCTAAGCTGAGCATTTTCTTCCAGGGAAGAAGATGGACATTTAATGAAACAAATGAATTCCATTTGTTTCTGAAGAAAAAACCAGAACTAAACAAAAATTTGATCTTCAACCATAGAACTCAAGAGATGCAGAAAAAGTAAAAATAACTCTTGAGAATTGTATTTCTGTTGTGGATATACAAAAAGAATACATGTATAATTTGATTGTACTGATATAACATAAAAAAGGGAAGTAGATATGGAAAAGGGATGATGGCAGAATAAGGTGGGAAGGAGGGATAAAAAGAGGGAAACCACATCCCACAAAGAGGCTAAGGAAACTTATCATATCTGAGGGAATTTAGAGAGGGGGAGGAACATTGTGTGAATCTTACTCTCATCAGAGTTGGCTCAAAGAAAAAATAATTGACATTTGTTTTAGAGAAAATTCTCTCTCGCCTCATTAAAAACGGGGGAGAGGAAAAGGGAAAAGAAAAAGAGTAATAAGGGAAGGAAGGGGGAAAGACTCAAAGGGGGGGAGGGAGGGATTATAAAGAGGATAAGTATCGTGATACAAGAGGGGTACATAAGTTTAAAAGGGGGAAAGAGGGTTGGGGGAGGCAAGAATAAGTAAAGCACAATCTGGGGTTATTAGGATGGCAGGAAATACAGATTTAGTAATTCTAACCGTAAATGTGAATGGGATGAACTCCCCCATAAAGAGGAGGCAGATAGCAGACTGGATCAAAAGTCAGAACCCTACAATATGTTGTTTACAAGAAACACATTTAAAGCAGGGGGATACATATAGAGTAAAGGTAAAAGGCTGGAGCAAAATCTATTATGCTTCAGGTGAAGTCAAAAAAGCAGGGGTAGCCATCCTTATCTCAGATCAAGCAAAAGTAAAAATTGATCTAATTAAAAGAGATAAGGAAGGAAACTACATCCTGCTAAAGGGTAGCATAAACAACGAAGCAATATCAATATTAAACATATATGCACCAAGTGGTATGGCACTCAACTTCCTAAAGGAGAAGTTAAGAGAGTTGCAAGAAGAAATAGACAACAAAACTGTAATAGTAGGAGATCTCAACCTTGCACTCTCAGAATTAGACAAATCAAACCACAAAACAAATAAGAAAGAAATTAAAGAAGTAAATAGAATATTAGAAAAATTAGGTATGTTGGATCTTTGGAGAAAATTGAATGGAGATAGAAGGGAATATACTTTCTTCTCAGCAGTTCATGGAACCTATTCAAAAATTGACCATATATTAGGACATAAAGACCTCAAAATTAAATGCAAGAAAGCAGAAATAGTAAATGCTTTCTTTTCAGATCATGATGCAATAAAAACTACATTCAACAAAAAGTTAGGGGGAAATAGACCAAAAAGTAATTGGAAACTAAACAATCTCATCTTAAAGAATGATTGGGTGAAGCAGCAAATTATAGATACAATTAATAATTTCACTCAAGATAATGACAATGATGAGACATCATACCAAAATTTGTGGGATGCAGCCAAAGCGGTAATAAGAGGGAATTTTATATCCTTAGAGGCTTACTTGAATAAAACAGAGAAAGAAAAGATTAATGAATTGGGCTTGCAACTAAAAAAACTAAAAAAAGACCAAATTAAAAACCCCCAATCAAATACTAAATTGGAAATTCTAAAATTAAAAGGAGAAATTAAAAATATTGAAAGTAAAAAAACTATTGAACTAATTAATAAAACTAAGAGTTGGTTCTATGAAAAAGCCAATAAAATAGATAAGCCTTTGGTAAATCTGATTAGAAAAAGGAGGGAGGAAAATGAAATTAGTAGTCTTAAAAATGAAAAGGGAGAACTTTCCACCAATGAAGAGGAAATTAGAGAAATAATAAGGAGTTATTTTGCTCAACTTTATGCCAATAAATTTGATAACCTAAGTGAAATGGATGACTACCTCCAAAAATATAGACTTCCCAGACTAACAGAGGAGGAAGTAAATTGCTTGAATAGTCCCATTTCAGAAAAAGAAATAGAACAGGCAATTAAACAACTCCCTAAGAAAAAATCCCCAGGACCAGATGGATTTACATGTGAATTTTACCAAACATTTAAAGAACAATTGGCCCCAATGCTATATAAATTATTTGATAAAATAGGGAATGAAGGAGTCCTACCAAATTCCTTCTATGACACAGACATGGTACTGATACCTAAACCAGGTAGGCTGAAAACAGAGAAAGAAAATTATAGACCAATCTCCCTAATGAATATTGATGCTAAAATCTTAAATAAGATATTAGCAAAAAGACTACAGAAAATCATCTCCAAGATAATACACTATGATCAAGTAGGATTTATACCAGGAATGCAGGGCTGGTTCAATATTAGGAAAACTATCAATATAATTGGCCATGTTAATAACCAAATTAACAAAAACCATATGATCATCTCAATAGATGCAGAAAAAGCATTTGATAAAATCCAACATCCATTCCTATTAAAAACACTTGAGAGTATAGGAATAAATGGACTTTTCCTTAAAATAATCAGCAGCATCTATTTAAAACCATCAGTAAGCATCATATGTAATGGAGACAAACTGCAACCATTCCCAATAAGATCTGGAGTGAAACAAGGTTGCCCACTATCACCGTTACTATTTAATATTGTATTAGAAACGCTAGCTATAGCAATAAGAGCTGAGAAAGAGATTAAAGGAATAAGAATAGGCAATGAGGAAGCCAAATTATCACTCTTTGCCGATGACATGATGGTATACTTAGAGAACCCCAGAGATTCTGCTAAAAAGTTATTAGAAATAATCCACAACTTTAGCAAAGTTGCTGGTTATAAAATAAACCCACATAAGTCATCAGCATTCTTATATATCACTAACAAAATCCAACAGTCAGAGTTACAAAGAGAAATTCCATTTAAAGTAACTACTGATAATATAAAATATTTAGGAATCTATCTGCCAAGGGAAAATCAGAAACTTTATGAGCAAAATTACAGACCACTTTTCACACAAATTAAGTCTGATCTAACCAATTGGAAAAATATTAAATGCTCTTGGATAGGGCGAGCAAATATAATAAAGATGACAATATTACCTAAACTAATCTATTTATTTAGCGCTATACCAATCAGACTCCCAAAAAACTATTTTAATGACCTAGAAAAAATAACTAACAAAGTTCATATGGCAAAACAAAAGGTCAAGAATTTCAAGGTAATTAATGACAAAAAATCAAATGATGGTGGCTTAGCTGTACCAGATCTAAAATTATATTATAGAGCAGCAGTTACCAAAACTATTTGGTATTGGCTAAGGAATAGATTAGTTGATCAGTGGAATAGATTAGGTTCAAGGGATAAAACAGTCAACAAATATAGCAACCTAGTCTTTGACAAACCCAAAGATCCCAGCTTTTGGGATAAGAACTTATTGTTTGATAAAAATTGCTGGGAAAATTGGAAACTAATATGGCAGAAACTAGGCATTGATCCATACTTGACACCCTACACCAAGATAAGGTCAAAATGGGTTCATGACCTAGGCATAAAGAATGAAATTATTAATAAATTCAAGGAACATAGGATAGTTTACCTCTCAGACCTGTGGAAGGGGAAGGTCTTTATGACCAAAGCAGAACTAGAGATCATTACTGATCACAAAATAGAAAATTTCGATTATACCAAATTGAAAAGTTTTTGTACAAACAAAACTAATGCAGACAAGATTAGTAGGGAAGCAATAAACTGGGAAAATATTTTTACAGTCAAAAGTTCTGATAAAGGCCTCATTTCCAAAATATATAGAGAATTAACTCTAATTTATAAAAAATCAAACCATTCTCCAATTGAAAAATGGTCAAAGGATATGAACAGATAATTCTCAGATGAAGAAATTGAAACTATTTCTAGTCATATGAAAAGATGCTCCAAGTCATTATTAATCAGAGAAATTCAAATTAAGACAATTCTAAGATACCACTACACTCCTGTCAGATTGGCTAAGATGACAGGAAAAAATTATGATGATTGTTGGAGGGGATATGGGAAAACTGGGACATTGATGCATTGTTGGTGGAGTTGTGAACGAATCCAACCATTTTGGAGAGTAGTTTGGAACTATGCTCAAAAAGTTATCAAACTGTGCATACCCTTTGATCCAGCAGTGTTACTACTGGGATTATATCCCAAAGAGATTATAAAGAAGGGAAAGGGACCTGTATGTGCACGAATGTTTGTGGCAGCCCTTTTTGTAGTGGCTAAAAACTGGAAACTGAATGGTTGTCCATCAGTTGGAGAATGGCTGAATAAATGGTGGTATATGAATATTATGGAATATTACTGTTTTGTAAGAAATGGCCAACAGGATAATTTCAGAAAGGCCTGGAGAGACTTACACGAACTGATGCTGAGTGAAATGAGCTGGACCAGGAGATCATTATATACTTCAACAACAATACTGTATGATGACCAGTTCTGATGGATCAGGCCATCCTCAGCAACGAGATCAACCAAATCATTTCCAATGGAGCAGTAATGAACTGAACCAGCTATGCCCAGAAAAAGAACTCTGGGAGATGACTAAAAACCATTACATTGAATTCCCAATCCCTATATTTATGCACACCTGCATTTTTGATTTCCTTCACAAGCTAATTGTACAATATTTCAGAGTCTGATTCTTTTTGTACAGCAAAATAACGTTTTGGTCATGTATACTTATTGTGTATCTAATTTATATTTTAATATATTTAACATCTACTGGTCATCCTACCATCTAGGGGAGGGCGTGGGGGGGTAAGAGGTGAAAAATTGGAACAAGAGGTTTGGCAATTGTTAATGCTGTAAAGTTACCCATGTATATATCCTGTAAATAAAAGGCTATTAAATTAAAAAAAAAAAGGAAAAGACAAAAGGAAGAAAAAGATATTGAATAAATTTTTAAAGACCTGCTTAAAAAAATCATATAAGTAGAAGAAAAATTAGGAAAAGAAATGAGAATGATTCAAGAGAAGAAAAAAAGTCAGTAGTTTGGGAAAAAAGAAAACAACTGCTAAAAATGTAGATTTGGCCAGTTGAAAAACAAAATACAAATTTCACTGATGAAAACAAATCCTTAAAAATAAAATTGATCGAAAAGAAAGTACAAAAGCTAACTGGAAAAAAAATTTCTTAAATTAGAATCAGAAAAGTGGAGACTAATATCTCTATAAGATATCAAGAACCACTCAAGCAAATTCAAAAGAATGAAAAAATAGAAGAAAATGTTAAACACTTTACAGAGAGAAAAAAACTGACCTGGAAAATAGATCCAGGAGAGACAGTATCAGAATCATTGAACTACCTAAAAGCCCTAAGCAAAAAGAGAACCTGAACAACATCTTTAAAGAAATCATCAAGGTAAACTTCCTTGTTATATTAGAAGCAGAGGTCAAAATGCACATTGAAAGAATCCACTGATCACCTCAGGAAAGATTACCAATCCTACCCCTTAAAAAAATTATAATCAAATTTCAGTACTCTCAGATTAAAGGGAAAAAATTCAATTATCAAGGAGCCATAGTCAGGATTACACTTAGCAGGTGAAAAGTTAAAGTGTCAGAGATATTGGAGATGATATTCCAGGGGAAAAAGAACTAGGACTAAAACCAGGAAACACCTGCCTAGCAAAATTAAGCATAATACTTCAACGGAAAAATGGTCATTTGATGAAATAGAAGGCTTTCAAGCCTTCATAAAATTAAGATCAGAATTCAATCCATTCCTATTAAAAATACTTGAGAGTATAGGACTAAATGGACTTTTCCTTAAAATAATCAGTAGCATCTATTTAAAACCATCAGTAAGCATCATAGGTAATGAGGACAAACTGCAACCATTCCCAATAAGATGAGGAGGGAAACAAGGTTGCCCACTATCACCGTTACTATTTAATATTATATTAGAAATGCTAGCTTTGGCAATAAGAGTTGAGAAAGAGATTAAAAAAATAAGAATAGACAATGAGGAAACCAAATTATCACTCTTTGCTGATGACATAATGGAATACTTAGAGAACTCCAGAGATTCTACTAAAAAGTTATTAGAAACAATCCAAACCTTTAGCAAAGTTACAGAATACAAAATAAATCCACAAAAGTCATCAGCATTTTTGTATATCACTAACAAAACCCAACAGTTAGAGTTACAAAGAGAAATTCCACTTAAAGTAACTACTGATTGTATGAAATATTTAGGAATCTATCTGCCAAGGGAAAATGGGAAACTTTATGAGCAAAACTACAAAACACTTTCCACACAAATTAAGTCTGATCTAACCAACTGGAAAAATATTAAATACTCTTGGATTGGGCGAGCAAATATAATAAAGATGACAATATTACCTAAACTAATCTATTTACTTAGCTCTATACCAATCAGATTCCCAAAAAACTATTTTGATGACCTAGAAAAAATAACAACAAAGTTCTTATGGAAAAACAAAAGGTCAAGAATTTCAAGGGAATTAATGAAAAAAAAATCAAATGAAAGTGGTCTAGCTGTATCAGATCTAAAATTATATTATAAATCAGTGGTTACTAAAACTGTCTGGTTTTGGCTAAGAAATAGACTAGTTGATCAATGGAATAGGTTAGGTTCAAAGGACAAAACAGCCAATAACTTTAATAATCTAGTGTTTGACAAACCCAAAGACCCCAGTTTTTGGGATAAGAACACATTATTTAACAAAAATTGCTGGGAAAATTGGAAATTAGTGTGACAGAAACTAGGCATTGACCCACACTTAACACCATACACCAAGATAAGGTCAAAATGGGTTCATGACCTAGGCATAAAGAATGAGATTATAAATAAATTAGAAGAACATAGGATAGTTTACCTCTCAAACCTGTGGAAGAGGAATGAATTTATGACCAAAGAAGAACTAGAGATTACTGCTGACTACAAAATGGAAAATTTTGATTATATCAAATTGAAAAGTTTTTGTACAAACAAAACTAATGCAGACAAGATAAGAAGGGAAACAATAAACTGGGAAAACATTTTTACAATCAAAGCTTCTGATAAAGGCCTCATTTCCAAAATATATAGAGAATTGACTTTAATTTATAAGAAATCAAGCCATTCTCCAATTGATAAATGGTCAAAGGGTATGAACAGACAATTCTCAGACAAAGAAATTGAAACTATTTCTAGCCATATGAAAATATGCTCCAAATCACTATTAATCAGAGATATGCAAATTAAGACAACTCTGAGATACCACTACATACCTTTCAGACTGGTTAGAATGACAGGGAAAGATAATGCGGAATGTTGGAGGGGATGTGGGAAAACAGGGACACTGATATATTGTTAGTGGAATTGTGAACACATCCAGCCATTCCGAAGAGCAATTTGGAACTATGCTCAAAAAGTTATAAAACTGTGCATACCCTTTGATCCAGCAGTGTTTCTACTGGCCTTATACCCCAAAGAGATACTAAAGAAGGGAAAGGGACCTGTATGTGCCAAAATATTTGTGGCAGCCCTGTTTGTAATGGCCAGAAGCTGGAAAATGAATGGATGCCCATCAATTGGAAAATGGTTGAGTAAATTGTGGTATATGAATTTTATGGAATATTACTGTTCTGTAAGAAATGACCAGCAGGATGAATACAGAGAGGATTGGCGAGACTTACATGAACTGATGCTAAGTGAAATAAGCAGAACCAGAAGATCATTATATACCTCAACAACGATACTGTATGAGGATGTATTCTGATGGAAGTGGATTTCTTTGACAAAGAGATCTAACTCAGTTCAATAGATCAAGGATGGACAGAAGCAGCTACACCCAAAGAAAGAACACTGGGAAATGAACATAAACTGCTTGCATTTTTGTCTTTCTTCCCAGGTTATTTTTACCTTCTGAATCCAATTCTTCCTGTGCAATAAGTGAACTGTTCGGTTCTGCACACATATATTATATCTAGGATATACTGTGACATATTTAACTTGTATAGGACTGCTTGCCATCTGGGGGAGGGGGTGAAGGAAAGAGGGGAGAAGTCGGAACAGAAGTGAGTGCAAGGGATAATGTTGTAAAAAAAAAACCAAAAACTACCCAGCCATGGGTTCTGTCAATAAAAAGTTAAAAAAAAAAAAGATCAGAATTCAACAACAATAAAAATTGATCTCCAATATTATGTCAAGATACTATTAGGGGATACTCTATTTTCCAGAAGTAAGGCCCAGTGAGCAAGCTGTGCCCTGAGCTCAGTACAACAACAATCCTTTGTACTCACCTTTTGGAACTGATAGCACCTGAACTCTAGCAAGTACCTTTCTATGAGTAGACTTTTTTGTCCATAGACAAAACTGCCTCACCATAGGCTGTTGCGCCTCAATACTATTCCCTATAATACATTTTTTGGCTTTTTGTTTAGCCACAAGCATATAAATCAAGGTTCAGCCACACTAAAATAGGTTCCCTCACTAGAGATGGGGCTCTAGCACATGTGTGTAATCTTCTCTCCTTGCTTATATCTTTCCCTTTACTTTGAAATTAAACTCTTGTTTGGTTCCTGACTGTCTTGTCTCTAGATTGTTATGTTTGGCTCTGGTCATTCATGATTTAGAAGCCAGTTAAATCTGGTTTACATTAATTGGTGTCAGAAATGACATTAGACAAGGAATCAGGTCATTGTGCTCTCTGGTTCCAGTGGGAATGAACTAAGTGCTACCAGAGATTTATTTCTTCAGAGTCTGATCCTCTTTCTCATCTGGTGAATCCTTTGCCATTCTTCCTGCAGCAAAACCAATGCAACTAAGATTAAAAACAAAGCAGAAAGTTGAGAAAGAATCTTTCCAGAAAGTGTTTGATAAAGGCTTAATTTCTCAAATATATAGAGAACAAAGCATTCCCCAACTGATAAATGGTCAAATAATCTGAACAGGAAATTTTTAGTTGTGGAACTGTCCTTTTAATAATGCATTCCAAAGTTCTACCAGAAATTTATAGTTCTTTGAAATTTTGACTATCTTGTTTTTGAGGGGAATATTTAAGTAATATTTTCTATTTGAATTCTTCTAGTACTTTTCTTGTTCTTCACTATCTTTCAAAGAAAACAATATATAAATGCTTATTTTTAAGCACCAAAAATTAACTTTACAAGTATGGGGAAGGGATAAGGTTCCCTAGATAGCAATTTTCTGATTTTGCAGATTGCAAGTACAACATCAGAAAATATGAGATGACAATTAAAAAAAAAAACTAATACTACCTCATACTGCATTTAAAAAGGCAGAATATCAAAGACTAGGGAGCTGATAAATCCTTGCCCTGGTCAGACAATTTCTAGAGTCTTGTGTCAAGTTTTGGGGGATGACATTTTATTTTGTTAAATATTATTTTCCCCAGTTACATGTGAATAAAATTTTTACCATTTATTTTAACAGGATTTTGAGTTCTAATTTTTCCTCTCTCCTTTTTCCTCTCCTCTTTTTCAAAAATACTAGACAGTTTGAAATAGTTTATACATGTGTTATCATATAAAATATTTCCATATTAGTCACAAAAACATAAAAAGGAGGAAAACTATGAGAAAGAATAAGGTAGGTGGAAAATATGCTTTGATCTCCATTCAGGGTCCATCAGTTCTTTATCCTGATGTGGATAGCATTTTCCTTCATGAGTTCTCTTTACTTGTCTTAGATAATTCTGTTGCTAAGAAGAACTGAATAATTCATAGTTCATCATCACACAATGTTGCTGAGGCTGCTTACTGTGTTTTCCTTTTTCTGCTCGTTTCACTTTGCATCACTTCATGCAAGGCTTTTCAGGTTTTTCTGAAATCTGCCTGTTATTCATGTCTTATTGTACCCATTACATTCATATGCCACAGCTTGTCTAGCCATTCCCCAGTTGATGGCATTCTTAGGGATAGAATTTTTAAAAAAGGACAGTGAAAAGCTCAATGCCATCCTGAAGAGAGTAATCAGAATGTGAAGGACATTGAGAGAGTATTTATCCTGGAGAAGAGAATGCCTGAGTAAAGGGGTGGGGTGATCAAAGGGTTGTTCTGTTTGTTCCCAAAGGGTAGAAGTGAGAACAATGTTATCCCAATAGTTAGAGCTATCCAAAATATAATCAGTTGTGTAAGAAGACAGCTGAGTCACTTTCACTGGAGGTCAACAATCCAAGGCTGGACAATCATTTCTTGAGTGTAGAGTAGTTCTTTTCCAGTTTGTGACTTCTGACTCAGATTAGATGATTCTGTATTTTTTGATGAAGCCACAGGTCCAAATAAAGATATTAGACATAACCATCTCATTTTCTGAGCCTGCAGCTAAATAGGATAAAGTAGTTTCTTTCAAATAGAGCAAAGCTCTTTGAGGCCTATGATTTTCTTCATTTTTGTCTATTTTTAATCTCTAGCAGAGTACCTGGTCTATGGAGTAGAAGTTAGTTGTTTTGGATTCAAATTCTCCTCCTAACACTGCTTGTGAGGCATTGGAAAAATCAATTATCTTACTTGGGTCTTAATATCTTTTACTCTGTGATTACGTAATTGAGCTTAATGACCTTTGAGGTTTCTTTCAGTTCTATAGCTCTGTTCCTTTATTCTATGAGACCCCTTCCAGTTCTATAACTATGACTTACTGAACTAGACTTGTGGCATTCCAAGCCATTGTTGGGGTGGCAAAGACAAATTGTGCATTATATGAATGACCTAATCTGTTTGCTTCATTGTTACTTTCATTTTCTCCTTAGAACTTCCACCGTACCATACCATCAAATGTTTAGGCCTACAGCAAATCTAAGGAGACAAAAAGCACTGGGATGGTGTGAAATATTAGACATTGTGAGATGGCAAATATTCAGTCAAAATGGGCCAATGTATTTTTCCTGGAAATTAGATCTCTGATCATGGGAGTGAGGGGAATCTAATGAAGTTCAATATAATGAGTTAGTCTTGTTTTAGAGTTGATGTTTCAGAGTGAGAAAATATAAAATAAACTGAGCTTCCTTAATCTGAATTGATTTAAACTTAATTTCAGAGCTAAGAAATGTGGTCAGATACCTAAATGTGCAAATCATTATTGTAAAATGAATTACCTGGTAAATTAACTCACTCAGCCATTCATTTATTTATCCATTCATTAATTTATTTATCTCATGAATCCTACTTCAGCTTTGTGTGGCATTTACCTTGACATTTGTGTTTGGATAGAAATACTTGATGATAATGAAACGCTATGGAAAACAATCCTGAGAGTTTAGCAGATAAGCTCCTTCTCTTTGGGTTGTGAGTGAAGACTTAGAATTTCTGTGATGAGAAGCTGTTTTTTTCAGATGAGATTTAAATCCTCATGAGCTACTGACTCTCAGAGATGAAAGAGGAAGGGCGTTTTCCCTGCTTTCCTGAAATGAGGAAACCAAAATATTCAGAATATTTATGGGCATTTCTCAATTAACTTCCAATGAATTTCATAATCTATTTCTACTTCTATTTCCCTCTGTCAATCATAAACTTGATGTGAAGTTCACCATGAATTTAAGGCTATATGGAACCTTGGAAACCCTCTAGTCCACAACCTCCCCTCCATTTTATGGATGAGGAAACTGGAGTTTATAAAGGTTAAATGGCTTGCCCAGGTTTCAGAGTTAGTATAATGGGGATCATATCATGTCTCAAGCATTCTATATGTCATCCCCCTATTGCACTAGTAAATGTCTGAACCCAGGTGCAACTGACTCCAACACCAGCACTCTAAGTAACTATCATGTTTTCTCAAATATTTCTGGAGATAGGAAAAAATTGAACTCTAGTGACTAGGGGCTAGGCAGAGAGCATAGGTTAATATTCAGAGTGTCAATACTTATACTAAATTAAAAGTCATGTGCTAGAGCCTTTTTTTTTCTTTTACCCAAATATTGACAGGTGGTGAGCAGGTGGAGCCGCCCAGCACTTGTCAGGGACGTGTCTGAGTGGTAGGCGGAGAAAGGGTGAAGATATGACTGAACGATATATCGGCACAGTCGCTCCTTTCCTGTTGTTGAGTGACACTTGGATATATCACTAGACATATAAAAATAGAAGCTCTGTGTCAGCCTTCTCCTTGTACAGGGTGCTGTGCTGCAGTGTTTAAATCTGGATGTCAGTATGCCAGTATCGTTATTTATAGAGGAGACCCACATTAACATTTTGAGAGCTAGAGAAGGAGAATGAGAGAGAGGAAAAGAAAAGGGGAGTGAGAGAGACGCTGTACAAACAAGAGTGAAGGCAGATTGAATCCGAGGACCTATTACTATTCCTACCTTCTATTCATAGAGCATTTTGTACTTTTCAAAAGACTATCCACCTGTCCCTTTCCTTCCCCATCACCCCCCACCAAAAAAAAAAAAAAAAAAAAAAAGCATTCCAAAGTAGAACAGATTGCCTTAAGAAATAGTGACTTCCCCAACACTGGAGTTCTTCAAGCAAAGACTGGATGATTGCTTGTCAAGTGTGTTTTAGTAGAAATTCTTTTAGGTGCAAGATGGACTTGATGCCCACTAGTGACCTCTCTCTTCTGAAATTCTGCAGTTTTCATCTCATTCTACACATATTGTCCCTCTAAAAGGGTGCATAAAGCATTCTTATTTGAAAGTTGAAGCTCAGAGGCAAAAGGGAATAAAATCTGAGGGAACTGAGGCACACAAAGGTCTCATAACCCCTCATTCAATCATAGAGCAAGGACTAAGGAAAGCCACTCAGGAGATCTCTAGGGAACTGTCCACAATATCAGGCTAATTTTGAGGGACAATTTTATGTAGGATTGTAAATCTCCAAATGTAAGAGATCTCAAAGATCAGCTAATCCACCCCCCAATCCCCTCCACCATCTCCCTTTTTAAATAAAGATCTAGGGATTTTAAAATCACATAGGTAGCAAATATAAAAAGAAGGACATAAACCCAAATCCTCTGACTCAGAAACACAATTCTCTCTTTCCATTATAGCATACAAGGGTAGGCAATAGGAAATTGACCCCTCTACCTATCTAAATTTAAAATGAGCTCAAGTAGTTAATTTCAGGGTCTAGGGACTATAAAGAAAAAGCATCATGGCACCTTGCCAGCATCCAGTCAATACAGGATTATCCCAAGCAATCAATATACATTTATTTTTCCATGCCTATATCCCTATACATGGGAAAATCTCTATAACAACTAAAGCATCTTTCTCCTCTAAATTCTCTAAAATAATCTTCCTCACAGAACAATTTCCTAACCATGACAAATCTAGAATGTCATGCTCATCCTATTTCCAGATGACACAAAGTTGAAAGGGACACTTAATATGCTGGATGAATCAAGATTCAGAAATATTTTGATATGCTGTTGAAATGTTGGTTCAAACCATCAAGATAAGATTCACTCTAATACTTCCAAAAATCCATATCATCATCCATGTGGGTATAATACTGCACATCTCACAACTGTTCCTTAGTAGGCAGATTCATGAATAGATATAGCTAACATTTCATCCCTTGGTAGTTCACTTTTTGGTGATGGGCTCCTATTGACTGATCTTAAGCACTAGGACTATGTTTGAAAGCTTTACATAAGAGAAGACCTGGCAGTGTTTATATTCTTCTGGCATGAACTTCAAGAACCCAGAGACCTCTCTGTGACATGATGAAGCATAAGAACAGGATTTCAATGAAGGAAGATGAGGTTGAATAGGGATAAATAAAAAGTCCTATGTTTAAGGTTGGTTTTTAATTCAATAAGTTTGAGTAGGGTAAGAGTTAGCTAGATAAGAGTTCATGTAAAAAAGACATTGAGATTTGTAGTTGACCACAAACCTAATACAGGCCAAGAATATGAAGAGGTTTAGTTTCTGGTTTGTTTTAAATGATGCAGTTATAGACTCCATTAATGCAATTACAATGTCTATATCAAAGGAGGCCATGGTCTATCTATATTCTCATTTGATTCAATCACATGTAGAGAATTGCCTATGGTTCTGGGCACTCCACTTCTATGGAGACAATGACAAATTAATGAGCATTTCTAGAAGAATAGCCTTATTGTGAAGAATCTGGAAACCATGACTTCTAACATTGTGAGGGATAAAAAAGCATGACTTTTGGAAAAGGTTGAGCGAACAGGAATGTTTATCCAGAGAAGAAAAAAAATGAACAACCTAGGAAGGACATGAAAATTGCCTTCAAATACTTGAAGCATTGTCATATGAAGGAAAAATTAGGAGTACTATATCTTATCAGAGCTAGGACCAATAATAGGAGAAAGTTACTGTTAAAGGAGTCAGCTTTGGGCTCATCACCTTGAATAAGCCATTTAATATCTCTATTTCAGTTTTGTCTTTGAAAAATGAGAGAGATGAATCTCAAAGATCCCTTTAAACTCCAAAATTCAATGATTCTTAGGGAGCTTTATAATAATTAAATGTAGGGGGTGAGAAATTAGTCTGATAGAGTAGTGAATTGTTACTTGAAGTGTTCATGAAGGTTTCCATTTTCATCTTGGTGGATATTGCATAAAGATAATCGCATGAATGTAGCCCATATCATTAGATAATTCCAGTGACTTCTATTGCCTCTCTTCATATGGTGTTCCACAGTTATTAGTGCCCTTGTCAGATTTATTTTCCAAAACTTATCTTAAAATGATCTCAGTTCAATTTAATACCTTGACTCTTTGTCTAGCATATATTTGAATTTACATTATTCCAAGTTATAAATATGTAAAATGTGATAATTATTTTCAACGCAATGAAAATATGCAGTATGAGTTCAAATAATGTGACCATTTTAGATTATTCATTATTCATACTAATCAGGACTTTGCTGTATTGCAATAATTCAAGAAAGAGGTAACAAAGGCTCAAACCAAGGTTGTGTGGGTTGAGAAGGAAGCAGTTATGAGAGATGTTACAGAGAAATGAATGACAAGATTTAGCAAATGATTGGATATAAGTTGCATCTATGGTCTTCATGTGTTCATGTGGCCCCCAAATGGGCACATTTCTCTTCTCTCCCCTCTAGCTCCCTTTGTGTTTTTTCTTCCCAGATCAAAATGTATACTCCGTAAGATCTGAGACTTTTTTTTTTACTTCTTTTTATATCTCCACCACTTGGCACATAGTAAATGCTTAATGAATTATTGCTGTTTTTGTCATGTGGGCTGAGTGAGAGTAAGCAGTCAAGGATAGAATTGAGGTTGAGAACCTATGCTACTAGGGGAAAAGAATGGTAATACTCTTAACAGAAATAGGAAAACTGGGGAATGGAAACTGTGTTTGGGGACTTAGATGTGAATTTAGACATTAATCAACAATCAGTCAATATTTATGAGTCCTGGGTATTTTGGTAGGTGTTGGGAAAAAAGAATTAATTGTTTCTCATGGAAGTTTAAAAGCTTCAATAGGAAAATTTTAGGATAGTACAAGAAAATGAAAGAGACAAACTAGTTGATCCCCAAGTTTCTCTATCCTTCCTGGGATATTTCTCCATTTTCCCCTGGAACAAACCCCATCTTGATTTCCACCTGCAGTCTCTGGGAAGATAGGCTATGTTTTCCTGAGAAACCATTCATAGAGCATATGCTTTTGAATGCTTCGGTGTTTATTGGTTTTCTGAATTGGAAAGCCACCTATGCTCTTCCTTAGTCTGAGGTAAGATGGAGCACCACAGGACAAAATTGCCAAGTTTCTGGAAGTTGCCTGGTTGTGCCTGTGGAGAATCAATGCTGAAAACCCCCAGCTTCCTCATGTTAATGTAATCAGCAAGAAGCCTGTACACCTGAAGGCAGTTCAGAATATGAGGTGAATGATTAAAGTTTAAAAGGTCGTATACCATTGTAATTCTGAAAAGAAACTTTATGATTCATCATTCCTGATGTAATGTCATCTGTTTAATAAAGCCGTATTTCACTTGCTGCTCATTTTTAATGGGCCTATTTAAGTAATGGGATTGGGGTGGATATTTCCCCCCTTCCTTTCATGCTAAGTATGGTTTGTGTGGACTATACTTGAAAAGAGCTACAGTAGCTTAGGACCCTGATATTTACAATATCTTTCAGCCCTCAGCTGAATGAGTATTATTTATGCCAAACTGCTCCTTGGGCTGAAATATTTAGAGAAGCAAAATGAACAGCTGGATATGCTAATACATGAATAAACCATGTCTCTCTTAATTGTATGGATCTGGATTTATATCTTTAGCAGACATGGACATCTATAAAAAGCTGTGAGAATGGGTGGTCAGAGAGGTGGCTGGACTTTCCATAGACTGATAAGGGCACTTTGCTTGAAGCAGCTCATATTTATAGAATGACCGATGTAGAAGGTAGCTTTCGGATTACCTATTTCAGGGTTTCTTAACTTGGGGTCTAGGGATCTGTGGAAATATTCTGGGGAACAGGAAAAATGAATTAAAATTTAGTGTTTTAAACAATTATTTAAAAATAGTTTTTATTTTTTTTTTTTTGTTTTCTGAGAAAGGAAACACCAGCTTCAACAAGTTGTTGAATGGGTTCAAGACCAAACAAAGAAAAGAAAAGATTAATCCCTGATTCAATTGAATACTTTAATTTCAGATAATTAAATTAAGGCTCAGAAAAGGAAAATGAGTTAGCTAGCAAGTAGTCAAATCTTTCTTTCTCTGCACAGAGATGGAACAGGTCAGAAATGTCTCTAATTTGGCTGTGTTGTTGCAATGGACAGATTCAGTAAGTCTTGCTGTGAAAGTCAGGTTTTTTTTTTTATTCAAAGTCAATTCCCATCTCCCTCAAGAATACCAATGATGGATGAATAGTGAAATGGTTGAAATGGTGAAATAGTCGGGATTTCAGTGATGTTTGAGATGCTAAATTCTGGGAAAAGGACATACAGTTGTCTATAAAACTGAGAATATTTTGAAACAGGACATTTAAAAAGTGCCCTTAGTTTCTTTTCCATTGTTTATTTTGTTAATATTATTCCATTTCCTCAGATCAATCTTTAGAGATTGCTTTCTTCTATCTGTTGACTTTTAACATGTTCTTGTGAGGATATGTTGATAGTTTGAAATTTAGTAGTAGGCAATAGAAATATGAAAAGGAAGAGAAGGGTGACTGATACCTTATGACAAATCATAGTCACAGAATTACAATATCTCAGAATAGGCACGGGCCTTTGAAGCCATCTGGATCAACAAACAAAAAGTCTGTTTATAACATATCCGAGAAGTGATGTCCTCATCTGTGCTTAGAGAGCCGAGTGAGGTCAAACCCATTACTTCCCAGGTAGCCCATCCTTTTTCTTAGCTCTAGTTGTTGGGAAACTTTGCTCTTCAATTAAAAAATTTAAAGTTTCTGGAGACCCCATGTTCAACCCCATGATGAGCATAGGTATATAGTAGTCAGAAAAGGTAATAGTGGAAGAAACTATCCTTGAGTATGAGAAAGGCCTGCTGCAGCTACAGATTATTGGATGTATAAACTGATGCAGTTTATAGTGAGGCATCTATGATACACCTCAGATGACTGACTCTTGTCTTTGTCTTATCTTGACTTTGTCTTAATTTCTTAGCTCCATCTACTGTTCTTATTCTCTAGAGGCTCTTGATGGAACAGTCTGATTCAGTTCCCGTTTTATCTGCAAATGGAATATAACATCCTACTTTAACAGATCAAGAAGGTTCTCTGAGCAAAGTCCAGTCATATCACAAAAGGAGACATCTTCCTTTTCTTAATTATCTTCTTTTGTTCTCGTCTCTCCTCACAGTTTGTCCATAACAATGGGCATGGTGTGAGTATGGGCCACATATTGATTGATTAATTGATTGACTGAGTAAATAACCCTTTATTAAGTGTTTACTATATGTGGTAGATGCTAGAGTGGAGAGAAGGAAGGCTCAAAGCTAATTAAAGCATGATTCCCTGATAAATGCTTTACCAGAATTAGACTCCTTCTTGCTGTTATTTCTCACCATGTATTTGTAATGAATTTAGCTTTCAGAATACCTGAATTCATGTCTTGACACTAAAATCTCCTAACTATATGATTCTGAAGAAGCTGTTTAATTTCTTGCATATACTTTAGGGTATACATTAGGGGCATTGTGTATACCTTGGGTATATATATCTTATCTCCTAGAGTTGTTTAAAGGAAGCCTTTATTTAACATGAAATTATTGTTATTGTATATATGAGTACTTTGTGTCCTGTGGCACTCTAGCTGGGAATTGGGCAAATCAGGTGAGCACCAAAGGTGGATGAGACTCCCTGAAAAGGGCTCAGCAAACCCTCCCACCAGAGATCCTTGTCTTTCATGAACAGCTCAACTGAATGAGCAGATGAGAACCTTTGTTTCTGAAGCTACAAAGGCAGCTGAAGCAGATATTGAAGAGTGCTTGGAGCTTGGTGAGATGCACAAGATGCCAAAGTCATCTTCTGCATCCAAGACCTTCACCAGTAGTACTAACTTTTGTCTTGCCTGAACTCTGATGACTCTGGAAGAGTGAGGCTGATGACTATGCAACTCTGCCTCACTTAAATTGAACTCACACAATTAAAACATTACCTCATGAATTTCTTGCTCATCTTTGAAAATGAACAAACACCAGTTACTGTTTTTATTGGAATTGTTATCAATCTTGCTTTGTTGATGTCAAGTTTCTTCTTACTAAGTATTTCTCTTTGGCTACTTCATCCAAGAGGTTATTTTCAATTGTTTCTGAGTCTTCGTGACCCCAATTGGAGCCTTCTTGGTCAACAATCTGGAGTGGTTTGCCATTTTCTTCTCCAGATCATTTCACAGTTGATGAAATTGAGGCAAACAGGATTAAATTATTTTTTTAGGGACACATAGCATCTTTAGTGAGATTCGAACTCAGATCTCCTTATCTACTTTGTCACTTACCTACTCCCTACCTCCTCCAAGAGGTATCTCTGTGTAATTGTAATGTATTTGATATATTTATCTATGTTGTCACCTTCCTACCCTCTACCTGCTCCAAGAGTTATCTCTGTGTAATTGTGATATATTTGAGGAATTAAGTCAAACTTGGGTTCAGTTACTTCTTTGAATACTCCAAGGTACTAGACTATAAGTAAACCACAAACTCTCACATTCACATTTCTCCAAATGTAAAATGAACATAATGAGATAAGATGTATAAAGTGCTTTGCAAATATTGAAGCCTTTTATAAATGTTAATTATTAACTTCTAATTGATACAATAGTTGCTCAAGCAGCATAGGTTTAAACTAATGGTTTCCCTACATGGCAGATGTCAAAGAGAGCAAGAATAAGAAACAGATTAAAATGCAATTAGGAAATCGTTTAACAAAATAAACAAAAATACAATAGAGATTAAAGATTGTTAATCAGTGATATTCTAAATCCACTGTGTCCAACTAGTGGTGGTTATGTTTGTGTTTGATGTCTTATTTCTAGTTGGGTTTGACAATACTGGTCTATAACACTAGGAAGAAGACAACTCTAAAATGCTTAGATAGTAATGACACTTGCAATAGGTCAAGGACTCCATTAGGGATGCTTAGTACCCACAGCAGAGGATCATAAAATTTCTGAAAGGAATATTAGAGGACATTTTCTCCAATTTTCTCATGCCATAGAAGGGAAAATTGAGGCATGAAGGGAATATGACTGTCCAGGAATTCTGTTGCACACCCAGCCATGAATTCATCATACAGATCATAAGCCCATTGCTACCATTTAAAGTAGTTACTTTCACAAACTACCTATCCCAAGACACATTATCCCCAGTAGCTAATTATTACCTTATTTGGGCCAGTAAGACCAGTCTCCAGAGAAGGGGCAACATCATGAAAATGGAGGCAGTTAATCTGGGGAAGGGGATGGAAGAAGGGGGTAGATTGGGACACAAGGTTTTGCAAAGGTTAATGTTGAAAAATTATCCATGCATATGTTTTGAAAATAAAAATGAAAGTAAGTGAATTCTCCTGGGGAAAAAAAAGAAAAGAAAATGGAGGCAATTAGAGTATTCAATGGCCACCTAAGAATGCAGCTTCTATCTCCAAAAGAATTCCATTGCATTGGAGAAAGAGGATTTATGATTTGTAGCCAGAAGATCTAGGTTTGAGTCCTAGGGTCTGTCATTTTCCATCTGTATGATCTTGGACTAGGCTCTTAACTTTTCTAGTTCTTATGTTCTTCATCTGAAAAATGAGGGTATTGGTTTAGCTGACCTCTGAAATTCTTTCAAATGCTAAATCTTTTCTTAAAATTTCATTTATTTTATTCTGGACTCAAGAAATAAAACAAGCATTTCTCTAACATAGTGGAATAGAAAAAAAGATAATTGCACATGAAAACACAAATCCTTTACATACAACTGATTGTTCCTTTTAAATATATCATAAAGTTATCATGTCATTTTCTTCCTCCCTCCCCTTTTTCCTCCCCTCCACACTAGAGAGCTACAATTAAACACAAATGTGTGTGTATTTATGTAAAATCATTCTATACATGTATTTATCAATTCTTTCTCTAGATTTAGATAGCATCTTCCGTCATAGGTTCTTTCTAGGTAATTTGGTTATTTATAATAGTCAAAATGACTTACACAAGCTCTAAATCTATGCTCTTTGTTCTCAGTTTTAGCATGATCTGCTTACTGAATATTGGCATATTTGTAAAAAATGCAAATATTCTCTTCATAGAATGTAAGCAGAGATGTTTATTTTTTATCTTTGAATAATACCATGCCCAACACATGCTAGACAATTAATAAATGCTTGTCCACTTGTTAATTTTTGGTTATCTTTAGCATTTGCTAAATGTTAGTTCTTATGTTGTGATAAAATTCCATAGCCCCAAATCTGTGGACTGGCTACATTATTTGAATAGAATTGATCTCCTGGAAGCCATTATATATGTAGCCTCTTCTCTCTGGTCCAGAGAAAAGAATCCAGTGAGTGGCCATTAGGTAGACTAAAAAAAATCCTTGTATCCTACCTTTAGAATTGAGTTTGTTGTTCACATAGTTTGTAAATCCACTTTGTATATTCAGCAACATCCTAGAGAAATGAAAGGGAAGAAAATAAATATTTACAGATCACCTTCTATGTGCCAAACACTGTGCTAAGTAATATTTTTTTTCTTGGACCATAACTGGTTCAATATGGGTGTAGCTAGGAATTTGTTCCTTGAAATCCTAACCCCAGTACAAGCTAGCTGACCATTTCCATTCTCATAAAGCTTCAGAGGCTTCATAATGCTTTTTTCTGGTGGGGGGGGGGGAGAGGGAAGGGGGAAGGACACAGAACATTGCACTCCTCTTTTAGGTATTTGAAATCCCTCACAATTTGCCTTTCACCTGTCTTTTCATGTTGATTAGATATTACTTTCCCTCATACACTCTATGGTCCTATTTGCTCTTCTTCATAAATGAAATTCCTTCTTCTGCCTTGGTGCTTTGTATATAGTGAATACAGTACACATAAAGTTAAAAAGCCTTGAATTCAAAACAAATCCAATCACTTATTTATTAGCCCTTAGAACTATGATTTAGGGCAATGTGACTTGACATCTCACTGTTCCAAACAGCTAGGTGATACAATTGATGAATCAAGAAGACCTGAATTCAAATTTAGTCTCAGACACTTAGTAGATGTTTGTCTCAGTGTCTTCAACTGTAAAATGGAGCTAATAATATCATCTACCTCCAAAATCTGTTGTTCAACTTAAATGAGATAATATTTGTAAAGCTCTTAGAGCACTGTTTGGAACATGATAAGAACTTAAAAAATGCTTATTCTATTCCTTCCCTTTCTCTTTCTCATTTCAGGGTTTCAGATGCTCCCTCAAACTCTATCTCTAATCAAGGTTCAGCATAAGTGACAGCTCCTGAATGAAGCTTCTCCTGAATCCTTTAAAAACTTCCTCAACTACTGAAATTACTTTGCATATTTAAAAAAAATAAAAATATGTCTATATACACAAGCTTTTTCCTCAGTAGAATTTGCTTGAGGCAAGAATTATCTTCATTTTTCTATATCTAGTGCTTAGTGTAGTTCCTAACACATAGTAGGTAATATAATGAATAGGTGGAGTGCTAGACTAGGATTCAGATAGATGAGTTCTAATTCTGTTTTACACACTTACTAGGTATGCGAACATTGACAGAACTTTAACTTTTCTGTTTCCTCATCAATAAAACGCAGCTAATCATAGCATCTGTCTCACAGAGTTACTGTTAAGAAGAAAATGAAATGATGTATGTCAAGAGCTTTGTAAACCTTAAAGCACTATATGTTAGTTATAATTATGTTGTTGTAAAATCAGGAGTTTGGATTAGATCATCTTGAAGGTCCTCTTTTGCTCTAAATCATATAAGGAAAAAGCTAAAGGGACCTGTTCCATCAAGCTACTTTTCTATATAGCTTGACAGTCCTGGGCCATTTGAATAAACAAGAGTAGATACAAAACAACTTTATCATTAAATTTTTGTGAAATGCTAACCCTTTGTGAAATGTTTTACTAAGAGATTTAAGATGCCTTGACTTCCTTCTTTCCTTTTACCTGCTAATTTGACATTACATTGTAATAGGCAAAAAGAACTTGTTGGGTGTTATTTGACCTTTATTCATCACTGCAATTTTATCTTAGTAAAAATCTCTTTTGTGATACCAAGGCTCTGGGGAAGGCACAGGAAGAGGACATGTCTCAGCTAGGGCTCTGGGTTATAAGGTTTTTGTCTCTGAAGAGAAGTTTGGTAAGTATCTGGAGGGAGAAGACCCTTAAGGCTATTCAGGACCACAAGGGATGAATGTAACCCATTTCAGATGCTCTAGAACCTCAGCTGAAGCTTTATTCATGAAAGGAAGATTTAATAGAATTCAGGCTCTTTCAGGAAAGGTACTCAGAGCTTAATAAATATTTGTTGAATAACAATGGGTGATGATACTGATATTTATAATGAATATGTAAAGGAGTTATCTGGGGAGCTCCTTCCATGTCTTGATAGGAAGATATCTCAGGCATATAGTCATATGTCATATGTCATACTTAGCCAAAGTCATAGAACAAGATAGGATTTGAAAACAGATCCTACTGACTTCAAGTACAGAATTCCTTGACACTACAGCATTCTGATAATTTCACTTAAGGTTCTTTGATTTTAATATGAATATTATGAATCTGTAGGGTTTCTTTCTTTTAAAGAGCTACAATTATGTTTTTCATCTGCTTTCAGTTACTCTGTCCTTCAAAGTTTTCTAATACAGTGCATGTAGTCTTGTGCAGAATATTGGACAGGATATTGGAATTGGAAACAGGAGAATCAGTTTGAATCTTGACTCAGTTGCCTCAACTATAGAATGAAGAAACTGGATAGTCTTTGATCACAAACCTATATTCTATTCAGTTTTGTTTTTTTTTTGGCCAAGATATGGGTCTAAAACTTATATAAGGTCCCTTCCAGATCTGACATTCTAAGAGATTCTATATTCTGGTCTTATCCAGGAATCATTCAGGTGCTTGAGATTATGATATGTTGTAAATTCCGTTAGCAGAATTAGAATTGGAGCTTCCCATCTTGATTTGAACAGACCCTCTTAGATCAGAGTAGTTCCCTAATAGGCAGATGTAAAATGCTCCAAAGAATCCCAAATCTCAATCTCATTAGTGTCATCTGGGAAGGATTTGGAATTTGGGATTTCAGTATCTTAACCCTGTGTGTGATACAGCCAATTTGGGTTGTATGTGTAAGGGAGGTGGGATAAGTTAAGAAAGATAAATGGGTAATGAGAAAGAAGAATCAAAGACTATCAGATCCAACTCATACCTGAGGAATTCCTTCTACAACAACCTTGACAGATCATCACCCAGTCTCTCCTTGAATTACTTCCAAATAAGGGGACCCAGATCCCCCGTCTGGGTAACAATCCTTCCCCTTTGTTTAACTGAAAATAGTTGAAGGTGGCCAGCTAGATGGCAGTGGAGAGAGCACCAGCTCTGGAGTCAGGAGGATCTGAATTCAAATCCATCCTCAGACACTTAAAACTTCCTAGCTTTGTGACCTTGAGCAAGTTACTTAATTGCCTGCAATTGCCTGCAAAAAAAAAGAAAAAGAAATAGAGGAAGGAAGGAAGGAGGAAGGAAGGAAGGAAGGAAGGAAGGAAGGAAGGAAGGAAGGAAGGAAGGAAGGAAGGAAGGAAGGAAAGAAGGAAGGAAGGAAAGAAGGAAGGAAGGAAGGAAGGAAAGAAGGAAGGAAAGAAGGAAGGAAGGAAGGAAGGAAGGGAAAGAAAAAGAGAAGAAAGAAAGAAAGAAACAAGACATTTGAAGGCATCTATAAAGTCCTTCCACCCAATCCCTCCAAGTTTTCTTAGCAGTGAGGTGGTACAGTGGAAAGAGAGCAAGGTCTGGACTCTGTATGACCTGAGTTCAAATTTAGCCTCAAACATATACTAAACTCTGTGCTTCTGGGATAATCACTTAATCTCTCTCTGCCTCAGTTTTTTCAATTGTAAAATGGGGATAATGATAGCACCTCACTTACAGGTTATTGTGGGGATTAAGTGAGATAATATCTGTAAAATGCTTAGCATGATGCCTGGCACAAAGTAAGAACTTAATGAGTATTTCTTTCTCTCTTTCTTTCCTTCTCTTATAAGTGAAACACCTTCAGCTGGTTTTTGTGTGATAAGGTCTCACATCTTTCCACCATCCAAGCAGCCTTCCTCTGAATGGCTTCCAGCTTGCAAATATCTTCCCTAAAGGGTAGTTTCCAGGAAGGAACATATTTCAGACCTGGGGGGAATAAGGCAGAGCACAGCAGTACTATTCCCATTTGAGTTCTGAACCCCCTTTACCTACATGCCAGTTTACATTCACGGGACCACACCCTTTTCTCCTTATTCCCCAGTCAAACCTTCTAAAAAGACTGCCTTAATTCAGGAAGCACTAGATGGAAGAAGGCCATTTGGAGACTCTTCCTTAGAAACTTATTCAGCTAGATAAACCAGCAGCTCAGAACTCACTTAGGGGTAAGCAAACTGGTGTGGGGAGCATGTCAGAAGGGCTTGCCATTTACCAGCCATTTGACATGTCAGTGTTTTTGAAAACCAAGGCTACCATAATGAGCCAAGTCTCAGCCTTCTAAGAATTACACTCCCCTTATTCTTCTTTAATAAGTTGTTTTAGTTAGGGGCCGGCCTGGGGAAGCAGCCCTGCTTAGAAACCTTGAGGGAATGTATTTATCACAGTCAGACCCATGTTCCACAGCCAAGTGCTATTTCCATTCAAATGATATCACATTTTCCAGTTTTCCAGCCCCTTTCAACTAGAATGGGGTTGAAAACCTTTCCCCAACGGGAGTACCCAGAATGGCTAGTACAAATAGGCATGTTGAGAATTTCAGCAGCCAGGGTGGAGCATGAAAGGTAATTGGATAAGGGGCGCCAATGATGCTAAAACGGTTCCTCCAAAGACAGAACGGGAGCCTGTTTTTTTCCAGAAATTACCTTTTTCATGGTGAAAAAGGATTGCTAAATCTTTGTACTGGGCAACTTTGATATTCTCCAAAAAAGAGCAGTGAATCCCAAGTCTCAATTTCTCACCATAAAATAATACTGCAGGATAACTTTAATTACCTTAAATGCTCTTATGGTCTCTGTCTCTTGTCTCTGTCTCTGTCAGTCTTTTTCTCTTTCTCTCTCTGTCTCTGTCTCTATACACACACACAGACATAGGGAACATATTTGTATGTATTCACACACATGTGTGTTTACATATGCATCCATATATGTGTATCTAGATACCTGAACATATATACATATACATAGATATAGATATATAATTGCAACTAATAGCTAGGTAGCTGAGAAACATACTCTTCTTTAACAGAGGGCATTATGAAGTTAAGTACAACCCTTAAGAAGCTTGGGACTCACTATTCTTGAAAGCAATGCCTGGGAATTAAACTCTAGTCATGGACGTTCTGGCAATTGGTCTTAGAACTAAAATGTTCCTAGATCGAAGGTCCATTTAGTTCAGGATGAAATACAGTGAGGTGTATCATTATCCCTGTTATAGGACAGAGAGGGATGGATGATGCTGTGTCCAGTTGAAGGAAGCTGCAGCTGCACTTTTAAGAAGCAGCATGGAATTACCCCAAATGGATTGTGGCCAAGATACAGAGCCATTGCTTCATGCTTCTTGCAAGAGGGTGTCACTTGGCTAGGAAATTGGTTTTATTTATCCTCTGAAAAATGGGGCTTCTGACAGCTGAGCAATCTGGAGACCCAGCTGGGAGGTTTGAATGGGATACCTCCTATTGAATAGTGCCACTTGGCGAATGATCCTTTTTCTAGAGAAGTGGCATCCAACTCTTGCCCTTCCTTGGGTCTACTGGACTGTTGTCTCTGGGGTGAACTGAGTATCAGAGTGCCTTCATTTAGGATTAAGTTTCCTGTCAGTAACCTCATTGCACAAGATGGAAGGCAGAGGCACCTCTGGAGCTTCCTGGATCCCAGAGGACACGGTGTCAGCACCCAAAGGACCTCTTTCAGAAATTACCTTGGTATCTGAAGCATTCAGACTCCCCCCTGTTCATTGGATGGAAGGGAAAATCCGTCAAATTCATAGTTCATATAAGCACATAAGCACAGCTAAAACATCAGAGTCCCCCCACAATGGGGGGGAGAGGGGAGCTGGGGATGAGAATGGCTATGGAGGAAGCCAGGCCTACTCATGTTAATTGGCTCTTTCTTGCTTATTTGTACTGAGTGAAAATCCCAGAGTGATTTCTAGAGAATTTCTTGGAAGGGGGGGGGGCTTCTCCTCTCCCGGTTTCCCACCTCTCCCCCCCAACCTGGATAATGAGGGAGGGCAAAATTCCAGGGACATTTTTCTCGCATGTTTGCACCCCTTTTACCGAAACCCCACAATTCCTAACATCAGCACCTGCAACCCAAAATAGCTCCGGGACCCAAGGGAGAGAAAGGAAAACTGAGAGTCTGGCCACAATCTAAGAGAAGCATCGCAGCCCTCCCCGGCCACCCATTTCCCCAATTCCTGCCCTCCCCCCAATTCAGAAAAAATGGTCTCTAAAAGTCGAAAACATGAGGTTTGGAGGTAAATCAAACCCTGGACAAAGGGTCAACGAAGAAGGATAAAGCTGCCACTTGTACGTGTCGAAGGCAGTAAAAGGGGCAACTTGTTATATTATTTACAGTCTCCATAAAGACGTGTCCCTGGCTGCTCAGACAAAGCCCCAAGCCTGCAACCCGAGGCGGCGCAGCGGACTGGGAAGCCTGAGGAACCCGACTGGCGGCGTCGGAGGGGGAAGGGCAGCTTGGGCTGCACCGCTGGGGCACAGGGCTTAGGCCTGGGGGAGGAATTGGAGGTGGGGCAGAGGGGGGGGGGCTTAAACTAGGCTGCCTAGGGAGAGGGGGCTCAGATCGTGGGTGGTGAGAGGTTGGGGGGGTTGGACAAGGTTGCCCGAAGGAGGGACTCGAGCCCGGGAAATGGGGCTCAAGCGAGGCTGCAGGAGGGGGAGGGGGCTCGAGCGCGCGAAGGAGAGATGTTGTTCGGGCCTAGAAGAAGGGGTTAGGGGATAGGATGGAGAGGGGGTTATATCGGGGAAGGGAGCTTGAGCTGCGGCTATTGCCAGTGGAAGGAAACTCAGGCCTAAGGGTCGGGGACTGGGGAGAGTTGGGGAGGGGCTTCGAGGAGCAGTGGGGGTGGGCTGGGGGGCATTAGGGGAGGGCTCCGCGGTATTGCGGGCTACCTGCTGGAGGGAACTCAGACCCGGGGAAAGCCTAGGAATTGGGGGTAGGGAGAGTAACCCGAGAGCGGGGTCTCGGGATGAGCGGCATCGGGGAACTAGTCCAGTATTGTGGGGTATGGGGGTGTGGAGGTGGGGAGGAGGGGATTTAGGATTAATCGAAGGCTCATGCTGAGCTCCTGGCAGCCTCTTGCCCACCTGGCCCCCTGCCCACCACCCCACTGCCAAACTGGGGAAAGGGTTAACTCTTCCTTGGCCTGGGGTGGGGGTGGGGGTGGGGAAGGGAGGAGCTCGGGCTAAGGGGAAGCCTTGGCTAAGCCTTCAGCTTTCTCTGCATTATGTCCAGGTGGCATGACGTGTGAACAGACGAAAGATAAAAATCACCGAGGAAATCGCTCTGTCTGAGCCCAGATCACGACGCCTTGCAGTGACCCGGCGACCCAAGCGCCATTCGTCAACTTGTCCTTCCAGCGACTTTTCACCCCATGCTCTGAGACTGTTAGTCCGGGCAGGGGGAGTATGGGGGGTGGGGAGCCTGGGAGGGAGGAAGGGTGGGCGAGAATGGGGGAGGAAGCTGGGATAAAATACAGCCCTCTTGCTCAAAAGGGCTGGGGTCTCAATTTAGAGACTTGGGCCAGAGTCTTTTAACAAAGCAAATACTTTTACCAGATCCCTTCTTTCTCTACTATTCTCCTCCCCCTCCCTCTCTCATCTCCCCAGCTTTGCAAACTGCAGGCCAAGTAATTGGCCCCAGTTCTCCAAAGCAACAGACCCTCAGTCCAACCATCAGCTCAAGGAGAGACAGGGTTTTTTAGCTACACACAAAGAAAAGCCCATTTTGGAACCTAATTGCCTCATCTTGCGATCCAAGAGGCTTCTCCAGGGAGCAGACGAGTTACAAAAAACATTTCAGAAGCAATTTTTGGGGGGGAGGTGGGTTGGTTTCTAAATTCCCTGGGGCTAGAAGCTTTGCCCACAAGACATAGGATAGGAATATGGAAGAGTGCCTGTGATTGGAATACTATTATCCAATTTTATATAAGAATCATGATCATAATAATATTTATCTTGTGTTTTAAGGTTTGTTTGCAAAATACAAATTGGCTTCAGGAACATGTTGGGGCAAAGGAAATGCATTTGTATAGAAAAAGGCTAGCTTTAGGGGTTGGCACACTTCTATATCTTTTAAAGAGCTCTTATCCCTCCCTTCAAAATAGGTAAAAATATCTTCTCATTTTTCTGTAGCCTGTGATAAAGCTTCCACATATTTTTTAAGCTCAGAGCCTTTAAGGAACTTTGGAAAGGTAACATGGTCAATATTAGAGGTACTAGTAAATGCAGGCAACACAAAATTTAGTTTCTGGATCTTCCATATTTATTATGGGTACAGCTATGGGCAAATAAAGCAACTGCAGCAAAGGGCTCTGGGGAAGATAAATTGACATTTGTCAGTCAAGTCAAATCAATTCTACCTCCTTGGACACTTCATTGCTCCTCAGATGGCAATGGAGACAACTCAGAACTTTGAGCCTAGAAGCCCTCTTTCTCTCTCCACACCACTAGCCTTGCTTCTAGTCCAGTTTTGATAGCCATTATAGAGGGGTACATTCTCAGGAGACAATGGAATCATCATCCAATAACAACTTTCCCAAAACAATACCACTAATAATAACTTCTGAATGACAGCCATTGAAGCTAGTCCAGGAATCCCTAGAATGGTAGCATTTCCCTTCCCCCAAACTAGCCCTGCTTCTGGAATAGTCCTCATAGCCATCATCCAGGAAAGCAATCCCATATGGAATTGAGATTTGGCAACTGCATTTGCACGTGCCATAGCCCCAGATAACACAATAAAGTTCTGCCCAAAAAAGTCTTTGGTACCATTAAATGGATCATAATTAGAAATTATGGTTTTATCAGTATAAATAACAATAAAGAAACTTCATCATCTTTTGCTTGACTTCTACTCTCTAAGGACCATAGAGCCTTTCCATTTAACTTGTAAGCTGAAACCCCAGTTTTATTTGAATGGAAGAATAGGAACTGGTATTTACTTGAATCCCCAAAGCTTAATTTGGTACATTATTTCATAACTACTTCTTCAATAATTTCCTCACCTGTAAAATGGGACAATATGTATACTTCAAAGAGTCACTATTTGTAAAGGCATTATATAGAATATTGTTAAGGACAACAATCCAAAAAGATATCATATCCAAATGAAATGTCCAAGAAAGAAGATATTCAGGATGTTGAATGACATTGGAATCTTGCAAGCAAGGTTTAACTTACTTGTATTGGGAACCTGGTAGAGGCATGGGTGTCAGGGATCGGGGTCTTTCCATGATGTTAATTTGGGTATTTTCATGATCACATTTTAGATTAAAAAACAAAACAAAACAAAAAGTAAAACAAACAAAAACCCTTAAATAATACTATTGTCTATTCCAGAAAATGAAGTCATGGAGAATAAGGATCCATTTTCTTCCTTGCTAGCACAAATTCATGCAAATGTATTAAAAATAAAAAACTAATTGAATTGGAATTTAGGGAGAACGATCTACATAATGCCTTCTGAGTAGCAGTGGATTTCATTGAGGAGATGTGTTCTGGGAGTTGAAGCAATTGTCACATATTATCCAGAAATCAGAGGACCCAGAAGACTTCATTTTTTACAGGGAATCCCCTTCCATTTTGACTCTACATTAGTCATCCTTCGTGATGGTATCAACCACTTTTGTTGAATTTATATTTAAATATAGCTGTTTTGTTTTTATTTCTCTTGATGACGATGATCAGGGGATAATTAAACAAAGTTAACTGCATCTGTCTGTCAAGGAATCCTATATGATCTTAAAGCAGTTGTAGAAAATCTCTTGTTGGGGCAAACCTTTCTTTAAGGTTACGTTTTGCCCTCACTGAGTCATCTTTCTTTTTTCTTCTTTTTTGTTAGTAATTGAAAAAAAAAAGAAATATAGAGCTCTAAAAGGTTCTATAGCTTTCAGTCAATCATCTATAGAACTATATTACTCCAGAAGGACTCTTGATTATTTAGCCTGTAGAACTGTTTGAAAATTGAATGGTGAAGGGTTAATGTAAAAGCTTCCATGACAGTTTATTTTTTTTTTACTTTTATTGACAAAGAAAAATGAAGGTTCAGGTGAAGTAATCAAGAATATTTAATCAAGAATTCTTGATGTGGGGTATAATAATTTAAAAATGTATTTTGATAATTGTATTTCAATATGATTGGTTTCCTTTGTTATCTTATATATTTTATGTGTTTGAAAACATCGTTCTGAGAAGGGATCCCTAGATTTCACTAGATTTCCAAAAGAGTCCATGAACACACAAAAAAGTTAAGATCCAATCTCTTTCTCATTGTCGGTGCAAAGTCACCATTAGTTTAGATCTCCTAAAACCTCAGATTATTGACAGACATTCCTAACCTGAGTTAAGAATGAGGAATTATAAAATGTAAACATCTGTCCCAGTTATCCCTAGTAGCCTGCAGATTCAAACCCAGGTGTCATCTCTTATGGGAATTCCTCCCTCTTCCTTTTAGCTGTCAGTACTCTCTTACTCCTCAAATTATATTGCATTTGGTGATCTATTAATAATCAAATAACACATGATAATATGATAATACAGATAGTGCATGTTGTATGCCATAATAGAACACAAGAACCTCGAATGAAGGGATCATTTTGCTTTTTTATCCCCAAGATCTAGTACAGTTGCCTGACACATAGGAGCCACTTCATAAATTCTCCCTGAACTGAGAATTGATTCAATTCTCTGGGTGTTTATTCTACAAAATTTGTAGAGGCAAAATGGCTAGAATACCATTCATGAAGAGTACAAAAAATAAAGTAACAACTATCTCCAAACAACTGCAAATTTATTAAAAACAAGTGGGTCCTCAAAGAAGAGATATGAGAAGATATTTCCCCCATTCCTCTGCTGTAGTGATGTCGAACATTGTAAGTCTCTCTCTCTCTCTCTTTCTCCCTCTCTCTCTCCCTCTCTCCCTCTCTTCCTCCCTCACCCCCCCATATATATATATATTTTTTTTTTCCCTTTTCTTTAATTATATGGAATGACTTTATATGAAGGAATGGTGATATGGGAGAAATGTAAGTGATGTAAAAACCAAAGATATCAACAAAATTTATATTTTTTTTAAAAAAAAAGAAAGTGCAGTTAGGAAATAATCTTTCTTATGTATTATGACCTTTTCAAAATAGACCTTAGAACTATTTACTGAGAGAGAAATCAATCGGGGCTCATTCCTTCACCCAAGACTTCATTTTTCTTGACATAAAAGTTGAGAAACAATTGCCCTAGAAGCATTTTACTATAGTTAGTCCCCAAGCAATTCTCGTGGCTAAATTAACAAGTCAAATTGTGTTTTACTCCTTCTGAGCTAATTAGCTACTGTAACAGATATTTTAAAATTTCTGTAGTTCTTGGGTGTTGGAAAACACTTGATAGCTTCAAACAGAAGTGAGATAAGAGATTTTAATCATAGCACTCAAACTCATAAATTCTCTTTCTGTGGTAACATGGTGTGGTGGAAGCTACTCAAGACTAGGTATCAGAAGATCCTGGTGAATTTCCAGCTCTTCCAATTAGTCCTACTAAAAATGTGAATCCTGGGCAACTTACTTTGCTTATTTTCTCTCAGCAGTCTTCTAGATTAATACAGAAGGTGATTTTTTTAGGTCTCTTATCAGCTTTATCAGCTGTCATTCTAAACAGGAGTTTTCTGACAAAGGAATGATATAATTTACCATGGACTGTTTGCCAGAAACTCAGAGGCCACTTGGGATTTCCCTTGGGTCAGGACTAAATTCATTTGCTCTTGTCTGGACTATGCCCCTTCCTTCCCTTTGTCTTCCTCCCCCTCCTCCCTAACATCCTCAGAATGGAAATTTGCTGAGGTAGCCTATCTGGTAGGCTCAGTTAAAGTCATTTGCTTAGGCTACCTAGGGTGCCCCAGCTCTTTCAAAAGTTCCTGGAAGAGATACTATTCCCAGGATTCAGTGTGGCTTGTAATCTCAACTAATCCCATTAAACCCACAATTTCTCTCCTGCTGCTCTAAAGCTCATCAGCCTTCTTTGTTCCCATAATAGAGTCAGCCTCGGGTCATTCAAAGCCCACTTCTCACTCTGCTTGAGTTTATTTGGCTCTTAGGAACTGTGCTAAAATCTTCTTTGTTCCTCTAAACTAATGCAAGCACTTGCCCTCCCAATCTGATAACAGGCCAATCTGTATCTTGTCACTCTCTATTCTCCCACTCTCAATCAAGTTGCTTCTTCCCAATAAAGTGATAATATTAATTACAGTCTTTAATTTATTGGGGACTCCTGCCTGAAGGTCCCCGAGCCAGGCTGGAAACATCATCTGTAATGGAATCCCAGAATAACATTGTATCTCAGAAGTAGAAGAGGCTTCATAGGTCAGAGCTCAGTTTGAATTCGAAGAGGAACCTCTCCAGCAATGTTCCGAATAAAATGGTGGTTCAGACTGCACGGGAACTTCCATATGAATCAAGGCAGGCTGTCCATTTTGGGACTGCTTTCTTTGTTCTGTTCTCTGGGTTAAACATCTCAGCCCTCTTACGTATTTTGGCCCTTAAAATATTTGTGAACAGTTTTCATGTTCCCCTAAATCTTATATTATCTGGGCTAAATGTCCCCGAGTCCTTCACCCAAACTCCATGTGGCAAAGGATATGTTACTCGCTCATAGTCTTCATAGTGATTCTCTTCTGAACTGATCCCACTTCTGATGGTCTCAGAATGAAAATAAAAGGGTTTAGAATGTCTTTTCCAAAATACTATAACTCAACTACATAGCATTCATCCAAGATATATAGTACCAAAAGGAAAATTAAAGGCCCTCAAACCAGATGCTGCAAAAAAAAAAGGGAGTCACTAACCTGTTGGTGTCCAGCAAATCTCATGATTATCCATGAGTCAGTCTATCAGCAAGCATTTATTATGTTGTCAGTATGTCCTACACTCTGTGCTAAGTATTGGGTCTAAGAACATAGTCCCTTCTTTCAAGGAGCTCACATTTTAGTAGGGGAGATAACATATTGTACATATCAAATACTTCTAGTATAAACTGAAGGTTTCTCATGTTAAACCATTTGACAGTGCCCAAAACCTGAATGGCTAAAACTTCCTTTTCTAAATCTTCAATAAATGAAATAGGCCCCTACTCTTAAGGAAATTACATCTTGCAAGGGAAGGAACCAAGGAAACAAGGATTTATAAGTCTATCTACTAAGCATTATACAAAGTACTTTATAAATATTTTTCCATTTTATCCTCAAAACAACCCAGAGAAGTAGGAGGTATTATCTTTATTTTACATTTGGAGAAACCGAGGCAGAAGTTAAATGATTCATCCAGGATTTCACATCTATTAAGTATTTGAAGCTGCATTTGAATTCATCTTCTTGATTTTGGTGCAGCTAGATCTTGCAGTGGATCCAATGCAGGGCTTAGAGTCAGACTCAACTTCTTAGGTTCAAATTAAGCCGTAGACACTTATTTACTAGTTGTATGACCCTAGACAAGTCATTTAATACTGTTTGCCTCAGTATTCTCATCTGTAACATGATCTAGAGAAGGAAATGGCAAATCAGTCCAGTATCTTTCCCAAGAAAACCCCCAAAGGGATCATGGCTTTTTTCCCATTGCACACTATTGAAATACCACAACTTCCTGACTCCAGGCCCAGCACTCTATTTGCTGCCTTACCTAGCTTCCTCTGGGAGAGAGAAAATATACCTAAATAAGTGTATACGCAATAAATAAATGATAACTTTTTTGTTATGGTTTTGGTTTTGGTTTTTTGATGGAAGGGTACTAGTAGCAATGGGAATCAGTAAAGCTTTCCTGTAGATCAGGGTTCTTTATCTTTTTGGTATTCTGGACCCTCTTAGTAGCCTGGTGAAGCCTAGGGACCACTTCTCAGTTCAGTGTTTTTGAATGCACAAATCAAAACACAAAGGATTACAAGGAAAACAAAGATTAGTCAAAATAAACATGTACTTTTTTCCCTTCCAAGTTTAAAGTTTCCCTGAAATCTATCCATAGACTCCTTGGACACCTGCAGACACCAGGTTAAATAACTCCTGATTTCAATGGTGTCATTTAAAGGCTTCTAAGACATGAGGATGAAGTAGAAGTGAGGTATGGAGGAGTAGCTGTTGTGGCCAGTCTGGTTGGATTGTAGACCACAGAGAAGAAAACAATGTAAAGAAAATTGGGAAAGGTAGCTTGCACTGAGGTTGGGAAGGGCTCAAAAAGCTAACCAGAGGAAAAAAAGAAAAAAAAAAGCTAAACAGAGGAGGTAATTTGTGATATCAGAGATTAATAAGATTAATAAAATAATGGCATAATGTCACAATATAACAACTAACTATATTATTAACATTTTACATTTTCTTCTTGTTGTCTTCCTCCTTTTTCTTCTTGTTCTTGTTTTTGTTTTTGTTCTTCTTCCCCTTCTTCTTCTATTACCCAGAGCACCCAGGGCAATGTCTTCTTAAACATCTAAATCTACTTTTAAAAATATACAGGGGTTGAATGAGAAACCCTATACAGGATGGAGTCACTCTCACTCAGGCACATTGTCACTAAATACTTTCTCCCAGTAAAATTATCAGAATATAGACAAAGCTTCAGTTCCCTTTCATCCTCTTTTTCTCACTCCTTCCTCCCCTTTGGTGTCTTCCTCTCCAGTTATCATGCTGTCCTCCACCTCCACTAAGCTGACCTGCCTGGGTCATTTTTTTGGTATCTTCTTCAGATCCTTTTTAATCCCAGTAGGAAGATTTTTTAAAATAGGATTTTATTTTTCCAAATACATACAAAGATAGTTTTCAACATGCACCTTTGCAAATCTTTGTGTTCCAAATTTTTTCTCCTCTCTCCTTCCTTTCCCCCTCCCCAAGACAGTAAGCAATCCAATATAGGTTAAGCATGTGAAATTCTTCTAAACATATTTTCATATTCATAATGCTATGCAAGAAAAATTAGATCAAAAGGGAAAAAATGACATGAGAAAAGAAAGAAAAATTAGACAAACAAACAAACAACAACCAAAAGGTGAGAATATTATGCTTTGATCAACATTCAGTTCTCTCTTTGGATGTGGATGACACTTTCCATCACAACTCTATTGGAATTTTCTTAAATCACCTCACTGTTGAAAAGAACCAATTCCATAATAGTTGATCATCACATAATCATAATCTTGTTGATACTATGTACAATGTTCTCCTGGTTCTGCTCACTTCACTCAGCATCAGTTCATGTAAATCTTTCCAGGCTTTTCTGAAGTCAGCCTACTCATCAATTTCTTATAAAGCAATAATATTCCATAACATTCATATACCAAAACTTATTTAGCCATTCCTCAACTGATGGGCATCCATTAAATTCCAGTTCCTTTTCACTACAAAAAGAGCTGCTACAAACATTTTTACAGATGTGGTTCCTTCTTTCTCCTTTGGTATGATCTCTTTGGGATACAGAGCAGTAGAGACACTTCTTGGATCAAAGGGTATGCACAGTTTTATAGCCTTTGGGCATAATTCCTGATTGCTCAACAGAATGATTGAATCATTTTACAATTCCATCAATACTGCATTAATGTCACTGGAAGATTCTGTCCCCCAAACATATTTGTTCTTTGTCTCATTTCCTGAGGGCCATGTCAAGGGACTGGAGCTGGTGGAGCTAATTCATAGTAAAGCATTAATTGTTTATAACATCCTATAGTTCACTCTTTCAGGAGCTACAGGAGACAAGAAAGAAGCAGGTTATGTTTACTGCCTAGTTTCAGTGTTTCGTCCCTTTCCCCACTTTCAATTCATATTCATAATCATGTACATGTAACTATAAAAGTGACTTATCAGTCTTTATCCCACATTCTGAATGCAGTTATTAATAAAACTTTTTTTATTCCTTCTTATTTGACCATGTACCTTATTTTGCCTGGAGTCATGCTGTAGGATGGTTCAGGCCAGACTGCCTTCATTTTCTTTTCCTTCTTATTTTTGAATTTGTGGACTTCAAAGCCATGTGCCCTATTGGAGAGAAAAGAGGGCATGGAAGAGGCTATATTTTGGTTTATAATTGAATCCCAAGTGTTGAGTGCAATGCCTAGCATAGTAAGAACTTAATAAATGCTTCTTTCCCTCCCTCCCTCCCTCCCTCTTTTCTTCCTTCCCTCTTTCTCCTTTTCCTTCTTTCCTTCCCTCCTTCCTTCCTTCCTCCCTCCTTCCCTCCTTTCTTCCTTCCCTCTTTCTTTCCCTCTTTCTCCTTTTCCTTCTTTCCTTCCCTTCTTCCTTCCTTCCTCCCTCCCTCCCTTCCGCCCTCCCTTCCTTCCTTTGTTTCCTTATTCCTTTTTGTACCTCCTCCCTTCCCTCCTTGGACCTTTCCTTCTTCCTTTTCATTAGGTGATTGAGCACTGAGTTCAAATTTGACCTCAGACTTATGAGTCACTTAAACTCTGTTTACCTCAGTTTCTTCAACTGTAAAATGGAGATTATAGCAGCACCTATCTCACAGGGTTGTAGTGAGAATCAAATAAATTATTTGTAAAAGACTTAGCAAAATGCCTGGTACATAGTAGGTGATTAACAAATTTTTGTTCTTATTATCTAATCTATCTATTCTATCATCTATTTTTCTATCTAAACATATCTCACTAGTCTCTATATCCGGTCCTTCACTTAATTTCTAACTTTTCTGAGTGAAGTAGGAGTAGGATGTTAATATCATCTGAATTCTCAGAGCCTGAACAATTTTATTCTATTTGTTTATTTTTTTTAGACAGAACACTTTTTAAAACTCCAAAGTGTTAAACCAAGTCCTTGCAATTCTTTGTTCAGAAGAACATTCATTTTTAAAATCCCTCCAGTCATCCTCCAGAATAGCCCTTAAGTAAGACTGACCTCAAATTACATTATGGCTTGGAAGGATCCTAGCCAAGGCATCATAAGTAGTGTGTATTGTCTACTGGCTTCTAAGAGCTACTCTGCTGACAGTGAAGATATAAAACACTTTTCTGGGCAGAGATATCACTAAGTATTCTGGGACCTGGGGCAAATGGAGTTGAATGGAGTGATGGAGGTGGAATATAACTAAAGATAACACTGCTGCTAAGCATAGTTGAGATAGCCTTTAACCTGGACACTGTGGAGGCTGAGGAACTAGGAGACTTTAGTGCTTTCCTGGCTGAAAAAATTGGGGTGGATAGAAATGCTAGACCTAGAAACTAAATTTGTTGGGAAGGAAGGAGAATTATCCGAAGATCCATAGTAACAGGGATCTGGACAAGATGGAGTGAATATACCAGGAAAAGAACAGGGGGTTAATAACAGTGGTAGGAGAAAACTTCAAAAATAACTATAGGGAACAAGAAATTGGCCAGTTTCTCTCAACTATGTCTCCTTGAGTGTGAGAAGGAATGAGAAGGCATCAAAAGGACAAAGATTGAAGTGAGTGCTGTTAAGTGGATAAAAATAAGAAATCCCATATAATACATCTAGATTTAGAGAAATTCTAGATTTCTTTTAGAAATTTAAAGATTTCCCTGATTGGGAACTTGGAGATCATTTCTCTCCTAAAATAAACTCCAGTGGTCCCCTATTTGTTACTTCCTCTGGCATTTAGATCCCTTCACAATCTCATCCATTTCTAGCTTTCCAGTCTTCTTTCATTTCATTGGCCCCCATATTCCCTGAAATCCAGTGATACTAGCCCCCTTGGTATTTTTCAAACACATTACTCCATTTCTTGTTTCTAGTCATTTTTTTCTGGTTGTCCTCCATGGATGTAATATTCTTCTTCATCTCGGCTTCCTGGCTTCCTCTAAATCCCAGCTAAAATACCACTTTCTATAGGAAGCTTTTCTTTCCTTAACACTCTTCCATCTAACATCTTCCTTTTATTGATAGTCCTTCTACTGATTATTTCCAATTTATTTTATATGTACATATATGTATATGTTATGAGCCAGAACTTGAAACAAGGCGCTAAGTCAGTGGAATTGATAGAGACAATAGTTATCTAGTTTAGCATGGTGCTTAACAGTTTTCTAGTTCAGTACATGTACTTAGTACTTACTATAGTTCTACAAGATTCACACCTTTGATAAGAGAGTATATATAAGCTAGGAACCTCAGCCAGGATTCAGTAGGAGAGATTCAGGAGCTAGAGAAGGCAGGCCGGAGCTCAAGCTCTTGGAATCAAGGCCAGACTGAAAGGCTCTCCAGAAAGCTGCCCAGCCCAGGAAGGAGATAATAAAGGATCTGGACTATAAGAAAGCTATCCAGGCCATAGGAAAGGAGACAAGACTTGGAAAAAGACAATAAAGGATTTGAACTTTAACCCCTGGCTGTACTCTTTTTTTTTTTTTTTTTTTTTTTAATAGTCTTTTATTTACAGGTTATATGCATGGGTAACTTTACAGCATTAACAATTGCCAAACCTCTAGTTCCAATTTTTCACCTCTTACCCCCCCCACCCCCTCCCCCAGATGGCAGGATGACCAGTAGATGTTAAATATATTAAAATATAAATTAGATACACAATAAGTATACCTGACCATAACGTTATTTTCCTGTACGAAAAGAATCAGACTCTGAAATATTGTACAATTAGCTTGTGAAGGAAATCAAAAATGCAGGTGGGCATAAATATAGGGATTGGGAATTCAATGTAATGGTTTTTAGTCATCTCCCAGAGTTCTTTTTCTGGGCATAGCTAGTTCAGTTCATTACTGCTCCATTAGAAATGATTTGGTTGATCTCGTTGCTGAGGATGGCCTGATCCATCAGAACTGGTCATCATCTAGTATTGTTGTTGAAGTATATAATGATCTCCTGGTCCTGCTCATTTCACTCAGCATCAGTTCGTGTAAGTCTCTCCAGGCCTTTCTGAAATCATCCTGTTGGTCATTTCTTACAGAACAGTAATATTCCATAATTTTCATATACCACAATTTATTCAGCCATTCTCCAACTGATGGACATCCATTCAGTTTCCAGTTTCTAGCCACTACAAAAAGGGCTGCCACAAACATTCGTGCACATACAGGTCCCTTTCCCTTCTTTATAATCTCTTTGGGATATAATCCCAGTAGTAACACTGCTGGATCAAAGGGTATGCACAGTTTGATAACTTTTTGAGCATAGTTCCAAACTACTCTCCAGAATGGTTGGATCCATTCACAACTCCACCAACAATGCATCAATGTCCCAGTTTTCCCGCATCCCCTCCAACAATCATGATTATTTTTTCCTGTCATCTTAGCCTGGCTGTACTCTCAAGGTGGTTACTGAACTGAAATGAAGGCTGCTTCCAGAGAGCCAAGAAAACCTCAACAGAGAATATTACATTTTAAAGAGAATACTACATGATTATATACCCACATTTTAAATATATGTATATATATATATATGTATAGACACACATGCATGCATGCACACACACATACATTTTATATATATATATATATATATATATATATATTCTTATTTGTCCAAAGTTTTTTATGTTGTCTCTTCTATTACACTAAGAGCATTTTGAGAGCTGGGACAGTCTTTTGCATTTCTTTGAATCTCTAGCACTTAGCATGGTGCCTGATATATAACAAGCACTTCATAAATGCTTATTAACTGACTGACTGACCTACTCTAAACCTCTGCTTTTCCTGATGAAGAAAATGAGACTCAGTGGTTAAATAAATGCCTTACCTAAGATCACTTGGGTAATAAGCAGCAAAGCTGTGTGCTGTAGTGATATAATTGTACTGAGGTATTTAAGGGAGTCTCAGACACAGAAGACTTTCTCTCAGCCACAGCTCTCAGCCACACAAACAAGAGAAGACACCAGACTCCAGACTCCATCTTTGACCAGCCAGGTGGTAGCTCTCCTGCCGCCTTCACCCCTCCACTAAGACCAAGGACTCAGGCAAGCCAGAGGTCCTCCAGAGAGCTAGTCGGGATATTACAAAACCCAGCAATCTTTCTACTGTATCATAGTAGAGAGCTACTTTTGTATACAAATTCCTTCAGCTGATTTCAGGAATCTGGCATAGTAAATTGGGTCCATAGACTTGGTGGCAAGACCTTTTTGCACATTTAACTACGAGCTCTCTAAAAAACAAACAAAAAATAAATAAAAGCACCCATAAACTATTTTTTAAGTTTAGTCTTCATTATTAACATTTTCTCCATCACTTTCTCAAGTTTATAAAACAAACCAAAACAAATTAATAAATTCAGTATAGAAGATCACACAAAATTTAACATTGAGCTCCAATATGCCCTGGATATGGCAACTCTATGTTCCTGGGGAAGGTATCAGATGAGGAAATTAGGAAATCAGCAGACTGACAGTTTCAAGAGGCTGGTTCTGGGTAAGGAGAGGGAAAATGGCCTCCTGGAATGTTGGCTTCTAAGGCAAGAGCCACCCTGTCTGAATTTTGACTTTACTTTTGGAATTCCATGGTGACTATTTTTGAGTTTCCCATGTTTGTCCAAATGACAAATGGAGAAATATCACCTATTTTTAAGCTCTTTTGAATTCTATGAAGTCAAAAGAACAGGAAAACAGTGTCACAACAATTCTGTTTGTGAGGGAAAAACTCAATCAAAACCCAAACAAAACAAAAACAATAAGGGTTTGTTTTTCTCCTTTAAATAGCTGAAAGGTTGTGGCCCACAGTACTAGAGATCCACAAGATAGCACTTCCTGGAAAATAGAGAAGTTTAAGGTTAGTAGAGAAGCAAAATATCAATCCCATGAAATCTCTGAAAATAAGATTGACATTGTAAAGTAGTTAATGTAGTCTAGTTTATACTATCTCTGTGTTGCATTGGGCTCCTGAAAAGCTCCTCTTCTCTGGAAAGCTTTACAGTAAAGAAGACTCAGTGACACCTTTCTGTAATTTTGACTTGAATGTTATTCTCTCACTCAACTTATTGTGATTAAGCACCTACTCTATTGTAAAGCCCTCAAGTATCCCATTTCAGGCATGAAAAGGTCAGCTGATACAATTTAGATAAATGATATCAGACTATATCTGATATCATAGGCTCCTTCTCTTCTTGTTTCCACATCTAATATGAACTCTTCCATGCAGGCTTATGAGGCAAAAGCCAGATGCTAGTAATCAAGGACCAACATTGCAAAGAGTCCTTAGAAGAGACCAAAATCAAGCTACTCACCCTCTGCTAATCTCTTCCCATCAAGCATATCTACCATTACATGGTAGAAGGCAAGTAATATACCACATTCACTGACTCTCTTACAAATGAATCATCAAATACCCTGCCCTCCCGTCACGTGTAGCATGTAACCAAACTGAATTAAAATGTAATTGAGAATCAATTAACAAAATAAAATAATAATGTAAGAGAACATAGGGAGAGGAACTGGATTTGAATTCTGACGGCAATTTTTAGCTATGTCTTAGACAAACTACTTCCAGCTCTTAGTCTAGTACTTCGCACATAGTAGGGACTTCATACATGCTTATTGACTTGACTTTTCTTATCTAAGTTTCAGTCATTTCACATGTGAAACAAGGAAGCTTATGCTAAATTATCTCTAAGGAGGTATTGGGGGATATAATCTAATCTAATCTAATAATAAAAAGAATAGATTAGCCATCAGAAAAAAATCTGGTCTTTGCCACTTGCTTCCTGCCTAATACTGGGCAAATTATTCTCTCTGGACTTCCATTTACTTTCTTTATAAAGAAAGATTGGAGTAGATGATGCCTAAGGTCCTTTATAGTTCTTATAATTCCTCCCAGTCCTAAATTCTCTGCCTCCAAAATAAGTGCTTTGAACTCGAGTTCATTCATTCACTTTTATATATCAACTAATGTGCATTTCCTATTTTCCTTCCCCCAAATCCTTAGATACTGGGATTACAATCAATTTATTCTATTTTTTAGCTGCTTCTACAGTGATTATAGGCATAGAGGAAATTTTCCATATGCATACCTCCAATATTCCAGAGCCCTATAATGTTAAACACAACATAGTAGAATTTCAAATGTAGACCATAATCTTCTACAAGAGCTTCAGAGTCTTCATGAGGTTTCTTGCTATGGTAGCCTGCTAAGATTCCAGGTGTCCATAAGAATGCAGGCCATTGGCTTCTTTCCATTTTCTATTTCATATCTAATCTTCTTTCAACACATAGATTGGTTTTGTATTATGTATCACTAATAATAACAAAATACTATATTTGAGCATGATATTATGAATAGTCATATTTTCAGGGTCAAGAAAATCTGATTTCAAGATCTATTTGTGACTTATGCTGGCTGTGTGATCCTGGGTAAAGCACTTAACCTTATTGTGTACCAAATAACTCTATAAACCTGTTTAAATTGCAAAGCGATTACCAATCTATAGTAATACAATTTCCTTCTCAGCAATTCCTCTAAACTATGGATTGTTAACTAGGATCATGAAGGATCTATGGGTAAATTTCAAAAAGTTTGTGAATTTCAATAGAAAAAAATTACAACTTAATTTTGATAACATTAATTTCCTTTTATGCATTTGATTTTGTACAGCACAAAAAAATATTCTGGGAAGAAGTTTACATTGGCTTCACCAGACTGCCAAAAGAATTAATGACACAAATAAAGTTAAAAATACCTGCCTTAAACAATACAATATGATTGGTTTGAATTTCCCCCAAAAAAATCAATTTATGTATTTTATAATTTTCAAATTATCATTATATACCTTATCTAATTTATTCTAATCTCTGTGAGGCTGATAGTATAAGTATGATTGTATCTATTCTACAGATGAGCAAAATCAGGTTCAGAGAAGAGGTCTTTCCCTATTAAGTATTAGAGCTGAGATTCAAACTTATATGTCCTAATTGTAACTCCACTGCTATTTCCATCAAACCAGTGGTTTTCAAAGTGTGTCCTAGAGACTCCTGGAGATTTCTGAGACTCAATGTGTCTGTGAAGTCAAAACCATTTTTCTTAATAATATTAAGATTTTTTTTTTAATTTTCTATTATAGTAATTATGAATTGATAGAACCTGTATTAAAAAATAGCTCAGACTGGGGGGGAGCTCAACATTTTTCAATGCAGTGGGATCCTGAGATCCAAACTCTTGAGATCTGTTGCCCTTTTAATGGTTCTTTAAAAAAAGATCTGTGCAAATGATATTCCTCTTTGGATGTGTGTATTGTGTATGGGGTAGGGAGGATTGGGGGTGGTCCATAACTCAAAAAGGACATTCTACTCTAAATAATCTACCTAGTTACTCAGGAATGGAAGAGGTTAGCCAAAATAGTCTTCTGATTTCCTTCATGTTGAAAGAAACCAATAAAGCTTGCAGGAAGCTCGAGTCTAGTTTGAGTTTGATGCTTGGGAGTGTGTTTGTGTGTGAGGGGGGAGGGGTGCAGTGAGGAAGGGGAGAGCTGTGTTCCTCCTCCCTTTTTCTGCAGTTCACATGTTTCCAAAACCCTTGGAATGAGAAAATGTCCACAAAATGAAGCCCCTGGGAAATTCAGTGAACCAGTAACAAAAAAAGGTCAGCAGAACTGCCTCCAGCCTAGCAGGGAGTTTTCTCTGTGCCCTTGACTTGACAATCCAGCGTTACCCAAGACCTTACACAGAAATCCTCAGGCATCTGGAATTCGTTGTGTGAGACTCACCTTCTGACCTCCCAAAGCCTTCTTTGCAGACCCAGGCTTGCTTTCATTTTTCACATGCCTAGACCCTTGTTTTGAGACAATGAGCACTGATTTTCACCCAATTTCCTTTTTCCTAACAAGTTACTCCCAGTGGTTTTCCTACTTGGGCTCTCTCAGGGCAAGGTCATCAGGGGTTTCTCTTTTTATTTTGCATTTTTTTTCTTTTTTAATCTTGACATCAGCAATCTCTGCACTTCTTGACACCCCCTAAATCCTAGCCTTCCCAAAACTACAATCAATTACTCCCTTCTTTGGCTGCTTCTGCAATGATGGTAGCACAGCCATGGTTCAAAAATTTCCCACCTGCACACCTCCAAGTACCCAACTCCCCATACTGCCAAAGGCAACTTAATGGAATTTTAATTTAGTCCATGATCCTCTAAGTGCAGTTTAAGAGTATCCCTATATAGGCAAAGGATCTGATCTAGAGTCCAGCTTCTTAAACTGCAGTTTGAGACCCCATATGGGGGTTGAATGTGGGGGTTGAGAAATTGTGATTTGTCATTAGGAAATGTTTGATTTATATACTTGTTTTGTATACCTATATGTACCCAGGATCATACAAAAATTTCTTGGGCAAAAAGGGATGAATGGAAAAAAGTTTAAAAAGCTCTGGTCTAGAGGTCCTTGTGAGGTCTCTTCCTACTGTAGATTTCTTTAATTCCACGATTTCAATATGAATCCAAATTATGAACCCTTATCCATCCTCCATTCCAAGTTGCCTTTTCATCTTTATGTACTCTAGGCAAGCTAAAAGATCAGAAATCACAGGAAAAGACACTGGTTTGTGTTGATAAGAGGTATTTCCTTATATAGGAAACTTCTTATACCAATGAACTTACAAAGGCCAGTCCCTGTCTCTTCAATTTTGGTTAATTCCAAACTCTTGTCCTCATTTTTGTAGCTTCTTATATTAGGGGAGGTAGGCTGGTCATTTCTAGTTAAGGCAATTCATAATCCAGCTAGAATCAAATTATTTTTGTTTTTAGCCCCATCAATCCCAAAAGCTTTGAATATAATGAAGCAGAAAACTCTAATTTCTCCTTCCTTCTTTCCTACAGTAAAGGATATACAATCTGGCAAGAGTCAATCTCTTATGCATTTCCAAATACATTTCATAAAATTTTGTAGCTTTCTATATCTTAAAAGATTGTTTACTTATAGAATCTTGTTATTTTAATAGGCCACAGACCACATCTCTTTCAACACATACAACATACCATATCCTGGACAAACAGTTAAATAGTCTCTCTTTGAGTATCTCTAGTGATGGAGAAAGTCATTACTCCTTGAGGCAACCCATTCTGTCTTTCAGAACTCTAATGGTAAAGATATTTTCTTTAGATGGAATTTGTCTCTTTCTTTAGATGGAATTTTCTTTCTACTCTATTTGTAAGTCTTTCTCTGAGGCCAAGTAGTACATGTTTAATCTCTTTTCCACTATATCTCTCACTATCTAAAGGCTATCTCTAATGGCCTTTCAGAAACTCAAAAGAAAACTATCATAAGCCTCCAACAGTCTTCTCTTATCCAATCTATATATCTCCAGTTCCTTCCCCTAGATAGTCTCCATTCTTTTCAGTGTAAAGATGAAGACAAAGATGAAGATAGTTAAGTACCTATCAAAGATCATGAAGCTATTACTGGTAGGTACTCAGTACGAAAACTTGGATCTCACCAGCTCAGTGTTCTTTCGATTATATTGTGTTGCCTCTATATTGTGACATTTAAAAAGTTTCAGGGACATATTTTTTGGTAATTAGTTATTTTATTCAAAATGCTAGCATTTTAATAAGAGAGGTCATTGGCACTATCAAATGTCAAAGACCCTCATGACAGGTGGAAAAGTGGGTTTTTCAGAAGATGGTGATCAACTTTGATTAGTTAACAAGTAATGAGAGAGAATCGAATATTATAATGAGGTAATGGACCTATTCTAATGAACTTTGATTATGTCATTCACTTCTGAATTACTCCCAGTCTTGGGTAATCTAATCAAAGAATCTATTCCCAGCCAATTGAATTTTTTCTAAGGCTGGGTGGAATCTGACCAAGATTTTGGAAAGCTGATTCAATCTCTTTATCAGTAATATCCTTCAAGAGACAAACTTTTGAAATGAGAACTATAGAAAAAGGAAACTTTGAATTTGCCCAAATGTCTTTTATTAGAATCATTTATCTCAATATTTGGCTCAAAAGATAAGTTTGTCTTGCTTACAATTGGGTAATAATCATACAGGCACCATTTGGTCAATCAATCAATCGATTTAGGGGGCAACTTATGTGCATGGCACTATGCCAGGTGTGACTGTCAAAGAGTGTATATAGAGAAGCAGAAGATACAACCCCTTGCTTTCCAAGAGGATAAATAAAGTCCTTATAGTATTCTATGATTTTTTTCCAAAGAGGGGTAGACAACTAGCCTGAAGTAGTAAAAGAGAAAGACATTCTTGAACCAGGAAAGTTTGGGAGAAAGGGAAGAAAAATTCCACACAGAGGATAAACATGAATCCAGTCCAAGAATCAATCAAAGGAAAGATAACAGCAGCTATCTAGTCCAATCTGTACCCAAAAGGAATCCACATTATAATTTACCAGACAACAGGTCATCCAGCCTCTGTTTGCAGACCTCCAGGGAGAAGAAATCTGCTACCTCCCAAAGTAGTCTTACTTTGAGCTTTGGGACAACTCTTAATTCTTAAGATGTTTTTTCTTTGTATCAAGAGGAAATCAACCTTTTTGAAACTTCCTCATGTTCTCCCTGGTTCTTTCTTCTTGAACCAAACTCTCTAATACCTCTTCTATACAATAGCTCTTCAAATACTTGGAGACAGTTATCAAAAATCTCTTGAGTTTTCTCTTCTTCAGATGAAAATGTATTAGTTCCTTCAATTAGCCTACAAAAGGGGAGAGAGAAAAGAGATCAAAGAAGTACAGTAATAATAATAACAACAATAAAACAATGCATATTTCTAAAGCACTTTAAGGTTTGTAACATCAAACACTTGTTTTTGGTCATGGAAATAAACCAGAAATATTTCAATAGTTTTATGATTCCCAACCATCTCTTACCCTGTCATATGATTTGAGAGTTTTTGCTTTTTGGAACCTTGCCACCCATCTTTCATCTTTTTTATCTCTCTTGTTCTGGACTCTCTCCCTGAGGGCATCACCTTTACCACTCACATTCTTGGCCGGCCTCTTGATGGCACACTCATGTTCTAAAACATTCCAGAAAGAAACTGGAAGATCACAGGGTACCAGATATCTGGAATAGTCCCTAACAAAATCTGGGGATGGGATTCAAGATCATAACTCTGCTATGTCCTACTGAAATTCATCTTCTCTCATTTTCTAACTTCCTCTCTGATTACATGATGTTCCCTACGTTGTTAAAAATCTCTTCCAAAGAGAGTTGAAACTATCAGAAGAGTAGTTTTGGAGATGGTCAGGTATTATAACTGCAAGTATTCCCTCAGCCCCCTTAGGGGCTCTTAGCACTGTTCTTAGCACTGTTCCCACAGCTGTCCTGCCCTTGAAGCAGATGAATCAGTGTACAATTTCCCATTCTCCATCTATGTGACTAATGCTACTACTTAAGGGCCTTACTTAAAAACAAACACAAAACTGACTCTTTCTTCTTGCATTTTTACCTGCTACTCTGAGCTCTATGCTTTTGGTTCTTGGACCATGAACTTGTTAGAACGAACCAGGATTGTCTCTTCAATGAGCAGGGTAGTGGGAGATAAAACATTGATGTATGAGCCTTGTCATCAGTATAACTCAGGTTGGGGAATAACTATATAGAGCTCTGTCCAAGAGTCAAGCTCAGATCAATAAATTGCTATATCCCAAAATGGTGGGCCCCCATTCACAGTACTTTTATGCTAACATAGCTAATTTTAGTTTTGTTCTTATGACAGAACAAACAGTCATTAAAAAATCTGTCAGTTGAATAAGAAGGTCAAATCAGTATGATGCATTAGAAAGAGCTTTTGAAATCAAGAGAATTGAGTTTCCATTTTTTTGTCCCTAAATTTGGGATAAAATCACTTCATCATTGCTGGTCTCCATTTTCTTATTTGTAACAGATGATGTTGGGAGAATTGATCTCTTCACAATCTTTTATAGCCCTAAAATACTCTGTAGCTGGCCTTTAACCTAGTAATGATATACTTTGGTCTTACTTAGAGCAATATTTTCTATTTTTTTAGTGGTCCCCAAATCTCTTAGCTTTCACTAAACTTTTCCAGATCTCCTATTCTGAAAGGAAATAAATTATATACAGTCTATCATGTGTATGCATTATAAGAAATAAAACAGATTAATTCATTTTTCATAAAGAAAACTTAATTCTGTGCAAAATATTTTTAGCATCATAGTTAATCTCTATTCAGGGTACAAATTTTTGTTTCTCTGCAAATACTACTACTTTTGGAATATTTCAGGATAATAATATAGAGTATTTTTAAAAAATCATATATTGCCCATGGTTTTTTGACAGTCTTCTCTTCTTTCCTCTTCTCCTCTTTATTTATATTCTTTGTTGGGGATCCTTGACTTGGATATAATTTATTGCTTTGGAAAAATTGAAAAGTGATTTTAATGATCCCAAGCTTCTTACTAAATCAGAGATCCACCTTTAAAAAATATCATCTAAAAATTGTGGTTGTACAGTATAGATAATGAAACATGATATCTCAGGAGGATTGAACTTGAGTATCATTCTTAAGACCATGCAGAGGGCACAGCTAGGATATGAACAAGCTTTATCACGTTACAAAGGAGGACAATTGTTTGAAAAGAAAGCAAAGAAATGTATGAGAAAAAAAGATGGACTGATCATATGATAAGAGCAAAAGATAATCAGTGAACCGATTGTTTGCTTCATTAATGTTCTCCTATTGTGAAGAGAAATTGAGGTGCTGACCTGGCCACAGCTATACTTTGAAAGCCACATACATATCTGGATAGACTTTATCTTGACAGAAACCTCTTTTCCCCTTGACCCTTCTAGTGCCTAGTTGGTGCCAGAGTGTACAGAAGGTCAGACTTGGAGTCAGGAGGATTTATTTTCTTGAGTTCAATCAGACACCAATTAGCAAGTTACTTAATTCTGTTTTCCTCAGTTTCCTCATCTGTAAAATGAGCTGAGAAGGAAATGTCAAGAGTATCTTTTTTCAAGGAAACTCCCAAATGTAGTCACCAAAAATCAGAAGCAGTTGAACAGCAACAAAAACCACAATCCTCCCTTCTTGGAATTTCCTTCCATTTCATTTTTTTTCTTTACCCAGTAGCTTGGGACATATTTAAAGGGAGAGTTGCAAGGGAGATAGATTGGCTTTGCCCTCTCTTCTCTACACATTCCTTCTCATCTTCCTAAAAAGGTCCACTTGAAGACTAGGGTTTGAAGAATGTGAGTTTGCAGATTTGCATAGAGATTCCCAGTCTTGGGGGCCGGGGGAGGAAGAAAAATAAAGAAAAGAGAAATTGAGGAAATCCTGTCCCCATCCTGTAGAGTGAACAACATGTTGCAAACATGGGAGGACATATATAAGAGTTGTGCAGATAAGCAGACTTGGATGGATTATAATCTATGTCACTGGAGGGAATACTCACATTAATGAAATTAAAAATCCATTTGAGTATTCTTCTGGTTCATGTACTTCATGAATTCAAGCTTCTTGAGGACGGGACTTATTTCTTTTCTTCGTCTTTATATCCCTATTGTCTTCTATATAAATATTTACTGAATTTTTTAAAGTTCCATATCATGATCAAAGACCATTTTTTATATCTGTAGTAAGAAAGAAAAGGTTCATTAATTCATCCTTTTGTTGTAAAGACTAATCATTTTTTCCTAAGCAAAATATTATACATTGATCAAAGCTAAAGGTTAATAGAGACAAGTTTGGATTTCACAAGCTTGTTTGTATTTTTCATATTTTACAGTGTTAAAAAAATTATCTCCTGTAATGATCTCAAAGGGTCTTTCTCAAAATAACAAATGATTATACTGTACAATGAGTCTAGCTTCATGAATTTCTTTCCTCTGGTGGTCTTTCGAACATACCATATTCTTGACCTAAACTACCTAACCCATGCCTTGTCTTCTTCACAAAAGGAAGAGAAAATTTCTTGATAGGATGACCTCTTCACCAGGGTCAACAAGAACTGCAAATAGTTCTAAGGAGGGATTCTTATTGCTGTCAAATTGACCAAGGATGTCACACTTGAAGCTAGCTGTCACTGCAGCCAGTTCAAAACCAGCCCCTTAGCTTGCTGAGTCAAGCTGTACTGACTCCTGGTGATAGAATTTTAATGTGAGGGATGACAGAGCCCTTTGAGTTAATGTGTGCATGGAGGTGACAGTTTTGAATGTCAGCCAAAGTTAGGAGTCCCATCTGAAATTAATTTTGGGAGGTGGCAGGGAGCAAAGGGAAGATGGAAGGAAATAGGATGAGTGAAGACTGAGTAGGACAGAGATAAACATTCCTTAAAACTAAGAGAAAGTTCTGTTATGGCTAGAACAGAAAGAACTGGGCAGGACTAGATAAGCAAATACAAATGAAACTTGGGAAGCAGAAGAAATGGAATTTCATTGGTTTAGATCTATCAACACTTCATTGTGTGAATTGGATTGGGTCATTTTCATTTATCTGTATTTCATTTCCTATCTGCAAATTATGGATGGAAGAAGTGGCTATATATGCCCTACTGGCATTTCTTACAACCATTAATTGTGAAATCAAATTGGACTAAACCTCATTATTTTTCTTGTGAGGGTGAGGATAGGGATTATAATGGCCCCAATAACCTCTTCATCTCAAAGAAGAAGTCCTGCGAAGCTGAAAAAAAAAAAAAATAAACCACCCTGAGTCTCTTTCAGTATTAAGGTCCAAAGCTCATTCCCCCTAGCAGGGAATTCAATTAGCCACCCAACACCAAAGAGTCTTCCTCTCCTCCCTAGACAAAAATAAACATCAGTCCTCAGGTCCAGCCTCCTTCCTTTCATTCCCCAAAGTCTGTTTCCAATAAATCTAGATGAGATAAGACCTAATAGACCCTTTCAAAACCCAGCAGGGTTGACTGGTTTAGGGATGGTGCCATTCCCTCCTGGGACCTGTTAGGGTATATGCCCACTTCCATCTGGAGTCTCAGCAGACCTAACTTTCATATCATAAGTATATCCATCCCCTCAATAAGTCTAGCTAGCTTTTCTGGCTTATGTGGTCTTTTTCCTTTTATTGAACCACTGGCATTCTGAATCTTCCCAAGTCTGAATTAAGACTAATTGTATATATCTTATCATGGCAGCATGAAATAATAAATAGAACCCTAAAATACGTGCGTGTGTGTGTGTGTGTGTGTGTGTGTGTAGGGAGCAGCTAGGTGATACAGTGGCTAGAGTTCTGGAAGACCTGAGTTCAAAAGCCTCATCTTACTAGTTATGAAACCCTGAACAAGTCACTAAATCCTGGTTTCTCCTCATCTGTAAAATGAGTTGGAGCAGCAAAACACCCCAGTATCTCTGCTAAGAAAATACCAAATGGGATCACACAGAGTCAGACATGACTAAAAAACTGATTAAAACAACAATATATGTATATATACGAAGCTATATATCAATGGCTTTCTGTCTGCCTTTTTTCTATCTATTTTCAGCCTACTTTGGGGAGGTCTTCTCAGTATATTTAGATTATTTGTCTTTCACTTGGTTCCAGATGAACTCTGATGATTCTTGCCAAATTGCTTTCACAAAGGACTAAGCACTGAATCAAGTTGCTATCACACAGCCCTCTCCACTGTAGCCAGGTCTTGATAAATCCAGAGGATTGCCAATTAGCATCAGAATTACCTGTTAAAATAGGAAAGGAGATAAGCAGAGATTTGAGACCCAGTTAATTCATTAATAAATACTTCCTGTCATGAAAAATGTTGCAGGAAAGAAATAACTGTGGTAATACATCTAATCCATCAAGCCCCAGAAAAGGAAAGTTATTTGTTATCTTTGCAAAGCCCCTCCTTTCTGCTAGTCAGTCAACAGTATTAGTCAAGTGCCTAGGGGCACATAATGTTCTACTTTGAAGTTCAGGAATTAATATCAATAAGAACAGAGACAACAATAAAAACAATAGCTAGCATCTATATGTTATTTATTGCACTAATTACAGAGTTTTAAGCTTTGCAAAGTGTTTTAAAGATACCCCTTTTAATCGAAATGACCATGGAAGGTAGATACTAGTATTATAGCCATTTTACAGTTAAGGAAACAGAGGTAGGCAAAGCTTAAATGATAGCTAATTAAGGCTTGGAAGCTAGATATAACCTCAGATTTTCCTAACTCAGAATCCAGAGTCACAACAATTTCTTGTTTTCAAAAGGCTTAGTTCTAGAAGGAAGGGGGAAAATAGGAAATAGACATTTCTTTCCAGTGAATTGAATTAAACTGAGTGGAATTCCCCTCCCTCTATGATAGGAAAGTCAACCATGTCACTGCCTACTGGAATAAAGAGCTGACCAGAAGCCGAGCTGGGACCAAGAAAGTCTATTCATCTCTGAATGTATGCTCTAGGTACTTCTCTTTAAGTTACAGAGTTTGTAAAGATCTGAACTGATCAGAGAATTTTTTTTTTTTCATCTGGAAATTAGCAATGAAATCACAGTTCCATTCCCCAGTCCTACATCTTTTTTGTTTTTGTTTTTTTTAGAAGTAGCTAGGTGATACAATGGATAGCTCTCTGGTCTTGGAGTCAGGAGTTCAAATCTTATCTCTGATATTTATGACCTGTGTGACCTTGTACAAGTCATATAGTTTGCCTCAGTTTCCTTATCTGTAACATGGGGGTAATAGTAGCATTTATCTCCTAGAGTTGTTATCAGGGTTGAATAAGATAATAATTGAAAAGTGCTTTGCAAATCTTAAAGTTTTATATACAAACTAGTTATTTCTATTTTGGAGGTTGGCAAGAAGGTGCAATAGAAAGAGCCCAAGAAGACTTGAGTTCAAATCTAGTCTCAGAAACTGACTAGTTCTGTGAGCTTTGGCAGTCATTTAACCTCTATCTGTTCTATTTTGTTTAATTATAAAATGGAAATAAACTATTACTCACTTCCTAATGTTGTTGTGAGAATCAAATAAGATAATAATTGTAATGCTCTTAATTTATATAGTGTCTGGCACATAGCAGGCACTTAGTAAATTTTTTTCCTTCTTTCCTTTCCCTACAACATCTGCCTCAGTGTTGAGCAAAATGTTGAAGGCAAAATAAATATTTATTTTGAAAGAACTGAGTGAGGAAACTGAGTGAGGAAGTCTACTGTAGTCAGTATATTGGGGCATGTTTTTGTAGGAGATTTCTGACAGCAATCCATGGGCTTGCAATTTTCAGCCTTCACAATCCTTCAAAGATAGTTGTGTTTTTAAAGTGCCAGGTGATATTCATAATTTCTCCTCCTGATCCTGTTTAGCTCAGGCTCTGGGGAGTCCCTTTTTCTCACAGATATTGATGCATGAACCTCCATGGGCATGGAAGTGCTGAGTTAGTGTTAAGACCAATATGGTACCCAGGAAGTCAGCAACATTTGTGAAAGGGCAGAGAAGTGTCCACATAATGCTCAGCTTATGCTTTCAGTAAGTCTAATCTTTAGGTAAAGAGATAGGAACTGAGGAGGAACACCCGGGATTCACCATTCAGGGAAAATGGACTTGGGATCCAAGTAGATTCAAAAGAAGACAGAAACCTCCATGTTTGTGTTAGTCTTGGCTTCCCCTACATTGGTTCAGAAGGCCACTAGACTCTTCTGGACACAGCAGTTATTCACTGAGCTTAGTGAGAAACCCTCAGTGGCTGACCTCAGGAAGAAACCACATGCTCTTGCATTTAGATACTGTTTCCCTCTTCTTGAAGTTCTTGAAGACACTTCCTTGGTCCTGCAGATATCTGTGTCCCATCATCTCTATTCTTTCTTTCTTCTGCTCTTTAGGATAGGGAGTGAAAGAAATAATATATTCAATAGAACTAGCTTGAGAGACCTTATAATATTACTTTTGATTTATTAAATATGAAGGAGGAAGGAATTGCAGAACCACAGAATCTCAATGTTGGAAAGGGATTCAGAAACCAGAATTGCTTCTAAATTAGGTATGCTTAACCTGGACATTTTTTTAAAAAAGCATTTTGGTAACTTTCAATAAAATTGGTTTCCTTTGTAATTTTATATATTTTATTTAATACAATTATCATATTTAATATAATGTATTTAATGCAATTACTCAGAGAAGATATAAAATTGATACAAAAATTAAGAATAAATTCCCAAGAAAAAGTTGTGTGTGTGTGTGTGTGTGTGTGTGTGTGTAGCTTATATAGCTTTTTTTCCTCATTGTTGCGAACTAGGCTTTCTTTTTCAACTTTTTTTAATTTTTTTTATCATGAACCATTTTGGCAGTATGGTGAAACTCATAGACCACTTCTTAGAGTAATAGACTTAAATGTATATGTGGGTTTATATGTATATATAATATCTGTTTATATATGTGTTTGCATAGTATGCACACATATGTATGTATATGTGTACATATAATGTATGTATATGTGGATATACGTATGTATACACACATGTAGTTAAACAACTTTTGCTTGATGATCCGATTAGAGATCATCTCCTTCTAGGGGAAGCCTCTTATTCTGGGCTAGCTTTAATTGTTATGACTGTTACATCAAGCCCAATAGACCTCTTAGCAAATTTATGTGAAGGTTGGTATGGGGGTTGGTGGTGAGTAGGTAAAGAAGCCATTTATATTGTTTTGGTTGTGAGTAGCATAATTTAAGAAGGACATGGACAAACTGAAGGGACACAAGGGCCACATAAAGGTTGTTTTGAAAGGATCGAGAGAAGAATAGACTTTGGTTTGAGGGCTTGGAAATGATAGTTGTTTTCTAGCATCTCAAGGACTGTCACAAGTAAGAGCATTGATCAGTATGTATCCTAGGTGTGCTAATATCCTTTTTCACTTACCATGAAAAAAAGATGAACCAGTAGCAATGCTTCTCTCCTCCATGTGCTGAGATCCATCCTGCCTAGTTCTCTGTAGGCATATGGGTAAGAGAACCAGACTTGGAGATCTTGCTCAACTATGGAAGAATGATCCTTGGAAGCTAAATTCTTCATTTTTATTTCTTCTCTGGATCTTTCTCATTTGTGTCCACAGTTGTATAAGAGATAAAGGCAGAATTTTCCAAGGAGTCTTCCTTCTCTGGTCATTCTTGACAATTGAGGGCATCTGTCACTGACTCGGACATCTTCCCTGACTCTCTCAAGCATTTCCTTGATCTGTTTCTGTTCTGTTGCCTTAATAACATTTTTAGGGAGTGCAGGGCTCCCTGAGTGGCTTGTTACACTTCTCTTCCTGGTGAAGAACTCCTTTGTATTCCTTCATGCTCATCTTCTAGCTGAACTACTCTAGTTCTCTCACCAAAACTTTGGTTTTTAGCTGGTGTTTTCTTACCAAACCTCTGTTTAATTTCATTAGTCATCATCTCCCTCAGAAGCCTCATGTTTGTACAATCTCTCCCAAGCTTTTCCCCTTTCTTGATGTATCTCTACCTAGGGAGTATGCCGGTACCAACTGGTAAATTTTCAGTATGGACATTTTGCCCCTCAGAAATCAGCATCCTCTACAAATGAAGGCTTGCTTTATTGTTTTGTTGCTTGTCTAGACTGAAGAAAATGATGGAGAAAATGTTAATAGTGCATATTAAACTTGAAAATGAATTATAGACACATTTTCCCCTCTGACTGCTGCTTGTTAAATATTTATTCACACACTCCTTTGTATCCTGCCTTTGCTATGAATGACCTGGTAACAACAAAATAGGGAAAATACCCAATACAGGACAGACTTCTTAATTAATACAAATTTTGTCTGCTTATTACTTAGAGTTCTGCTACTTTAATCAGATGTTAAAGTTCAGTTCTTTCAGTTGTGTACATGACCCCATTGGGGGTTTTCTCAGCAAAGATACTGGAGTGGTTTGTCATTTCCTTCTTCAATTTACTTTATAGATGAGGAAATTCAGGCAAATAGGGTTAAGTGATGTGCCTAGGAGAGTCTGAGGTCAGATTTGAATTCAAGAAGATGAGTCCTCCTGACTCTTTTTTTTTGCTGCTCTACATACTGTATTACTGAGTTGCCCCTTAATCAGATGATCTGGGTTGAACTTTGGTGGCATTGAGCAAATAATTTTAATTTTTCTTGGCCTCCAAAATTTCAACTTTAAAACCAGATGGTGGACAAAATTATCTCAAAATTCACTTCTAGCTCTAAACCCCTAGTTGTCATTTTATCAGGTAGCCATGATGCTTATCTGCTAATAATGACTCTTTTAAAGTATGTAACCTAGGAACCATATAAGAACTATGAATAATATAGTTTACTCCCCAGGGATTTAATGGGTTTAGCAAAGAATCTGATTGAAGTTTGTTAAAGTTAGTGGAATTAAATTTAATTCATAGGAAACACAGGGAAGATCACAGATCAACACTTGGACTCAAGGTTATTTCTGGAATCACAGGACTTTAGTTTCTGGAACACTATGTTTTCCTATCCAAGGTCTCAGGCTTAGTCCGTTATTACAAAAACATTTATTAAATACCTATCATGTGCTAACAACTGTGCTAAAGAAAGGGAGTTCAGAGTTCAGAAAGTATCTGTTGATTGAACAACTGAAGATAATTCTTAAGCAGAAACTTCAAATAGTAACTTGAACTAATACTTCTATAGATTTGTCCTGATGACCTCTGGTAAAGGGAATTAACTTACTCCTTTTTTTTTTTTTTGTGTCCAAATTTATTTTATTTTATTTTTTTTATTTAATAGCCTTTTATTTACAGGATATATACATGGGTAACTTTACAACATTAACAATTGCCAAACCTCTTGTTCCAATTTTTCACCTCTTACCCCCACCCCTCCCTAGATGGCAGGATGACCAGTAGATGTTAAATATATTAAAATATAACTTAGATACACAATAAGTATACATGACCAAAACATTATTTTGCTGTACAAAAGAATCAGACTCTGAATTATTGTACAATTAGCTTGTGAAGGAAATCAAAATGCATGTGTGCATAAATATAGGGATTAGGAATTTAATGTAATGGTTTTAGTCATCTCCCAGAGTTCTTTTTCTGGGCATAGCTAGTTCAGTTCATTACTGCTCCATTAGAAATGATTTGGTTGATCTCGTTGCTGAGGATGGCCTGATCCATCAGAACTGGTCATCATCTAGTATTGTTGTTGAAGTATATAATGATCTCCTGGTCCTGCTCATTTCACTCAGCATCAGTTCGTTAAGTCTCTCCAGGCCTTTCTGAAATCATCCTGTTGGTCATTTCTTACAGAACAGTAATATTCCATAATTTTCATATACCACAATTTATTCAGCCATTCTCCAACTGATGGACATCCATTCAGTTTCCAGTTTCTAGCCACTACAAAAGGGCTGCCACAAACATTCGTGCACATACAGGTCCCTTTCCCTTCTTTATAATCTCTTTGGGATATAATCCAGTAGTAACACTGCTGGATCAAAGGGTATGCACAGTTTGATAACTTTTTGAGCATAGTTCCAAACTACTCTCCAAAATGGTTGGACTCGTTCACAACTCCACCAACAATGCATCAATGTCCCAGTTTTCCGCATCCCTCAACAATCATCATTATTTTTCCTGTCATCTTAGCCAATCTGACAGGTGTGTAGTGGTATCTTAGAGTTGTCTTAATTTGCATTTCTCTGATTAATAATGACTTGGATCATCTTTTCATATGACTAGAAATAGTTTCAATTTCTTCATCTGAGAATTGTCTGTTCATATCCTTTGACCATTTTTCAATTGGAGAATGGCTTGATTTTTTATAAATTAGAGTTAGAATTAACTTACTCCTAAAACAGCCTATTCCACTTTGAGATAGCACCCACTGTTGGAAAGGTTTTTCTCACATCACATCAGAATTGACAAGGGAAGACATTCACTTGTTGCTCCTCTTCATGCTGTTCAGGGCCAAGCAGAGTAAAGCTAATTCATCTTCAGATACTTTAAAATTGCAATATGGTACAATACAAAGAACACTGCTTGCCCTAAGGACTAGAATTCAAATCCTACCTCTGAGGCTTACTATTTGTATAATCTTCTGCAAATCACTTAACTAATCTCCCTTTGCTAATTTAAGACAGACTTAGATGTTTTCTGAGGTTTTTTTCAGTTCTAGAACTATGATCCCATGTCCCCATTGAATTGTCTTCAATTTAAATATCCTTTCTCACATTGATCTTGAAGTTCTTCATTGTGAGCATTATTTTCCCTTTCTAACACATAGTCTTTAGAAATGAACATAGCACTCTATATATATTTTGATAAGGTCAGGACTATAATATCCCCAGAACTGTATCATACACCTTTATTGTTGCAGGTTCAGTTTAGGTTAGTTATTATTATTATTTTATGATTGTCTTATTATATTGTATATCCAAATTGAGTGTTCAATTCACTAATACCCCCAAATACACTAACTGTGCCTCTTCTTTCTGGCAATTATGATATTGATATTTTATTCCAAATGTAAGACTTCATATTTATCTCCATTACATTTTATCTTTTTATATTCAATGTTCTGTAAAGCTTATCAAGAACTCTTTTGAACTCTGACTGATTTTTAATGTTTTATTTGCTCCTTTGTCTTTGTGTCAGTATCAAATTTGTTAATCATGCCATATGTGTGCCTTTAAGTCACTGATAAAAATATTATTGTAGGGCTATGGGAACACTGCATTTGAGACTATTCAAATTTGACTTCAAACATGAATGCCTGTTCTTTGGGTCTAACCAGTCCACCACTTATGAATGTATTTGATAGAAATGAATAAATAGATGAATTAGCATCATCTGTCCATCTTGTTGACAAGAATATAATGAAACTTTTCAAATGCTTTCTCAAAATTTAAGTAAACTATGTCCAAAGTAGTCCCCTTATCTATAAATCAATTCACGTTGACAAAAAGGAAATGAGATTAGTTTGATATGACTTGTTCTTGAGGATGCTGTGTGATTATTACTTCCTTTGCTAGATTTTTCCTACCCATCCCTTTAATAAGATTCTAGAAGTTTGCAAAGAATCCAAAATCAAACTCACCTGATATTTGAAGATTTTAGTCTTTCTTTGAAAAATTGAGTCTTTCATCTATTTTTTCAAACATTAATGGTAATGGATCAACAAATATATCTGCCATTTTTTTCATTTCTCTAAGAGACAATTTGTCTAGGTCTGGTGACTTGAACTCAACACAGGGAGATAGGCATTTTCTCCCCGACTACGTTGGAGAACTCCCCATCTCCAAGGACATTCTCCTTGGCCAAGACAATAGAAATATATGTCCAATGTTACACAAGCAAATGAGAGTCAAATAATTCTTTATTTTCATTATCTAATATTATTATCTCATCTACTTAGGACAGCTGTCCTATATTGCTTCTTGGATCCTCATCTTTTCCCCCAAGAGTAAAAATCCCGTGTAAAAAAAACAAGCAAATTGTTTCTGTTTTCTTTAACTTAATTCACCTGGCTTAGCTCAATTGGCACTGTAGTATTCCAGACACTATTCCAGATACTGGAATATTCATTCCATTCATTCTTTATTATCTATCTTCATTTCTATATTCTGTACATACTTTAAAAAAAATCAAAGAGTTTTAATAAGTTCTCTATGTACATAGATTTCTTTAGATGATTGCCTTTTTCTTCTCCCCAGAAATGCTTCCCTTTGTGTTTTTAGAATTCCCTTTTTGAAAGCTTCACATCCTTTCTCAGCCAATTTCCCATGCTTTTAACCCATGGACTCCTTTTTCTGAGTCTTGAAAATGCTCTTCCTGAATTTAGTGTTTATGTCAGTTAGACTATCTTTTCTTTTCTAACACAAAGTCTCAGACTGGTAACTTTACCTAAATGTTTCCATTATTTCTTTCTCAACAATCATGACAATCCAATCCTTCATTGCTTCCTTTACCACTTTGAGGATGAAATTATCATTACGTAATAAAATGCTCCTTTACTTTATATAGAAAGAATGCTAACAGATATGTGGATAATGGATTCCATTATAATTATGGTTCTATGTCAGATTTATGTTTTTTTTAAAGTCCTTATCTATTTTCTCTTTCTGTCCGGGTGTTCTGTACTGAAGTCAGTGGTAATGTTATGTATCTAGCTAAATTGGTCATAACCTAAAGGTTTACTTTTGATTCTGTTTCATCTTTATTTTTCCATTTCCTCACATAATTGTTGCATCAAGGGAATTTCTAACTCAGGTCTCCTGTTGCCACTGCAATAAGTGGAAGATTATGATGGGAAAGAAACTCTGATTTAGTGTTCTTACCATTACTAGAAGAAGACACCAACAGCACAATGAAGATTGGGAAACAAAGCTGCAGTTCCTGTTATGACTAGCTGGCTGGGGGTCCTTATTTTTCCTCTTCTGACATATATACCCTTTTCTTTCTCTCCTACTTTCCAGAAGATGCAAATGTAAAATTCCATTTTTCTATGCTGCTTACATATTCACATTGTATATAAACTTGCATATATTGGTGCTCTGGGCACTCTTGACTTTTCATACAGGTGATCCTGCATTGTGAGCATAACTAAAACCTGTAGATTGTTTTTTCTGTGTATTGGTTTAGTGACTTAGGGATTAACCTAATTAAAGTATGCCTTAGATAATATTTATCACAATACATTTTCTTTATCATTACATTTTATTCTACTGCACCCTCCCCCATTTTATCTTGTATCCCCCATTTTATTTATCCTGTACCCCTCTTTATATACTATGGCTATCTTGAGACAACTTACCATCTGCTTGCTGCTGGTAACCCCTTCTTTACCTAGAACATTTAAGTTTCCTTCCCTGAGAAAGTTAACTCACACAGTTTTGTTTTGTTTTGTTTAAATTTAATCAAAAATTAATAAATATTGTTTTTTATTTCTTTTATTCCCACCCCCTTTGTTCAAAAAGGAAAGAAAACCCATATTAAATATGCATACCGAAGCAGAGAAAATTTCTGCATTGGTCATATCCAAAAATGTTATTTTATTTTATATACAAAATCCATCACTTTTCAATCAGGAAGAATCCACTCAATTTTAAAATTCTATCCAGGGTCAAATATGATTGACAAGAGAGTTAACGCAAACTCATCCAATTGAGTCTATTTGATGACCCTAAGACCCTCTCTCTCTCTCTTTCCTCTTCCTCTTTCTCTTTGCATCCCTTTCTCCCTCTCTCTTCACAGATATCATCCCACCAAATCTCAAAGATGCCTATAAAGTCAAATATGCCTCCTTGCATGAGGAACTCTATGTCATTTGGCTTATTATCCATACTGTGAATTTCTACATAGATCTTGAATGCCTAGGTTTGTTGTATTAACCAAATCTTTTGGGGGCTTGTCTCCAATGATTTCTCATATCTCTCTACTGTTGATCTTATTCCATTCTAGCTATTCTTTATGGTGTGTAGCTCAGTTTATATTTATATGCAATATATTTTGTTTTATTGAGGGGTGGGAAGATACAGAATTCAGATGCTCTGACTTGTAGTCCTGTGCTATTATTTCTGTCCTTTTCTCTAGCAAAATTCTAGAAGGCAGAATTTTCCCTTTCCTCTGATAAAGGCAATGCTTGGTTTGTCAACAGTGTAGTTTTATCTAGTTAGCTGAGACTGGTCCTACAACTTTGCCAGAGACAGAAGATGAACCTAACCTGATGGCTGACAGCATTCTTAGTTTCTGCCTCTAATTAACCCAATAAGACAGAGGGGGCCCAAAACTCTTTCCACTATTTCAAAAAGAAATCAGCTCTACTTCTCTGGAAGAATTCTTCCCATCTAATGCAAATGTAGACACATTAATTTTTATCCTAAAATAACAATTAAAATCGAATTAATATTAAACTTCTTGCTTCTATTTGTAAAATGTTTTATGCTCCCTTACCCCCCAAAATCCCCCAAAACAAATACTTTCCTACCAACATCCATGTGAAGTAAACAGGAAAATTATTATATTCCCCATTTTGCAGATAAAGAAACTAAGACTTAGGTCTAGTCACTGGCCAACAGTCTCATAGGTTATGAGTATTAGAGCTGGGAGTTTACAGAGTGACTGAATCTGAAAAATTGTAAAAGACCCCAGAAGCCATCTAATCTGACTTCTATTTAAACAGATAGTGTCCCCAGCAGATGGTCTGTGTGTATCTGGTGTGACCCCAGCACCTCTTTGACTATTTCAGTTTTGGACAGCTCCAACTGTTAAATTCTCCCTAAATTTGCTTCTTTGAAAATTTTACCTATTCTTTCTGGTTGAATTAAGGCCCTTTGATTCCATTGCCAGTGAAGGATTCTTGAGCCATCAAACTTGGATGACTATATCAAGGAATGTATAAGCATTTATCAAGCTATTTATCATATGCCAGGTACTGAGCTAACCACTTTACAAATACTATTTCATTTGATTATTAACCATTAACATCTAGCATTTAACTACTTATTCTGAGTCTTATTTATTTTCAGAAGATATGGATCTTGAAAAATAATATCTTTTTCTGTCTTGGAATTTGAGAGGTCAACTCTATTTGTCCCTATGACAAAATGATGATACTTGAAAAAACTTCTATTGACTTCAATGCCCATTTCTTCTCAAGAGTTCTTTTTACTGTTTTATGCTTCTCTTGAATCCTGTATTTGGAGGTCAAACTTTTTATTTAGCTCTGTTTTTTTCATCAGAAATAAAAGGAATCCACCTATTTAATTGAATGTCCATCTTCTTCCCTGGAAGAAAATGCTCAGTTTGGTTGGATAAGTTATTCTTGGCTGAATACCAAGTTCTTTTGCCTTTTGGAATATCAGATTCCAGGCCCTTTGACCCTTTAATGTGGAAACTGCTAGATCCTGAGTGATCCTTATTGTGGCTCTTCGGTATTTGAATTATTTTTTTTCTGGCTGCTTGTAGTATTTTTTCCTCGGTCTGATAGTTCTGGAATTTAGCCACAATATTTCTTGAAGTTTTCATTTTGGAATCTCTTTCTGTAGATGATAGATGAATTCTTTCAATGTCTATTTTAGCTTCTATTTCTATGATGTCTGGGCAGATCTCTTTGATGATTTCCTGAAAAATACTGTCTAGACTCTTTTTTATCATGTATTTTAGGGAGTCTAATAATCCTTATATTGTCTCTCCTAGATCTATTTTCCAGGTCAATTGTTTTCCCCATTAGGTATTTTACATTTTTTTTCTATTTTTTTCCATTTTTTGGGTTTTGTTTGATGGATTCTTGTTGCCTTATTGAGTCATTCATACCATTTTTTCAATTCTGAATTTTAGTGTGTTATTTTCTTCATTTGCTTTTTTTTTAACTTCTTTTTGTATTTGTCCAATTGAATTTTTGAATGAGTTGTTTTGTTCTATGGAATTTTTTTTTCCATTTTACAAATGCTGTTTTTTAAGAAGTTATTTTCTTTTTTCCATTTCACAAAGTTTGTTTTTTAAGAAGTTATTTTATTTTTCTGTTTCACAAATTCTGTTTTTCTGAGAGTTGCTTTTTCCAATCTATCTTTTAATGAGTTATATGCATTTTCCATTTCACTATATCTATTTTGTGTTGCCTTTTCCAAACTTTATTGCAAGGCTTTTATTTCCTTTCCCCATTTTTGTTCTAGCTCTCTTTTAAGATCCTTTCAAAGTTCTTTTAGGAGAGCCTTGTGTGATGGGGACCAGGTTATTTCACCCCTTGGAGCTTCTTCATCTGGAGACAATCTGCCTTTTGTCTCCTCAGAGTTTGAAATATGTCCTTCTCTTTTGTCATAAAAAAATTGTCAATTGTTAGAGTTCTCTTTACATTTTTACCCATTTTTTTTAACTTAAGTTAAGGTGTGTCTTTAGAGTGAGAGAGTTTTTCCAAGCAATCACAGCTGCACTGGGTCAGTGTCAACTCACTCCTGGTGCTGGGTCTGTCACGTGGAGTCATCAGCAATGTCCTGGGGCTCTGTGCTGTCTTCCTTGGAGTTTGTGGTTGTAGTTCGCTCAGCCACCCTGAGGCTGCACTGCTCCAGCACTCTAGGCTATGTGCTGGCATTTGTGGTCAGCTGCCCTGGGCCCACTGTCTCTCTCCCACTTCCAATTGAAACAGACCTTCTCTGGTTCACTTCTTCCCACAAACTCTCTGCCCTGTGAAGATCACATTGCCGCACTGAGACTGCTCTGCCCTGGGCCCTTTTCTGACTGCCCTGGCGTTTATGGTCAGCTTTTTGTGTTTTGCTGCCTCTCTCCTGTTTCTGATTGAAACAGATCTTTTCTAGTATGTTTCCTCCCATAAATCTCTGCCCCCAACTCTGAGTTTTTTGTGTTGGTGTATGTACTGGTTGCCTGGGCTGCCTCCCTCCTGTTTCCAAATGAAACAGTCCTTTTTTGGTGATCTTTGAAATTATCTTCTGCTGATAATTTGTTGCACTCCCAATATTTGTGAGTTCTGCCAGCTAATTCAGAGGCTGGATTTCATAATTATTGTAAGGGTTGTAAAGAAGGTCAGTGAGAAATATGTGTGTTCTCTGCCATCTTGGCTCCGCCCCCTTATTTTTAATGTCCATTTCTTAAATTACCTTATTTACCTTTTCAGCATTTCTATGAGGCAGGTGGGAAGGATTAACAGTCCCATTCTGCAGATGGAAAAACACTTCTGTTATTCTCTTTTAACTTTAAATACAATGTGTCAAGGAATACATCTGTTCACTTCTGATGAACATTTGAGAAATATCTTTGTAAACTGTGAGTCACTCTGTTCCACCCTCAGTTTTTAACTTGTCATTTTGCATCTGTAAAATTCTGAACATTGCTAAACTTGGGTACTGAATGGTAGGATCTGAAAAAAGAAGCATTCACTATCATATCAGCTCCTGAGGAATATGGGCCACCTAACAATCTAAGAATCATTATTATTATTATGACATTATGACAATGACCCTACTTGTGTAGCACTTGCTAAAATGCTCAACTTCTAGACAAGAAAATCTGAGTTCAGATTTTACATTTTACATTAGCTATGTGTCTAAACCTAAGGAACTTTTCTGAGACACAGTTTTCTCATCTGTAAAGTGGAAGAAAGAATATCATAGTACTGTTTCACAAGGTTGTCATCAGCCTCTAATAAAAAATGTAAAATTAAAATTTATACATAAATATTATTACTATTATTATTATTATTATTATTGATCTTTACAACTATCTATAGGTATTATAGGTATTTGTATTCCCATTTAGCCAATGAGGAAACTGAGACTCAGTGAATTGAAATGTCTTGCTTACAAGTCACACTTAATATGTAGCAGAATCAGGACTTTATGCCATATTTTCTAACTCCAGAATTGTGAATTATTTCAGTATAATTACACTGTCACCACAATGATGGGAATAAACCAAGTAGATTCTTAGGGTAAAGCACATTTTTTTATTCATTAGGGGAAAAAGCATTTTAAGAGTTGGAACTAGACAAAAGTAAAACTAGTTTTCTCAGTAGTTAATGGGTTCCCTATCCTTAAAAATCTAAACAGAAGCCAAATAACCTCTTACTAGGACTGTTCAGCTATCGTTGGAATTGAATAGCCGCTGAGTTTCCTTCCAGTTTTTAAGTTGCTGTGGTTTTATACTACAACTGATGCATGATACTTAACAATCTTTAATAGTCTTCAACTGTTTTTAAGATTAGCTGTGTAAAGAGCTAAGATAGTAAAGAAAAGGTGGGAATTAACTTCAGCTCTCCCAAATTTCCCTCCAAACAAATTTTAAATATTACTTCAAAATGAATTTTGGAATGTCAATCTTCCACACACAATAAAAGAAAGGATGGGATGAAAAAATTTCATCCCAAGACAACTTGAAATGTTGGAGGGAAATGTTTGGCAAAAAGGGGTGAGTGGAGTGCACTCCAGCACAGTTTGGAACTATGTCCAAATGGTTGTTAAACCATGCCTGTCTTTTGACCTAGAATTACCACTTCTAGGTAGATATACCACTATCTAGGTAGGTAGAAATAAAGAACAAAAAATGCAAAAGACTTTTATGTACTTTTTTTGGTAGTGGTAGTGATAAAGAATTGGAAATTGAGGAAACGCCATAAATTGAGACATGAATGAACAGAATTTGTTGTATGATTTGGTGGAATGCTTTATAGTTTAAGAAATGATGAGTAGGATGCTCTAAAAAATCTGGAGAGATTTTATGAACTGATCCAAAGTGAAATGAGCAGAACCAGGAAAACATTATACATAGTAACAATAGCAATAATATACATTGATCAACTGTGAATGACTTAGTTACTCTCAGCAGTATAATGATCTAAAACAATTCCAAAGGATTTATGTTGAATTTTTTTTTTCATCTCTAAAGAAAGAACTTATGGAGTCTGAATGCAGATTGAAGTATACTTTTGTAAATCTTTCTCCTTTTTTGTTTGTTTTGGTCTGTGCTTTTTCCCACAACATATCATATATACAAATGCATATAATATCATGTTGTGAAAGACTATACACATACATATATCTCCATTTGTCTCTAATTATCTATGCTGTATGGTAATTGAATGGCTAGAAAATGTGGAAATAAAATGTGATAAGTGAATGTGAGAGAAATGCAAAGAAAATATTGTGAGAGCCCAGAGGATGAAAAAAAATTGGCAATGATGTCAGAAAAGAAAGTGACAATTGTGTTGGGGCTTGAAGGCTGAATAAAATGTCAATAGGCAAAGAAAGCTTCTTAGCTGAAGTACATTCTATCTAAAGTGTAATTAGACTGAGATAATCATACTTAGATAGGTGAAGTTAGACTGTACATAGCCTGGAATGGCAAATTAAGGGAAGGTTATGGATTTTGATATCTACATAACAGGGCATCATTGAAAGCTCTTGAATAAGAGAATAACATGATCACCACCTGTAGATTAGAAAAAATAATTTGGTATCAATTTGTAGAAGAAGTAGGATAGAATAGGAAGATCTGAGAGGTGAGAATACAGGAAATAGTTCAATATTAAACACTGTTTTCCTTTTTATACATTATCTCCTCTTACCTCATTCCTCCCCCTAGAGAACATGGATCCAACATAATGTTTAATTGGTTTTTCTATCTCAACATTCTCCTCATTCTATTCATTCTACACACTGCTCTCAGATTAATCTTGCCTAAATGTCTTCAATAGCTCTTCAAGGTCTATAAAATAAAGTCCAGATTCCTTAGCCTGGCAATCATGATGCTGCATAACCTGATTCTAAGTATTTACTCAGGAATATTTCACTTTATATAGGACTCTATATAGCTTTATATACTCTTGTCCTTTTTATCGTCTGACAGTTTTCCCCTCCTTCTTCATGCTTTGGCCTCTAAACCTCTTAAATGCTATTCATCTCTAATGTCACAATTCCCTATTCCATATAGTGGATAGACTAGACACATCCAATTGCTTCATTAGATTCTCAGATTATTTATTCTAAATACTATTCACAACTACAAGTTACTATTCCTTTGGACATTCTCATATTTATCAGTTTTTCCTCTAAAATATGGTGGCTAGAACTGAAAGAAATGGCCCTAGATATGACATGATAAGGGTGAATCTGCCACTTCCTTTAAGCTAAACACTATATTTCATTTAATGTAGTTTAAAATTTCATTTTTAATACCATATCATGCTGTTGACTTATATTGAGCTTGTAATCATTTAAAATCCCTAAAGCTTTTTCAGATAAATTGCTCTCTAGCCATGTCTCCTTAATCTTGTCCTTGCAACATTGAATGTTTAAATCCATTGTTATAATTTACATTTATTTTTTAAATCAAATTTCATCTTACTTTAGTTGATCCAATTCTCTAGCCTGTTGAGATCTTCATACTTTCTGAATTCTATAATTTAATGTGTAAAATATATCTCCCAGCAATCTGACACCTGGGAATTTAATAAGCGGGTCAATTATATGGTCATCTCAATCACTGTTAAAAATGTAAATCAGTTTTAATGATCTAGAAAAAATAACAACAAAGTTCATATGGAAAAACAAAAGGTCAAGAATTTCAAGGGAATTAATAAAAAAATCAAATGAAGGTGGCCTAGCTGTACCAAATCTAGAATTATATTATAAAGCAGCAGTTATCAAAACCATTTGGTATTTGCTAAGAAATAGATTAGTTGATCAGTGGAATAGGTTAGGTTCAAAGGACAAAACAGTCAATAACTTTAATAATCTAGTGGTTGACAAACCCGAAGATCCCAGCTTTTGAGATAAGAGCTCACAAAAATTGCTGGGAAAATTGTAAATTAGTATGACAGAAACTAGGCATTGACCCATACTGACCACTGTACACCACAATAAAGTCAAAATGGGTTCATGACCTAGGCATAAAGAATGAGATTATAAATAAATTAGAAGAACATAGGATAGTTTCTCTCTCAGACCTGTGGAGGTGGAAGGAATTTATGACTAAAGAAGAACTAGAGATCATTATTGATCACAAAATAGAAAATTTTGATTATACCAAATTGAAAAGTTTTTGTACAAACAAAACTAATGCAGACAAGATTAGAAAGGATGCAATACACTGTGAAGACATTTTCACAGTCAAAGGTTCTGATAAAGACATCATTTCCAAAATATATAGAAAATTGACTCTAATTTATAAGAGATCAAGTCATTCTCTAATTGATAAATGGTCAAAGAATATGAAGACAATTCTCAGATGAAAAAATTGAAACTATTTCTAGCCATATGAAAAAAATGTTCCAAGTCATTAGTAATCAGAGAAATACAAATTAAGACAACTCTGAGATACCACTACATACCTGTCAGATTGGCTAGAATGACAGGGAAAGATAATGTGGAATGTTGGAGGGGATGTGGGAAAACTGGGACAATGATACATTGTTGGTGGAATTGTGACTACATCCAGCCATTCTGGAGAGCTATTTGGAACTATGCTCAAAAAGTTATCAAATTGTGCATACCCTTTGATCCAGCAGTGTTACTACTAGGCTTATTCCCAAAGAGATTTTAAAGAAGGGAAAGGGACCTGTATGTGCAAGAATGTTTGTGGCAGCCCTCTTTGTAGTGGCCAGAAACTGGAAACTGAGTGGATGCCCATCAACTGGAGAATAGCTGAATAAATTGTGTTATATGAATGTTATGGAATATTATTGCTCTGTAAGAAATGACTAACAGGATGATTTCAGAAAGGCCTGAAATGACTTACATGAACTGATGTTGAGTGAAATGAGCAGGACCAGGAGATCATTATGTACTTCAACAACAATATTATATGATGAACAATTCTGATGGATGTGGCCTTCTTTAACAATGAGATGAACCAAATTAGTTCCAATAGAGCAGTAATGAATTGAACCAGCTACACCCAGCAAAAGAACTCTGGGAGATGACTATGAACCACTACATAGAATTCCCAATCCCTCTATTTTTGTCCGCCTGCATTTTTTATTTCCTTCACAGGCTAATTGGACACTATTTCAAAGTCTGATTCTTTTTGTACAGCAAAATAACTGTATGACATGTTGTATTTGACTTATATCTCAACATATTTAACATGTATTGGTCAACCTGCGATCTTGGGGAGGAGGGAGGGAAAAGAAGGGGAACAGTTGGAACAAAAGGTTTTGCAATTGTCAAAGCTGAAAAATTACCCATGCATAAATTTTGTAAATTAAAAGCTATATAATAAAAATGTAAATCAGAAGAAGGCTAAATACAGATGATTTTTAAAACACTTTGTTAGAATACTGTTTCCAAGTTTGAACAATTATTGATTTTTCTTTAGGTTTGGCCAATTAATAAATTCTAAATCACCCAAGTATAAAGGCTATATTGCTTCACATTTTTAACAAGAACAGCAGGAGGGAATTTGTTGGATCCTTGTATAAAATCTAGGGAACTTATTTCTACCACTTTCCCCTAACCCAATGAAAAATAAATAAATAAATAGAAAGGGAATTAACCTGACATGACCATCCTAACCCACTGTGATCCCCACTTCCTTTTTATTTTACTTTTAAAAAATTAACAACTCTCCCTTTAATGATATTCTAATGCCTACCTCCTATACTGGATTCCAGGATCACTGTTCTGTAGTTTTGCAATTCTTTGAACTTTTTTTGAAAGTTAAGACAACATTTAAGAATCTCTTTTTCTATGTTAACTTTCCCATTCTCCATGATTTTTCAAACTTCATCAACAGCAATACAATCATCTTGTATTACAATTCTTTCCATGCTCTAGAATAGGATTCACCTTGGTCTGGTAACTTGAATTTATAAGGTTTCTTTCATGCTTTCCCATTATTAGTTTGTCCATTGATTCTGGATTTTTTTCTTTTTCTGCCCTTTCTGATGCCAAGATTATTCTCCTTAGTGGAGTTAGCAGAAACAAAGTAAGAGTTTAGTTTTCTTCTTATCTCCTCAACATTAGCTAACATTATCTCATCCTTTCTAGTCAGGGGGCTTATCTTTTATTTTTTTTTCCTTTATTTTTGTTAGGTATGACTTACTTTTCACATCTCTCCTCCACACATTTTAATCATTAGCTTTCCTCATCACTTTCCATTCCTTTTGATGTTTGGTACACCTAATTGTATTCATACAAGATTGTGCTAAATTTTTGTATTCATCCTGTGCAGGAAACCATTGCCTTCTTATTCTATTCTTCAATCACAGATGCTTACAAGACTATACCCATTTTCCCTTTCCCCCCCTCTCCCCCCCCCCCGTCACAAATTCTTAAGATAAAGTAATCATTTCCTCTCCAAGGTTCCAATAATTTCTATTCTAACAACCAGTTTGTGCTTATCTCTGGGAGTATGATCTAAAACAATATATAACGAGATAGGACTTAGCAGCAACAGGATTTTTTTCAACAAATTTCAAATTTCTGAATCATCAATTAGAATTATATAAATGGCACCTTGTTGTGGTATGGTAGCCACCTGCCAGTGTCTGCTGGAGATCTAACTCAGACCTGTAGAATGGATCTCTTCATATGAGAGGATGATGATGATAAAAGGAGACTGAGAAGCAGTTGCTGTTTTCTGATCTCTCTCCTCTTCCTTCTTGCCTCCAATTTATTTCATTCCCAATCCACAAGGAACATTTGCATTAGGAAAGGCTGCTTTGCAATTCCTTCATGTTTATGATTCACAGTTGTAGAAGCTTTCAGAGAATTGATCTGCTCTTTACTTAGGCATGGTCCTTAATAGCACTTCCCCATCTAGAGGGAGAATGTCCTCCAAGATTCCTCAATGGAAGGACAGAAAGAATTTCTGCTTGGTTTCAGGATCAGATTTAATTTCTGTGTAGCTGAGATTAAGGACAACAGAATCAAAAGATTAAAGATGTTGAGCCCAAAGAGACATCTTTTCATTTTACAGAGGTCCAAGTAGTCTTAAATGGCTTGCCCAAATCATACAGGTAGTAAATAAGATATTATAGTATCTATTAAATATTGAACTCGGGACCTTTAATTAGAGTGTTACTGTGGCTTATTAGCTTGATCACCCCTCTCTATAGTCTATATAGACCATCTTGGCTTATTTTTTATACTTCCTTTTTTGCTTTTCTCTGTTTCAGAGGATAAATCAATACTCAGGTGATGGAATATTATGCCCACTGAAGCAATTTTAAGATGTCCAGAAATTGGAAATGTTTGAGATGGGATAGGTGCATGTGAAAATTACACATACATGAACATGTCAGGAGATGTAAGATCATGGAAATGAACTTTCCCAATTTAGGAGATGAAAGCAGTCAGTACACTGATGAATTTTTGCAGGAACACTTGGCAGAAACAGACATGTCTAGTCCAGGTAATTCATGCTCTTGAACACAAATTTCTTGCATACAGAAGGGGGAACATTTAAAATTTCTAGACGGTATGACTCTAAAATCTAGTCTTCTACACAGAAAGGAGACATTTTTAGGCAGTTTGAGAGTTTGGATCTGGATCTTCTGGACAGAGTAAGGAATTATCTAATTAAGTGTGTTTCTTGGAGAAAGAAAATTGTCCATTGAGCTCCCCAAGATTAAATGATTAATAAAGAGGATATATGACAAAGGAAACCAAGATTCTGGGAAATCCCAATTATTACATTGATTTATATGGACAGTGTAGGTTGGATGGGGAGGAATTCTGCTTTTTGTAAAGGACCCCTCAAAATATATTTATCTTTGTGTGACAGTCTAAATAATTATGTGGTACTATGAATCTCGAGAGAATTAGGTGAGACTCTGTGGGAAAGGATTCACTAGAATGTTGAAAGAATCCTCAATGATAATCTCCAAGACAGTTTCTTGTGAAGGAAAGTTATGGACTATTTGAACAATATTTGTGTTTCCATGTTGTTTTATGTTCTATTTTTCTTCAAATCTTCTACATAAAACAGAAGCTATCCAATATCTAATTTGCATTTATTACCTTGAATGCTTGTATAGGCATTAAAGACACAAGTTATACCAAAACTAGATTTGGAGATTTTCCTAGAATTATTGGACATGAGCCAGAGAGAACAGATGGGATCAATTTTCCGGGATCTTGCATTGGTTCATATGAGCCCAGGGATTTTTTGGGGAGGATGAGGGGAAGTTCTGGGCCATGTGTTTCAGTAAAATGTCTTATTGACTTCTCTGTCTTTTGAAGGATGAAATTATTGATGAATTAAAGAAATTATTAGTTAGTTTGCTTTTGTAGAATGAGAAAACTCTACCAGGTGCATGAATAATTAAACCTTCCTTCTTTTCTAAGGTTTGTTTCCCAAACTTCTCATCTATTTTAGCTTTCCTCTACCAGGTTTTTTGGTATTATTCTCCAATGAAAGTTCCCTTAAGTTCCTGTCTTTGTTCATTTTTATATAATTTTATAATATTTATAATTTATAAATGCCATCTATTATGTGTCTCCCTCTGATTCCTGATTTCCTCACATAAATCTATCTTCATTCTCCTTAACCTCTTTTAAAACCAAATTCTGAAAATAAAAGTCAAAACAGAAAGAACACTGTATACATTTTGCAGAAAAGAAAAGGCGGATTGTATATAAAATCATAAATTATTATTTCATAAGACATTTTTAAAAGTACATAATTAATCTCTAAATTACTTTCAAAACTGTCTTGTTTGTCTGTGCTTCCTTCTGAACTTGCTTCTGTTCACTTGTTAACTTTATAATATTATAATGGGAAGCCTTTTTATTTTTACTTTTTGGCATCACCAATTGCTTTCTGACCACATAGGCTTTCTGTGAATGATCTTTTGCTCGTTGCCTTTTGTGATGACCATGTATTTCAAAACCAGCCGGAGTCAGGAATTCAGGTTAAGGGAAAATCTTCAATCTTTATTCTTTGTGGAGGTGAAGGGGGATGGCGATAGGAATGTGAGCAGCCACAACACAAATCCGACCAGCAGTCTCTCTGCTTCTCTCCCCATCTCTTTCTCTCCACCCACCAAACACCCACCAAAATGATGCCTATGTCATTTCCTATACAATACATCAGAACTTGCACAAAGAGTGGGCGGGGGCCATTCTTTCTCCAAACATATATTAATAGTGTATGGTCCAATTATTATTAAGCCTCATGTGTTTGGGACCTCAGTATATCAGCCCATTCCAGTCTTTTGACACAGAATCTTTGCAAACTACATTTGCCCCTGAAAAATATATCTCTGATTACACTGAACCTATTCTATACTTGTTCTGGCTTTGTTGATGATCTCCAAGTAGTCTGTGGATTTCTGGTTGACTTTTTATGCAGTTCTAGAATGGAAAAAGCCACTCATTGCAGTTTTTATTTGATTTCTTGATCCTTATTCAGTCTGTTGCTGTCTTCATGATTTTTCTGGAAGATGTATTTTGGAGTTAAACAGTTTGCTTCATATTTTAGGCAGCCATTTTCCCCAGGACTGATGAGTTTATATTCTTAATATGTAATTCTCCCAACCTTTTCCTTCTTCCTTCTTCCCTTATGTATCCCTTTTTCTTAGAAATAGCTACATTTTATATTGTTAGAGCTACATTTCAGTCATATTCCACTAAGTCTCAGTTATATGTATGCAGTAAATTTGTCTTCTTTTATGAAGCTCTCTAGCTCTTATTTCTTATTAACCAACAATCAATCAACCAACAAAAAGGCATTTATTAAGTATTTACGATTTAGGTACTATGCTAAATGTTAGGACTGTGTATTTATGTTTAGACCTGTAACACGAGGCATTTTATTGATGGGTCCTTTTTTGGCTATTGGTTCTTGAAAATTTCTCTTCTGATCTTCCTATTTTTGATGTCATCCAGTTTAGTTGATAAGCATAAGTGCTTTGGTTGCAGGCCAAACTCCACTTGGTCATTGTTTATGCCTTGATTGACTCAGAGTGAATATAAAAAAAAAAATTGTTTTTGCTTTGTCCAGAAACCTTGAGGATGTTACTCTATCAGATTGATTTTTTTTAATTAGGTAAAAGAGATCCTTCTCTATCTCATGTTTACCTACCCTTAATCACTGATTGGATGTTGCCTCAGTCAAACTTAGACCTATTAAAGACCTTAATTTTAAAAAGTCAAGTTCTTCCATTGCATCCATGGCCATTTCCAGTTGCCCTGATCTTTATCTTGCCACTACAACCAGATGGCTCTGGAGAGAAAGTGAGATTGGTGACTTTCTCAAACTTTCCTCATTTAATTCCAATCCACTCCTATTTCATAGCATTTCCTCTCTGATATCATGATTCTCTTAGGGAACAAAGGACAAACAACAACAACAAACCTTTTTAACCTAAATAGACAAAAGCAGATATGAAAGCTAACTAAAGAAAGAAATGGTAAATTATTCCTTCTTCCATGATTTCCTTTGCTCTTGACAAAATACATTTAAATTTGGAAGATGATTTCTCCTGAAGTCCTTTATTTGGTTTCTAACCTTTTTGAGGTCACTCAGATATGACTATGAAACAATGAGAATGATGGTAGAAGCAAGTCTCTAGCTAAAGATTTTTTTTCTAAAAAATAGGAGGGTGGAGTCAACCTCTTAGAGCCAAACAAAAAGAAAAAAAAAACATTCATACTACTTCAAGCATTCTGAAAATCAATTTGGGATTATGCTAATGAAGCGATTAAAAGGTCCATAATTTCTGACCCAGAGTTCCCATTGCTGGGCATTTACCCCAAGGACATGAAAGATAGAAAAGAAATTCCCATATATATTAAATATTTATAGCCACATTTTTATAATAGCAGAGAACTAGACATGAAATATATGCCCATTGAATGGGGAGTGATTGAACAAGTTACAGCATATGAATGCAATAAAATATTTCTTTCCTATTAGATACATTTAAATAAATTGATGTGAAGTTAATAAAACCAGAAAAACAATATCCACAATAATTAAAACAATGTAAATGAAATGATCAAAAACAAAGTAATATAAGTTGTTTAGTTATTATTATTTGCCCCAAGAAAAGATGTCCATTTCTCCCTCTGCTTTGCAGAAGTAAAAGGGATTATAGGTGTGGAATTAATGATGGATATAATGTCCAACTTTGTTGAGGTATTTAGTTTTGCTATTTCCTTTTTTTTCCCTTCAAAGGTCTAATTAAGAAACTATCCATTTTCTTTCTTTATGTGCTGTCTTCTATTAAAACCTTTGAAGTTTGCCTTTTGCTAACCTCTTTTAGAACCTTGTGATTACTAGCCTTTCTTTGTCAATGAGTTGCCTTTACTCTCCACCAATACTAATTTATTTGCTTGGTATTTGCTTTAGCTCATTCATGACACAATTTTGATTTTTGCCTTGGTAAGAATTTCACCCTATAGCACCATTTTCTTGGTCCCAAGATCATGTCAATCATGACTCACCTACAATCATAGCTCTTGAAAAAGCAAAACCAAGCTAGACCTAGAGGGAACTGAAACTTAACCCTGACATTAGATCTTGAAGCTTCCCAGGTAGTTAACACTTGAGAGATGCTTTTTTCTTTTCTTTACATTTGTAACAGGGTCCTGGTTTTCACCTGGATCATGATTCAGGCATTCTGACTGATTGAACAATTGGCCTGGAAAATCCATTCTCAAGTGTTTGAATTTACCAGTGACATTTCTAAAGTATTTGCACAGGTAGGGAAGTCAGATTACTGGAGCAATTGATTAAGTCAGATTTTGACCATTTCTCCAGCAAAAATGAAGTATGTGGTGATTAGCAGGGAATTCATGAAGTGTTTTGCCAACCTGAAAAGTTTTCTGAAGGAAGATTTCCTTCTGAGAAGCATTAATTCGAAAATTAGAAAACTACAATTGGAGATCTTTAGAGGAGCCTTTATATCTCATCTTTTCTTTTTTAGGAAACATTTTCTCAGCTTCAAGTATTTCCTTGGTGAATAGGCAAGCCCTCAAGTAAGGGGCTTTATTACAATGCAACAACACAACCCAGAGCTATTCTCAGACAGTGCTCCACTTTTAATGGAGAGCAGAGACTTCTCTATTGAATTGATTTTAATTGAAACTACAACCTCATACTCTGACCTTTGCTTCATCTCCTTGATTGGAGAAATTAACCACTTCATTAAGGATTATAATGGCTCTAATTTCTTTAAGCAATTTGACCATTCTGGAAGCTTTTGAGTTTGGCTCACTCTCCTTCCCCTTTAGAAAATAGGTGATTTGTATTCAGTGACTTAATTACAGATGGTAATACTAGGTATAAGGTAGAAACTTGTGGCTAAAACCTCATCTTCTACAAAAAGACTTTCCCAACTCTCCTTAACGTTAGTTATTGAATTATCTCCAACTTATTCTGCAGACACACACACACACACACACACACACACACAGAGAGAGAGAGAGAGAGAGAGAGAGAGGCAAAATTGTTTGTATATTTTTGTGTATAGTTAAGTTCTTTGTATGTCTTCTGCTCCTTTATAATGGGAGCTCCTTGAGAGCAGGGATCTTTTTGTCTTTTTTTGTATCTCCTGAACTTAGTTAGCATAATGCCTGGAATATAGTAGTTACTTAAATTCTTTTTGACTTGACTTGGTAAGAGCAACACCTCTCTTACTGTTCAGTCAGATTCAGCAAAATAGGATTTGATAGGTTTTATTTAGGGAAAGTGAGTTGACATAGAAAGGGCCAGTGGTCTTAGAGGGAAACAATAAGAAGATTCAGATAAGTCCTTATGGCTCAAAACTCAACCTCTGTATTTATGTGGACTGGGTTCAGTATCTGAAGCTCCTTTTGATTTGCTTTGCTTTTAAACAGGATTTTCTTGCGATCAGAATTTGGTTCATGATTAGGTCGTCCCAACAAAAGGACAATAATCTTAACTCTTGTGCTAGCAACCAGGCTCATGTACCTACAAAGACATTATCCATCCAGACTTTCTTCTCTATCCCTCACCAGTTTTCTAGATCTAGAGGTAGCCAGCACCTACCTACAATGGCCTCACTGGAAATTCTCTGCCATGGATAATGTCCTTGAAGACCTTTTCCCAGAAAATTAATGGAGGAAGAGCTACATGCCTTTGCAAGGCCTCTTTCTGAGTTTCCCCATGATATAGAGTGGGCTACTTAACGGGACATAAAAAGTCACCTACTTAACTGGATATAAAAGAACAAACATGAAGGACACACAAGGAAGGGATCTCCTTCCCTTATGGTGAAGCTTCCCCCTCCTCAGAGGTCCTATGTAATCCTTTAGATTTAGAGTACTTCTGTGGATCTAAGTTTTTCCAGCAAGGGAAGAGTATACAACATCTTTAGAGAGTTGGTTCCCTTCCTCCAAAGCTGTTCAACTTACATAATACACAGGACTTGTGAAAGAAAAGGTTTAGATTTATTTTGCCACATCATAGCTTTATCCTCTTTGCAAACTAGCTTCTGCTTGGTCCAAGAATAGGACTAAAGTCTAGAAACCTAGGTTCACTAACAAGTCTTCCACTAGATTTAGGAAAGTAGGGCCATGAAATATTTGCCATGTGGCCATTGCCTCTGTCTCCTCTCCTTCTCTGTGCCATATAATGTTTACTTGGTTCTTTGGAGGGGCTACATAGATGTTTGGATTTCATTTAAGACCACTATCCATGTATGTGTCTGTCTTTCTTTCCAAACATCTTTGTACCTTTCGCCTTCTTTGTCTGTTCCTATTTCTTCTTCTCCTTATTAAAAGTCATGTCCTAAATTGTAGAGTAGACATTTGAACTCACCCAATCAGGAGTCCCATTTTGATGTCAATGGGATGTTTTTTTATATATATATATATATATATATATATATATATATATATATATATATATATATGTTGATGTCAATGGTGCAGTAGCCAAATATATAGCAACACATTTGTGCTTTTTTATAGCTTTGTTAATAGGAGTTCTCATTTAGAGGCAATGAAGACTAACAATAATGTCTGGATATATGTAATGTTTTGTGGCTTAGAAAGAAAATATGATGCTTATTGAGTGAGAAGAAGAAATGGACACAGAAAGAAAAATAAAAAAAGAAAAGAAAAGAAATATGATATGCTTGGGATGGAGCCAAGATGGCAGAGAGGACACATACTTCTTTCTGAGCTCTCCTATTACTCTCACGTTAATTATGAAAATCAGCCTCTAAATAGGGCTGGACTGGCAGAATCCACAAATATTGGGAGTGCAGCAAATTACCAGCACAAGATAATTCCAAAGATCACCAGAAAAGGTCTGTTTTGACTGGGGATGAGCACAGGAGGAGGCCAGGTGGACACAGGGAGTCAGAGCACAGAGGCCAGCATATGCTGAGCAGACTGGGGCAGGGTGGAGTGGAGAATCTATGGGGACGATTCTACCTTAGTATTGGCTTCTCTGGTCTGTTTGCAAGCTAGTAGATCAGCAGAGAATTATAAAACATCCAACACAAACATAAAGAGTGTACCCCAAAGCACTGGAGTCTCACAGGACCTGGCCACACCCACCCAGCACCAGAGTGATTCAGCATCATTCCAGCACAGCCGCTATTGCTTTCTGGTCTGTAGAGGAACGTTGGAACCTCCTTACCCTAAAAGCAGATCCCAACATTTTTTTAAAAAATGAGTAAAAAGGCAAAGCAAGCTCTAACTATAGACAGCTTGTATAGTGAAAGAGAAGAACAGATTTCAAACCCTGAGGAGACAGATTGTCTCCAGATGAAACCCCAAAGGGTGATACAACCTGGTGCTCACCACAGAAGGCTCTCCTAGAAGAAATTAAAAAGAATCTTAAAAGAGAGCTACAAGAAAAAAAGAGGAGGAAGTAAATTGCTTAAATAGTCCCATTTTAGAAAAAGAAATATAACAAGCTATTAATCAATTCCCTAAGAAAAAATCCCCAGGACCAGATGAATTCACATGTGAATTCTACCAAACATTTAGAGAATTATTAACTCCAATACTATATAAATTATTTTTAAAATAGGGAATGAAGGAGTCCCACCAAATTCCTTTTATGACATAGACATGATACTGATACCTAAATCAGGTAGAACAAAAACAGAGAAAGAAAATTATAGACCAATCTCCTTAATTTACATCAATGCAAAAATTTTTTTTTTTTTTTAACATTTTTTAAAAATTTATTTTAATAGCCTTTTATTTACAGGTTATATGTATGGGTAACTTTACAGCACTGACAATTGCCAAACCTCTTGTTACAATTTTTCCTCTCCTTCCCCCCAGCCCCTACCCCAGATGGCAGGATGACCAGTAGATGTTAAATATATTAAAGTATATTAGATACACAATAAGTATACATGACCAAACCGTTATTTTGCTATACAGAAAGAATCGGATTCTGAAATATTGAAATACAATTAGCCTGTGAAGGAAATCAAAAATGCAGTTGGGCAAAAGTATAGGGATTGGGAATTCAATGTAATGGTTCTTAGTCATCTCCCAGAGTTCTTTCGCTGGGCATAGCTAGTTCAGTTCATTATGATGCAAAAATTTTAAATAAAATATTAGCAAAAAGATTACAGAAAATCATCTCCAGGATAATACACAATGACCAAGTAGGATTTATACCAGGAATGCAGGGCTGGTTCAATATTAGGAAAACTATTAGCATAATTGACTATATAAATTAACAAAAAAAATGATCATTTCAATAGATGCAGAAAAAGCATTTGATAAAATCCAACACCCATTCCTATTAAAAACTCTAGAGAATATAGAAATCAATGGACTTTTCCTTAAAATAGTCAGTATCATCTATTTAAAACCATCCTTAAGCATTATATGTATTGGGGATAAACTGGAACCATTCCAAATAAGATCAGGAATAAAACAAGTTTTCCCACTATCACCGTTACTATTCAATATTGTATTAGAAATGCTAGTTTTGGCAATAAGAGATGAAAAAGAGATTAAAGGAATTAGAGTAGGTAATGAGGAAACCAAATTTTCACTCTTTGCAGATGATATATTTATAGAACCCCAGAGAATCTACTAAAACACTATTAAAAATAATCTATACCTTTACTGAAGTTTAGTGAGGAACAATTCAAATATGGTAGACCTACAATTAGAATTGTACAAGACTTATCAGAAGCGACAATAAAAGACCCTAGGTCCTGGAATCATATCTATGGAAAATCAAAAGAATTAGGCCTGCAGCCAAAAATATCAAATCCAGCAAAATTACTTATAATTTTGGATGAGAAAAAAATTGACCTTCAACAAACTTGCAGATTTTCAAGGCTTTCTATCAACCAAATCTGAACGTAAGCAGAAAATTTAACAGATAGAAACCAACATCAAAGATCAACTTTAAAGAACTCAACCTGGACAAATTGTTTAAACATGGACAAATTGTTTATGTATTTTTACATGGGAAATGCATATTATATGTTTAATATGCACATCAAAAATGGGACAGCTTAAAAGAAAGATTGATAGAGTTAAGGTAAAAATAGTAATCATGTTATACAAATGTGATACAGAGGAAGAATAGACACAGAGACATTGGGGGGGGGGGGGGGGGGAGGGTTTGTAGTTCCGAAAACTTACATCGGGTTACATAGGTAACACTACATATATACTATGAAGGGTATGGCACCCTCCAAAAATTTATAAAGAAATAAGGGGTGAAGAGGAATGTGTGGATAAGGAAGCAAAGAGTGAGGGAAGAAGACAAGGGAGGGAACCTTGGATGGGGAAAGGTTAAGTAATAGCTAGGCAAGTTATGGAGTAGAATTTAATTAAAGAGTTATCAGGGATAGGAAAGACATGTGTGTGTGTGTGTGTGTGTGTGTGAATGTCTATATATATGCATATATATGCATATATATATATGCATAAATATATCTTTTTTTTTTTTGGTTGAGGCAATTGGGATTAAGTGACTTGCCCAGGGTCACACAGCTAGGAAGTGTTAAGTGGCTGAGATCAAATTTGAACTCATGTCTTCCTGACTTCAGGGCTGATGCTCTATCCACTGCACCACCTAGCTGCCTCATAAATATCTTTTTTCATCTGCAGCTTGCTTGGGGATATCAAGCAGGATGAAAAGAGGAAAAAAGAATAAAATAAAAAAGGTGAGAAAAAAGAACCAAAGAAAAATTTATAAGAAAGTAAAGAAAAAAATGGACATTCATGAATATAATTTCTTCTACTACTGTATATACTTTCTTGATCTGGTAATTTGTTTTGTATATTTTGAATCCTCCCTGATGTTCTGCTGGGCACATAACAGTGTTCTCTTTTGTTTTGTTTTATTTTGTTTTGTATTTCTTTTCTGTTTTTCTTTTTTTTCTCACTGTTTTTTCAAGTAAAATAAAATAATAATAATAATAATTTGTCCAAGATCACACAGGGCAATATTCACATTGTGAGAGGCAACACTGGAGTCCAGGTTTCCTCTATGACAACATCATGACATCTAATATCAATCTTGATTTTTCATGCTCAGTTTAGGCCTAAATCCCCAACACCTAGTTTGCATTTTAATGGTGTCCATTTCCTTCTCTGGTATCCAATGTGTCAATAATATAGACAATCCTAAACACAGGCCCACTGCTGATATATGACATGTGCCCAGAACTAAACATGCAGTTATGTGTCTATGCAAAAATAGAAGTTCACAGGCAAATTATTGTTATTGTCTTTTGATCATGTCTGAGTTCTGATGAGTTCATTTTGTTATTGTTGTTCTGGAAAGATCCTAGTTTTCTTCTTCAAATCATTTTACATATGAAGAAACTGAGGCAAACATGGTAAATTGTCTTACCCAGGGCCACACAGCTAGTGAGTGCCTGAGGTCAGACTGAAACTCTTGTATTCCTGACTTCAGCATCAGCACACAAATATCTACTTGCCATCTAGCTTCCCTGTACATATATAGATAGCCACAATAAGAAACAGATTTTAAAAAATTCATTATACTAATGTATACCTTGCCATTTGTTCACCAGGGCCAACAGAAATCAGTGGTATTATTTGATCCTAAGAAGAAGAGGAGAAAGAGGATGAGGAAGAGGAGGGGGAAGGAGGGAAAAAAGACATGGAGGAAACAATTCCACTATAACTCTTTATTATGTAGGTATTTCATCCTTTTTTTCTTCTTCTTGTTATGCTATCTCCTACAAACCATTTCTTCTCAGGTTGGTTTCTTTTGACTCATGGCTGCGTAGCTTTGAATGACTTTCAGGTTTGTAAATAACACAAGAAAAATAATTCCTCCCATCTTCCTCTATACTTTCCCTCAGCTTCCTCCCCTTGTTAGCATTGATAGATGCTTCTAAGAAAGACCCTGGAAATTCCAGTTTTTTTTTTTTTTTTGATAAAATGATGCTAAGGCAATCTCTGAATGCATAGGAAAGCTTAGCCCTGATTTAGATATAGAGAAAACCAGGGGAAATATTGATTTCATCTTGTTCTTGTTGATTCCCATTTATATGACAAGGAGTCCCCATTTTTCCAAGTGAATACTCAATCCTGATAGTTGTTTCTTTCTTTTCCTGATCTATCTTTACTGGTTTCTATTTCCTTCTCCTTTTCCTCCTTTCTTTCTTCTTCTTATTCCAGCCATGTCTCTTTTTTCCTCTCTATCTCCCCACTCAGGATTTGTACCTTCTATTCCCTGGGTTCACATTGGGCATTACTGATCAGACGGCACAGTCAGACCAACAACTTCAGCTCTAATCTGACCTGGGAAGTTTTTAATATTTGAGTGGGTACCTGATGCATTTCTTTCTGTGCCAATAGTTAAAATACACTTGGCCCATTTCTATAGGTCTAGAAGGCAAAGGGAAAAATCACTTTTCTTTCTATCCTAGTTCACCTTGGATCTGGAAGTTGGCAGCAGATCACCAGCCTTTTGCAAAGAATTCTGTTCTATTGTCAATCCAGCTGCAGAGGCTTTGTTGTCCCATAATCATGTCTTTATAGGAAGTCACACCAACTATTGTGGGGAGCAACTCCCTGAACCATGATTATTAGCCTGCAATGATTATGTGTGGTTTTGTCAGTCACTTCCTAAAACTGGATCTGCTAAGAAGCCCCCACCCCATATTCTGTGCAAGCTGCAGCTGCGGAGGCCTGAGCATACATCTGTACTCAAGGAGTATTCATTGTGTTAGTATTAGGGGGCAATCCTGTGATTTTCTTCTCTTATTTGCTGGACAATTACAATAATAGGACATAATGTAGAACACTTGAAATGCCTAAAGATAAAGGTTAAAAACAAATGAGAGCTGTAATGAATATATCTAGTCACCAGATGGCAATAGGTAGTTTTTTTGCTTTTCTTTGTTTCTGAAAAGTCACATTAACTATCTTCTGTCCCCTGAATGAGCTTTTTGGCTTTTGCTGAAATCTTTCTCTATGATTCAAATGCCCTTGGATTCCCTTTTTGCCAGCTTAGTCCTTCCCTTGCTATCCTTCTAAAGCCGTGCTTAAGTGGCACTTTCTCCACATAATACAATCTAAACTTGAATTAATTAAGCACCTACTATGTGCCAGTGCTAGGCACTAGAGACACAAAGACAAAACAAAAACAAATAAATAGAAATTCTAGAATGAGGCCTTTTCTCATCTGTCTCCTACTGGTAACTGCTTTCTCTCTTGAACTTAAACATTTTTTTCTGAACTTCTTTAATATACTTATTATATAGTATAGTTATATATTTGTGTCTTATTCAGGAGTATGCTGAAAATATTTAACAACTAGCTCTCTGAAGAACCACATTTATGAAACATTTCTAATTTTAATCTGCTTTATTAACATTTTCTCTGTCACTTCCTTCCATCTGGGTAATGAACATAATATATTGCATCTTGATTTTTAGAATTTTCAAAATTTTATCTTGAAAATGTGCACACTGAAAATTCAGCAATCATTTTTGCAGGTTCAAACTGGCTTCAGCATGCTCTTCTACTCTTTTACTAAACTATATGCATCATGAGGAAATTTTTTTTTAAATTGCATATTTATTTTATATGAATTTATAATCTATATCTTTTACCTACCTTTCTCAATGAACCAGAAAAAACCCTCAAAAAACTCTCACATAAACATGTATAGTTCAACAAAACAAATTCTAACATTGGCTTTGCTCCCAAATGTATACTTCGCCCATTTTTAGTTCATCATCTCTCTGACAGGAAGAAAGTCTCAACTCATGGTTTTCATTTCATTAATCAGAATTCTAATGTCTTTCCTTGTTTTTATTGTTGTCATTGAATAACTTATTCTCCTGGTTCCATTCGCTCTATATGAGTTCAAAGAAGTCTTTCTACTTTCCTCTGAAATTTTCCATTTTGCATTTTACTGTGGCACAATAATATTCATCAATTACTCTGCAATTTACAGTCTTAAAAAGTATAGGGGGGAGGCAACTATTGGTGGCAGCTAGGTGATGCAGTGGATAGAGCACTAGCCCTGAAGTCAGAGGACCTGAGTTCAAATGTGATCTCAGACACTTAACACTTTCTAGCTGTGTGACCTTGGGCAAGTCACTGGACTCCAATTGCCTCAGCAAACAAACAGACAAATAAATAAGGAAGCAGATAAATAAATGAGTAAATAAATAAAAAGAAAGTTGTCTGGCTGCCATGAGAAACTGATGTCTTATCCAGGACCATGAAGCTAAAATGGACAAAATGGGATTTGAATGTGACCTACAAAGTCAGCTCTTTATACTAATAGCATGTTGTTTTCACCTTGTATGTAGTAGGTTTTAAATAATCATATGTTGAATTTAATTGTTTTACTAGGGAAAACTCAAAATGTTGGTAAAAGATTTGGGAGCCTGATATATTTTTGAATGCTTCTGTAAGTCTACTTCAACTATATTAGACTTTTGGGAAATTACAGAATACTTAATTCATAGTGAGTACATGTGTGTCTTTCTCTCTTGCCAAGTCTATTCAGGGCAATGAAGCCGACTTCAGTGCTGTCAAAGTGATCAGTATGGCTCACCAGGGGCCATCTTAGCGATCGTTACAGATCGCCACACGGTCAATAGGTCTATGGCAATCTAGACTGATGGTAGAGACTGGCCCCAGCAAACTGGCTCAGCCCTGCTGTCAAAGGCAGACAGGAGGCCAGACACCTCAAGTCTGTGTTCACTTCCAATTCACCTTTCTTCCCCAAAGGATTAAGTCTCCCTCCTGATGTTTGGCTCCTGTTTGTACCTGTGACTACTAGATGGAGACAGAGCAGTTCAGGTTCAATAGTTCTTGCCTGCCTGCATATCATTTTAATTTACATTGAACTTGGCAACAGACAAAGGGCCCATAATATAAAAGCACTAATGTGCTTAACGACTGTTAAAATGCACTTAACATTCCACATTCAACACGTAAAGGTTGGGCGAACAACTGTTGCCAAGCCCAGTCATCAGATCACTGGAGATAATCCTGCTTCTAAAGCTGGGGTGATGCAGCCTTGATAAGAGCAAAACCATACATACCATGGAATGGTGCCCAGTACTCATCCCATTCTCAGTACATGGTTCTAAGGACAGTCTCCAAGAGGTTTTGTTTGGGCTAAACTCTTCTGCCAATCTTGATGGGACTTGATATTTTAGCAACACACCCTTTCCAAACTTCTTCAGGTTTGCCAGAGTTTACTATCTCTAATCTTCAGAGCAATAAGTGGAAAGCAGGTCAATTTCAGATGATGAAGAAATCGAGACAACCTCTCAGAATTGAAAAGAGCCCAAGGAATGGGACGGACCATGCCAACAAATAGCAAGAGCTAGGAAGAAATGGTCATGGGAAAAATAACCTGGGATTCCTCATAGTTGCCTTGTGGCAGGGTCTAAATCCTGAGCAGCTCATTAAAAATTGCCAGTAACATCCCAAGGGGTTTTCACTCTGTCCTAATTCTTTGAACAGCTGTTTCGGGGCCGGGGGGGGGGGGGAGGATTTGCTGTTATGAATGCAAGGAAGAAAGTCTTCTCCATGCAAGGAGAAATCTTCCCCTAAGTGAGTACATATTCTGTGATTCTGGGATCTGAGAATGTCCTTGGATGTTTCCCTATAGATAGAATGATGACTTCTCGTACTTAGCAAAATGTTTGGTACATAGTAAGTTCTTAACAAATGCTCATCAAGTGATTGAATTATTATAGTTAGTATATAAGAAATTGTACACACAGATAAGGTGTATCAAGGATCTGGGAACAAAGTAATAGAAAAAAATCATTATTTGAATTTGAAGTTGATGAAAATTTAAATAAATGATTAAATATATCAATATGATTTTTAATATAAGGGGAAAACATCAAAAGATACTGTGTGATAATCGGTTGTGACACTAGCTGAGTAACCATGGGCAGGTCATATCACATTTCTGATTTTCCTTCATCCTTAAAATGGGAATAGCAATGATTGCAATACCTACCTGAAGAAGTTGCTGTTAGCAGTGCTACTACTGGGCTTATACCCCCAAAGAGATACTAAAGAAGGGAAAGGGACCTGTATGTGCCAAAATGTTTGTGGCAGCCCTGTTTGTAGTGGCCAGAAACTGGAAACAGAGTGAATGCCCATCAATTGGAGAATAGTTGGGTAAATTGTGGTATATGAAAGTCATGTAATATTATTGTTCTGTAAGAAATGACCAGCAGGATGAATACAGAGAGGCTTGGAAAGACTTATATGAACTGATGCTGAGTGAAATGAGCAGAACCAGGAGATCATTATATACTTCAACAACGATACTATATGAAGATGTATTCTGATGGAAGTGGATTTCTTTGAGAAAGAGACCTAACTCAGTTTCAATTGATCAATGATGGATAGAAGTAGCTACACCCAAAGAAAGAACACTGGGAAATGAATGTAAACTGTGTGCATTTTTGTCTTTCTTCCCAGGTTATTTTTACTTTCTGAATCCAATTCTCCCTGTGCAACAAGAGAACTGTTCGTTTCTGCACACATATATTATATCTAGGATATACTGTGACCTATTTAACATGTATAAGACTGCTTGCCATCCAGGGGAGGGGGTGGAGGGAGAGAGGGAGAAAATCGGAACAGAAGTGAGTACAAGGGATAATGTTATAAAAAATTACCCTGGCATGGGTTTTGTCAATAAAAAGTTATTATAATATATATATATATATATACATATATATATATATATATATAAAGAAGTTGCTGTTAAAAACAATTGAATAAGGGATTTAAAGCACTCTACAAACTTAAAAATATTGTATAAATGCCAGATATTATCATTAATCTGCTTATTCAACTTATTCAATAAAAATATTAAATTGATGAATTTTGTAATGTTCTCTATCATGAGTTAACTGGGAGATAAAAATATAAATAAAAGTTAGTCTTTGGGTTCAAGGAATTTAAAATAGAGGCAATAAGACATATATAGAGATTGAGATAATGCTAATTTCAATATGATTAATACATAAGAGGAGTTACAAGTATTATGAGATTCAATGAGGGAAGGATTGCTTCTAGTGGGAAAATCAAGGAGGTCTTTAAACAATGCACATCTTTTGAGTTGGGCTTTAAAATTGGGAGGGTAATCAGAAGAAGAGAGGACATTATAATTGTAGGATTGTTGCTGTTTTGTCCTTCATTGTCAAAGAGAACCATGATATCAGAGAGATGATGTCATGACATGTAAGTGAATTGGATTAATGTGATAGGAGCTGTGCAAGGTCCCCTGCTTCACTTTCCTTTCCAGAGCCTTTTGGGTCCAGTGGCCAGATAGAGATCAGGATGACTTCGGGATGGCATTGGATGCAATGGGAGATGTGAACAAAGTTGGGGAGAAGAGAAAATTCAGGACACATTGAAGGGATGATGAGTAGATAAAATCGGCTAGAGTGCTGAGGACATTAAAGAAAGAAATAGGATATAAGTCTGGAAGGATATATCAATGCTAGCTTGTGACAGATTTTGGATACCAGGCTAAGGAGTTTGGATTGTAATTGGTAGGCAATCCATAGGCATATAAGCTTTCGAACAGTGGGATGACCTGTACATCAGGAAGTTTGCTCTGACAATACTACTTAGAATACTTTGGAAGGGTGAAAATCTAAGCAATGATCAATAAGTCTAGTTTCCTCTTCGTTAAGGTTGTTGGTGAGACTATGGTAATTTTTGAAAATTTAGCAAATGGATACCACTTGGGAGTATCATTTAGGTAAAATAAACTGACAAATTCTGAATTATATGTCGGCTATGTCTCATAAATCTCTCTTAGCTTTGAGATACCTTATGGATCATGATCCGCTCAGTCACAGCTAGTGAATCTCTCCTGGCTTAATTTTACTAAGGCAACCAAAAGTCACATTAGTTTGAAGCCAAGAACACTTAATCACATAGCATAATAGCAAAGTAAATACCAAGAAAGATTCTCTTATTCTCATATACATAGGACATACTCTTTCTCACATGTTATGGTTCAGGGAGATATGGAAAGGAAATACAGGATCAAATGGAGTTGAAAAGGATCTTAGAGATCAGAGTCCATCTCTCTATCTCATTTTATAGTCAAAGATCCTGAGACATAAAAAGATGTCACTTGCCCAAAATTATACAGGGATTAAATGATAGGGCTAGGATAGAAATCATGTCTTCCCAACTCCATAGTCAGCAATCTATCTACTATACTATGCTGTTGGAGCCTTGGTGAGAAGATTCTAAACCCAATAATGACTCTAGGTGCCATGCAAGTCAATTCAAGAACAAGAATAAAAAGGGCATCGGGGATCTAGAGACCTTTGACCTACTTCCCATTCTGCAGCCCCAACTCCTGAAGTCTAAAAGAATTAGGTATAGGAACAGGAATTAGAATAACATTGAGTGACTGATCTAAGCTGTTAAGAAGGCCAATTTTTAAAACTCAATCATAGGTTGTTTTTGAGCATCTCCTCAAAAAATGATGACTAGTCAAATGTGTGTACATAAGGTAAACTCATCCTTAGAGAAAAATTAGTCTACCTGGAATCTAGAATCAGAAATGGAGATAAATATGAATCAGTCAGTATATTTTCCACACTGTCCTGGGCAGAGGGTGATCTGATTCTATCCACTGCTGCTGGTTCTTTAAACAAAGGGATCTCTAGAGTAGAGAAACTATTTGAGCTTGAAGGCAATATCCCTTAAGAATATCTAACTCTCTTTGTTCACTAAATAACCTTTTGATTCTGTTGTAATTTGGTCTCCTGAGTAGAATTATCCACCCTCCATAAGGAATTGTCCCATGGAGATGACTGCCTGATCCCAGTTCATTTTCACTGCTACTTTTGCTTATTAGTCAATCTCTTATGTGTTTCATTAGCAAGAATCCTTTCCTCAGAACTGGGTTATATTTGGATGGGTTTCATGACCTTAAATTTTATTTGAAAAGGACCCTGGAGTTTTAGTGGTTAAAAAGCTTAATATAGCAGTTTTAATTGTTGTTTCTATTTCTATTATTGTAATTACTGTGCATAGCCTTCATTTTGTTTACTTCACTCTGCATCAGTTCACAGAAATCTTTTCCTTCCTCTCTGTGATGGGGCAACAAAATAGTCTAATCTTGGACTGTTTTAAGAGAGCCCTTGATTCTAAGATTTAGGAAGTGACAGTTTCATTGTACTCTGATTTGACCATAACTGGAGTATTCTTTTGAGCTCAGGATACCACAGTTGAGGAAGGACTTTGATGAACCAGAGAACATATAGAGGAGGGCAACCAAAGAGAGTGCAGAGTAAGACAACTAGAGGATTGAAGATACTTCAATTTAAATTAGTCAGTCAACATCTATTTAATTTATTTAATAAGCACCTATTACAAGGCAGGTATTATGCTAAGTTATGATGATATAAGAAAGGTTGAAAACTTGGGCCTGGTCTTAAAAAATTCATTTAATAGTGAAAGAGAGATAGCATGAAAACAACTATGTAATATTACATGTATATATAATATATATTTATATTTATAATATAAAAGTAAAGTGATTTTGAATTCAGTCCCTTTTCCATTGAACTACATAATTTAGATCAGCTTACTTAAATCAATAGTAGTCTCTTTAAATAGCTAACCTTGTCCATAAACTAGAAGGTATATATGCTAAAGATAATAGCTCATATTTCTATATATCTTTTAGGTTTTCAAAGTATTCTAAGCTTATTGCCTTATTTTATCTTTAAAATAATTCTGGGAGACAGGTTTTATGGCTATTGACATCAACATGGAGATTATGTCATTTACCATGGTTACACAGTAGAAAGTGCTAAACAGAAGTAGAATTCAAACTCAAGTCTTATATTACTCCATTCTCTGCCTTTTAGTCTCCTTGCCCATTCACCACCACAGAAATGAGAAACAAGTGGTAAAACAGATAGGGAGAAAGGGGCATATTCCAAACAAAAAACCATTCATTCCTCCCTCAAATATTGGTGTACATCACCAGGATGTAGATAAGCAGTTGGTTCCAAAGTGAATTTAGGATGGAACGTACCACTTGAAGCCTTTCCAGTGGTTTGGAATACTAAATACTGCCTGGTCTTCTCAATGAAGAAATGTGACCCTGCTGACAAGAGTTCCCAGCTACCATCTCTTCACGCCTTGTTGGTTTGGCTTGTTATGATAGATGATATGACATAACATCCGCAGGGTTGTAGGTACCTGCTCTGTAAATGATTCTAGTTTCACAGCTAAAGGCAAAGTGACCATCTCTCAATCCTAGCTGGGGAATTTGATGTTTGTTTTTCAAGTATGGTGATCAATGATTTATGGTGAACAGAAAGTATATGTAGGCTTCCATCTGCATCAAAACAGAGAGACTCTCTCACCTAGTCGCTGTCCATTCACTTTCTGTCACCTACTGATGCTGATTAAACCTTACCACAACCAAGTAAGGATTATTACTGTACTTAACATTGAAAGTTCAACTTCTCCACTGAAATAGGGCCTCTCTAGTGGCTGAAAGAAACTTTATTGCAATGAGGTGGTGACCTTTTTTCCCAGTTTAAGTAATATCTTTCAGTCTTTCTTAGAAATGTTCTTGTCTATGAAATAACTGAGTTTGTGACATGAATAAAAAAGGATATTCTTTATTTATAAAGAGGGTGCTAGGCAAACCCCAAACTTCAATTCCTTTGCCTCATAGTTAGGAGGAAAACTCTTTTTCCTCCATTTTTTAGGACAGATTCCAGTTAGTTTTCTTGGTCAAGAACTGGAGAAACTAGCTACCCCCATGGATCCATCTGACAGAGAACTGCTTCTGTTGGGGGGATTAGGTGTGTCCCACAGAATTCTCCCTGGAACAGAAGGAAGTATGATATTCCCAGGTTGTTCCATCCTGAAACTTTATTGAACTACTCTCAGAGTGGAGCTGAAATTCATCAGTCCTATTTCAAAGGAAAGAATATTCGCCAACTACCAATTGTTTGAAATTCATCTAATAACTTATTGAGCACTTACTAGTGTTCTGTACATAGTACAGTAAATGAATAAATGAATAACTCAAATATTGTCCTCATATAGTTTACATCTAGTAGCAAATTTTATGGTAACTTATTTTTTACATATAAATTTATAGATGATACTAGATTTTTATATATAATAAATTATCCAGTTTTATTGTATCTTTTATATTATCTTCAATTCCACATATAGCTTTCTATTCTCTTATCTACCCAGAGAGTCATAGTATACAGGAGATTTTCTGCTCCTGCCTCCCCACACCTAAGAGGAGCTAGGTGATGCAATAGATGTAAAACTGAACTTAAAGTCTGGAATATCTTAGTTTAAATCCATTTGCAGGCATTTATTAGCTATGGAGCCCTGAGTGAATCACTTAAACTATTTCCCTCCATTCTTTGATTTGTAAAATAGAAAAATAATGTCACCTTTCTCCCAGATCTTGAGATTAGGTAACATGGTAAGGTAGGAGCCACTTGTGAGGGATACCCTTGCAAGTGGGGAAGAGGGAATTTTCTTCTTCTCTCTCTCTCTCCCATCTCAGTCATGAGGTTTGAAAGGGAATGACTGGACCAAAAACACTAGAGAGTATAGGGAACAGAGACTCGCACACCAGAGCTGCAGGTACAAAGAAACAGTTACCTAAAGGAGGAAGAAGCTTTAAGAAATGGGACCCTTGTTGGCAAGTCAAAGGACTGGAGAATAGGACATGGAAACCTAGTTGCACCTAGAATATTCTATATCCAATGAGAACGATTTTTTATTATAATTTTTTATTTACAAGATATATGCATGGGTAATTTTTCAGCATTGACAGTTACAAAACCTTTTGTTCCAACTTTTCCCCTCCTTTCCCCCACCCCTTTCCCCAGATGGCAGATTGACCAATACATGTTAAATATGTTGAAGTATAAGTCAAATACAATATATGTATACATGTCCGAACAGTTATTTTGCCATACAAAAAGAATCAGACTTTGAAATAGTGTACAATTAGCCTGTGAAGGGAATAAAAAATGCAGGCGGACAAAAATAGAGGGATTGGGAATTCTATGTAGTGGTTTATAGTCATCTCCCAGAGGTCTTTCGCTGGGTGTAGTTGGTTCAATTCATTACTGCTCTATTGGAACTGATTTGGTTCATCTCATTGCTAAAGATGATCAGATCTATCAGAATTGATCATCATATAGTATTGCTGTTGAAGTATATAATGATTTCCTGGTCCTGCTCATTTCACTCAGCATCAGTTCATGTAAGTCATTACAGGCCTCTCTGAAATTATCCTGCTGGTCATTTCTTACAGAGCAATAATATTCCATAATATTAATATACCACAATTTATTCAGCCATTCTCCAATTGATGGGCATCCACTCAGTTTCCAGTTTCTGGTCACTACAAAGAGACCTGCCACAAACATTCTTGCAGATACAGGTCCCTTTCCCTTCTTTAAAATCTCTTTGGAATATTTACTACTATTTGGAATATGTTACTACTGGGAACACTGCTGGATCAAAGGGTATGCACAGTTTGATAACTTTTTGAGCATAGTTCCAAATCGCTCTCCAGAATGGCTGGATGTATTCACAATTCCACCAACAGTGTATTAGTGTTCCGGTTTTCCCACATTCCCTCCAACATTCTGCATTATCTTTCCCTGTTATTTTAGCCAATCTGACAAGTGGGTTGTGATATCTCAGAGTTGTTTTAATTTGCATTTCTCTGATTAATAATGGCTTGGAGCATCTTTTCATATGGCTAGGAATAGTTTCAATTTCTTCATCTGAGAATAGTCTGTTCATATCCTTTGACCACCTATCAATTGGAGAATGGCTTGATTTCTTATAAATTAGAGTATTCTCTATATATTTTGGAAATGAGGCCTTTATCAGAAGCTTTGACTATAAAAATATTTTCCCAGTTTATTGTTTTCCTTCTAATCTTGGATTAGATTAGAATCAAATCTAATTTGATTTGGTGCCAAATAATCAAAATTTTCTATTTTGTCATCAATAATGTTCTCTAGTTCTTCTTTGGTCATAAATTCCTTCCATAGGTCTGAGAGGCACACTATCTTATGTTCTTCTAATTTGTTTATAATCTCATTCTTTATGGCTAGGTCATGAACCCATTTTGACCTTCTTTTGGCGTATGGTGTTAAATATGGGTCAATGCCTAGTTTTTGCTATACTAATTTCCAATTTTCCCAGCAATTTTTGTCAAACAGTAAGTTCTTATCCCAAAAGCTGGGGTCTTTGGGTTTGTCAAACACTAGAATATTAAAGTTATTGACTGTTTTGTCCTTTGAACCTAACCTATTCCACTGATCAATGTAAAGGGCTGAAACTTTGAGCAGATGCACTTGGATAACCAAGCACTTAAGGCTAATTACTTATTGGACAATACTCTATTAGCATATGCTTGGAAAATGGCCCGCTCCACAATTCTATGCTGGCTGGATCTGTTGGTATATACAGAGAATTGGAGGAGGGATTAGAGGGTGGACTAAGACAAGCCAGAGTTATTTTTTGAGAGAAGAAGAAGAGAAACAAAGTATGGAGATTGCTGTGTCTATTTCCTTCAATTCTACCTCTAAAACCAAGAATAAAGACCAAGGGCTTTGGCTTATCCTGACTCTGGCTGATTCTAAGGCATCCAGTGTGCTAACTCGGTCTTCACAGATCAACTAGTCTATTTCTTAGCCAATACCAAGTGGTTTTGGTAACTGCTGCTTTATAATACAATTTACATCTGGTACAGCTAGGCCACCTTCATTTGATTTTTTTTTTCATTAATTCCCTTGAAATTCTTGACCTTTTGTTTTTCCATATGAACTTTGTTATTATTTTTTCTAGGTCATTAAAATGGTTTTTTGGGAGTCTGATTGGTATAGTGCTAAATAAATAGATTAGTTTAGGCAGTATTGTCATCTTTATTATGTAATGAAGATTTTAAAAAAAGCATTTCAGAAAGAGCAATCAATAAATCAACCACATCTAATAGTGTATAATAATATTATATAATCATATCTAACAATACAACATAGGGGCTATTCATCTTTAGATAATCAATTTAGAATCAATGATGCTGAGATTTGGGAATCCAAGATGATCTTGATGTGTCTCTTCCTTGTACAGAGATAAATAACTAAATAATCCATGAGAAGGGAGGGAGGTATATTTTCTCAACTACTCTTTATGACCAAGATTTTTTGATTATTATAGTTTCACAGCATTCTAGTCCATTCTTCTAATTATTATCATCATTACTTCATTTACATGACTGTCATTGTATATATTGTTTTCCTGGATTTGCTTTCTTCCCTCTATATCAGTTCACATAAGTCTTCCTACCACTCTTTGAATCCTAGTCGTCATTTCTTATAAGACAGCAATATTTTGTTGCATTCACAGCCCAAAATTGGCTAAGTCTTTCTCCAATCTATGTGTATCTACTTTGCTTCTAATTTCTTGTTATGAGTCAATTTTAAAAAATTATCAAAACTTTTTCTTTTCAAAACATATACATGGATAATTTTTCAACATTGACTCTTGCAAAAACTTGGGTTCCAAATTCTCCCATCCTTTCCTTCACCCCTTCCCCTAGATGGCAAGTAATACAATATATGCTTAACGTGTGCAATTCTTCTATTCAAATTTCTACAATTATCATGCTGCACAAGAAAAATGAGATCAAAAAGTAAAAAAATGAGAAAGAAAATAAAAGGCAAGCAAATAACAACAAAAAGAGTGAAAATGCTATTTTGTGATACACACTCAGTTCCCACAGTTCTCTTTCTCTAAATGGCTCTCTTCACACAATCACTGGAACTGACCTCAATCATCTGACTATTAAAAAGAGCCATGTCCATTAGAATTGATCTTTGTACAATCTTTTTGTTGCCATTTACTGGTTCTCTCCTGCTTCTGCTCATTTCACTTAGCATCAGTTGATACAAGTCTCTTTAGACCTCCTTCTCTGAAACCATCCTTATATGATATATATTTTTTAAAAGGACAATATAGATCACTACATATGTTTTAGCATTATCTTATTGAATGGAATAATTGATTTCTTTTACAAGCAAGGATACAGGGACCATTCACTTTTAGGTAATCAATTTAGAATCATTAATGCTGAGATTTGGGAATCCAAGATAATCTTGATGGGTCTCTTCCTTGTACAGAGATGAATATCTAAATAATCCAGGAGAATTATGAATATTTTCTTTAAACAGTGAAATGTCAGGACAAAAAAAAATTTTGTCATCTTTTTAATAGTTCCTCTAGTGTCCTATCACCATTTAGTTCTTCTTTTCATAGAACTGAAATTCCCTCCTAAATTTTATTCTTTGGTACCTAACTATTCTCTAATCATCATGGGTATGCTGATCCTATGTCCTAAATTAAAGTATAATCTCATTGAGGATGAGGGTCATGCCTTATTCTTTTTTTGCAATTTCCATTGTACCTAACAGTATTGGACAAATTGTACTGATTTGTTAAATGATCATAGATGGATGTTTTTAAAAGCATAGTTGTTATTCAACAGGCCATAGATCAAAAGAAGTTGTGGATCAGGTAATATTTTATATTTTATTGAATTTCTCTGAATGGTATACTTTTGGGCAAAGATGATTTGAGTATTTACCATAAAATATCCTTGTTATTAATGACCGAATTCAGAGACCATTTGGAATTTGGAAAATATCTCAGGCACCTTTTCAAATTCAAGACTTAGTAAAACAAGATGCACTACTCTACATCCTTTCCAGTTCTCAAATTGGTATGGTTTTTAAGGGTCATGTAATTGGTACTTTTCTGATTTGTTTACTCTTAACTCAATTCAATTTTACTTTTTTAAGATGTACTAGCTGTCCAAAAAAGCAACATGAGCTTTTCAAAAAAGCTTTTTAAAGTTCTCTTAACCTTAAAACCAGGAAGTGACATATTGTCAGATAAAAAAAAAATTGACAAAACAGACTTGGATTTCATAAAAAAAAAAAAAAGCACAAGAGTGGCAGAGGTTGATTACAAACTTTGAAACTTTCTCCCTAAATGTCATATCTCAGAAAGCACTGGGAAGTTGCCATACGGCAAATTTTTGATCTATGTCTTTTTTATTCTAGCTGATTCAACAATTAGACAAACAATTGTTAAGTATTTAATATGTGTAAGTACCTATGGATATGCTAGAAAGACAGAGATAGAAACAACAGAACTACTCACAAAACCCTTACAATGTATAACCTAATTTAAGCTACAGAAATTTATTATCTTTGTTGTTCTATGTTGTCTTGTTCAGTAGTACCCAACTCTGTGTCATCACAGACCAGAATGTCCATGGCATTTTCTTGGCAAATATACTGGAGTGATTGACATTTCCTTCTCCAGTGAATTAAGGCAAACAGAATTTAAGTGACTTGCCCAGGATTACATAGCTAATAAATGTCTGAATCCATATTTGACCTCAGGTTTTCCTGATGAGTCAGTATTTTATCCACAAAGCACCTAACTGCCTCAACTTTATAATTATTAACATTATAATATATATAATCTCAATTTTTGAAGAAAGGATTTATACACACATGAGGAATATAGCTAAGATACTTGGATATATTTGAAATGGGAGATATCACTCTCAAATGGCAGAGATGGGTTCAAGATAGCATATGCAGGAGGTGACCTAACTTGATCTTGAAGTAAGGAAGGAACTTCAACACAGAGATAGTTAATGAAAGTTCATTCCAGGAATGGAGGTCTAAATGAACAAAGGAACAGAGTTAGGAGAAAGAAGAATGAGAAAAGTGTAAAAGTTAAATTTGGCTGGAGCATAGAATACTTTAAGTGAAGTAACTTGAAATAGGGTGGGATGATAAGTTGGAACTAGAATATATCAAACCTCAAATGCCTCTGTGAGGAGTTCATATCTTATTCAATGGTATTTGAGTAGAGAAATGACATAATCATACTGGGATGCTAAAGAGACTACTTGGGTTGCAGTGTGGAGGACAGATTGTCAAGGGTTTATTCCTAGAAACAGAAAATTCAACATTAACCTAAGTAGGAAGAATGAATATCTAAATTAGGACACTTTCATTCAGCATGCGGAGGAAGGAACCAGAATCTCAAGAAAGTTAATGGAAATGATCTTGGGATAGGGATAAACTTAATCTGGACCTTAAAAAAACCCGCTAAATTTCTTTTTTTCTTTAATGCAGCTGGCTTCTAAAATTCAGTGTTCTCCAGGAAGTTTTCTCCTAAGAAGATGCAAGCAAATTCCCTCTTACCTGGTCTACATATACATGTCTAGGAACTTCCCCTACACTATCTTTCCCATCTGGTGTACTGATGCTTCTTATGCATAAATTGATATGCTTATACATTTCCCATGACTTTTCAATGATTATTCAATTTTTTACATATGTTTTAGACCATCCACATCTCTCTCATAAGTCTCAGATTGTAAAGCTCTTAAGAGTAAGAATCCATTTTGATTAATATACTTTAATGTTTCATAGCTTGGCACTCTAAAGAGGTGGTTGCTTCAATGATGATAATGATGATGAAGAAAAAGAAGATTGTACTGATAATTTGTGGCAGGCTGGCATGGTGGAAAATACTGGGACTGAGAATCAAAAGGCTTGAGTTTTTGACCCAAAACACAATTTTGTAGCTATATGATTCTGCCAATTCTAGTTGCTCTCAGTCTCAGTTTGCATATTTGAAAAAAAAACAAAAAAGAGGGATGAAGGGATAGATTAGAAAAGTCTCTGTTCCTATCTTCCAGGGTTGCTGAGAGTATCAAATGAGATAACAGAGATGATATACTTTCAAAAAATATAAAGAAGCATACCATAAATGATTAGGGTGAGAGTGGAGATTTATTACATTTGTATAGCTTTAATAACATTTATTTTCCATTGAAATTTCTATTCTGTCCTTTCTCCCCCTTAATTTCCTTCCTTCCTTCCTTCCTTCCTTCCTTCCTTCCTTCCTTCCTTCCTTCCTTCCTTCCTTCCTTCCTTCCTTCCTTCCTTCCTTCCTTCCTTCCTTCCTTCCTTTTTTCCTTCCTTTCTTCTTTCCTTCCTTCCTCTCTGCCTCCCTCCCTCCCTCCCTTCCTTCCTCCATCTCTTCTTTCCTTTTGTTTAGTTATGTGTCTTTTTGCCTATCTATCTATCACCTTGTGATCAGCATGGAAACTTTGACCCTGGCATCTTCCTACATAGGCTGGTTTACTCCTCTTTAGGAAGCCTCATTCTCCATCCCTCTTTACCTACTTCCCAATTCCAGGAGCTCACCATTTTGGTAGAGGACTAAGTATAGATACTTGATTGATTTTAGCCCTACTACAACAAAGAATGCCACTGTTTAAGTGATTTGCCAGCCTTGAGCTCTCCCAGTAGCAGAGATATAGCTGTGTGCTATCATATCCAACTTGTATTACAATGTGATTTCCTTATGTGATTCCTTATGTGATTCTCTTAATTTTGGTGCCTTCACTCTACTGATTATTTCCACTTTATCTTGAATATATCTTGTTTGTGCATAAGGTCTCCCCTATTAGATGGCAAAGTCTTGGAGAACAAGAAATATTTTTACCTTTCTTTGTATTCTCAGTGCTTGGCACAGTGCCAGGCACATAGTTAACCTTTAATAATTATTTTCTGACTAAAGGACTATGAAATGGGTTGAGTAAACACATTTTACATGAATAAACTGAGGTTCTGAGATAACAGATGACTTCTCATGGTCACATGAACTAGAGAGAGCATCTGAGGCAAGTTTTCAGTGCAGAACTCTTGATTCCAGACAGTATTCTTGACAACTTGCCTCTAGAAACCTTTGTAGATTCCTTTGCAAATGTAGATTGTAATCCCTTTATGCTTTAGTAGATAGTTTTAAGACTTACTGTGGTCAAGATGACTCATTACTCAGAAGCCCAAATTGAGTTGAGCCTCTATGAGTTTAGCTAATCCTGGTCCTTGAGTGGTAGATATCCAGCAATCATTAGGCCTTAACAGCTGGTTCCACTATCTCTGTTCCACTAGCATAGTCTTGAAGAAACCTGGATTCATCTCTTTGTCATGATGAAGTCCTCAAAAATATGATTGTCATGAAGGAACTGACATAAACTAGAACATTGATTTTCAAGAAAAAGGAAAAAAAATCTTATGTCTGTTTCATATTGTTCTTAGTCTCCCAGTCCAAAGAACACAAACGTGATTCATTGTTCTTTTTGAGACATAAAAGTTTGAAGGGTCTAGATTTATCTGCCCTTCTAGAACCCTTCCTCCAGCATTAGCCACTATAACTTTGGGTCCAAGGCCCTCTTAAATCAGGGTCATCAGCCATGTAATAGTTTGGTGATGAATTTTTGATTCATCCTAGGATTCATATTAGCTCCTTTCCAGTGTAGCTGCTGAAAATGCCTAGGGAGAAAAAAGAAAAGTTATCTTTGAGTGGGTACTTGTTTTGTTTGGGGGAAAAAAAGATAAATCAGGTGATTGCTTTTGTCAATTAATTCCCCTGTGATTCCATTCACCATTCTTACAACTTCCCAAGCCAAAACATTCCTCCTTGATTACCACTCTTTTACAGATGTTCCTTTCCCCCATTAGAATGCAAGCTCCTTCAAGGAGAGACAGTTTTGATTGTTTAAAACTTTGTTTCATTTTACCTCTACTTACCTCAGTTTCCTCATCTATAACATATAATAATAATAAGAGTTATTATTAATTATAATCATAGTATTAGGGGATAATAATAGTATCAATATCCCAGGATTGCTATAATAATCAATTGAAATTATTTGTAAACACCTAACACAATGCCTGGCACATAGTAGGCATAAATGCTTAGCATACTTCCTGGCACATAATCCTTCATTTATGAAGCTTTTACATTCATTGATCCACTCCTTAATGATTTAATATCAAGTATAACTTTCATTGCCACGGAGCTCTCTTAATAATTTTCAACATGTTTTTTATGCATTATCTCATAACAATAATGATAAAAATATTAATTGCTCATATTATGTAGTGCTTTAAGGTTTGGAAAGAAATTTAAATATATTTCTTTATATGATCTTTATACTAACCCATGGGATAGCTGTTTTTATCATTATCATTTCACAAATAAAGAAACTGAGGAATACAGAGACTAAGAAAGGGCCACACAGGTAGTAAATATCTGAGGCCAAATTGAACTCAGGTTTTTATGACATCAGATCCACTCCTCTATCAACTGAGCCACTGAATAATAGTGTCCCTTCAAAGCAACTTTGTAAGGTAAAAGATATTATTATTGACTAAGGTGTTTAATATTTGCAAGGAAAAGTTAGGCTAAGGATGCAAAATCCTTAACATGGTTCTGTAAGAGATCTTAGATAGCTAGAAGGTGAATTAGATAGCTTCTCATTCTGATTTTGGCTAATTTAATTGACCAAAATTCTTGAAGGGTCCAGACATCCCCAGCATGACTGTTCATGTCTGAATTTCTTGAAAAGTGGAAGCAAGCAGTGGTTTGATACAACTGCATAAAAATTACTTTAAAGAAAAAAACATAAAAAGCCCTGATCCAAGAAGTCCATGCACTGGGCCTGCGGTAACCTAGCAATCACAGCTTTAGCAGCTAGAAAGCTTTCTTGGTGGAGGGGGAGTTAATGGATTTAGATTATTTGTGGTTATCTGGATTTCAGATTGACACCATAAATATTCAAACTCTGAACTCAGCTGGATGTAGCTGCCACTGACTTTTGTATGACCTAGCTGGAAACTTTAAATCAGCTGTCTCCTTGACTTTCAAGGGAATGAAATCCTCCAAACCCACCAGATAGCATCTCCTCTGTGTTTTATTACCTCCAAAGGACCTCAGTTAGGATGGACTATAACTACAACCATCCTTTCAAATGCCGAGCCTGCTTGGGATTGCTAAATCATTAAGGGCTCCAGATGGGAATGAGTGTCCTAGATTGTGGGGACAAACAGAGGTTTATTATATAAAATCTTTATGATTAATATAGAAAGAAGAACCTGAAGGAACACCAGCTGCAGTACATTATTAATGGGCTGAAAGAGATCTCTATCAATGGTTCTCTCTGTTCTCTTGATATCAGGGGGGTCCCTTTCCCCCATTTTATTCTGATGTTCATTTGTCTTTGGGAGGTAGATTTATAGAACTTTTCTATGGGTACAGGAGACGTGTTCCCGGTGTGTAGAATGCTGCTTACAGCTGTTGTGTTCACCCGCCTGCACCAGTGAGAGAGGTCCTGTTAGAAATGGGGCGTATTCCTTCTTAAAAATAAAGGAGGAAGGAACATGATACTTTTCTGCAAATAGGAGTGGGAGAGAGCCTTTAAGAAATAAGACATGTTTGAGACTCAAGTCCACTTTAGAAATGGAGGAAGGAGTATGGCAGATACTTGCAAATATAGGCAGGAGGGTCCCTCTTTTCAGGGACTGGGGATCCCTTCACTGGCAACAGACTCCCTTCTTGCCCCTTGTGACAAATAGTGCTGAAGGTTTGACAACGCCAAATCCATCATTAGGATTGGGCCCTGCTCCGTCTCTCTGTCAGCGTAACAGATGTGGCGGCAGCCACAATGTCAATAAAGGTTATGTCCTGCTCCAGAGAAAAAAGGGCCAAAACACCATTTAAGTAATTGCTTGGTGGAAAAATCAGACCATCCTTCTAGCCAGGCAATAGCATTATCAGAGAACCTCTACTTGCGAGCTGCTTTTCCCCTTCCTTTTCCTGATGAGTTGAAAGGTATTGTCAAGGGAAGATATGTGGGTCTATTATGAAAGGAAAGGGCAGGGCACGTTCCATACCAAGTGGTGACTTCAGGGCTTCTTTCTAGTTTCTTGAAATCAACTGGGAACCCTAGTCCAACACTGGGTACAGAAAGAAATTTCCACCTGTACTGGCCCAAGGCAAAATTGGACAATGTTCCTTTTAGAATTGCTAGCTTCCCTTTCCTGTACCCTCTTCCTTTCTTGGGGATTTTTTCTTTACCTCCCATCCCAGGTGCCCCACTGACCCATGATTTTTTTTTCCCTGATGTTAAAACCTTCTTTCAGTAAAGAATCAGATACATGCATTCAAGGCTTTAATGGTAAAGTTTCACGTATGTGTGAACAGGTGATATGAGTATTTGGGATATGATGGCTATTATAAACTTTCCTGAAATCATACTTCAGAACAATAATGATAATAATAGTTGCATTCTTATAGCACTTTAAGGTTTTACAAAACACTTTATAAATATTATCTCATTTTATCCTTATAATCACCCAGTGAGGTAAGTGCTATTATTATCTTGGTTTTACAAATGAGAATATTGAGGCAAAAGAGATTAAATGATATGCCTAGGATCACATAGCTAGTGCCTGAAGTAAGATTTGAATTCAATACCTTCTGCCTCCAAGTCCAAGTCTATACAATCTATCTGCTATCTCTTCTACCTACCTTGTCTCAATTTCTCTCTCTCTCTCTCTCTCTCTCTCTCTATCTCTCTCTCTCTCTCTCTCTCTCCTCTTTGTTTCTCTCTCTCTTCCTATCTCTCTGTCTCTCTTTCTCCCTCACTCCCTTCTTCCCTCTCCCCTTCCCTCTCTCTCCCTCTCTTTTTCTCTCTCTTTGTCTCTTTTCTTTGTGTTTCTATCTCTTTTCCTCTCTCTTTCTCTCTCTCCCTCCTTCTCTGTCTTTGTTTTTCTCTGTATCTCTCTCCTTTTTTCTCTTCTTTCTTTCCCTTCTCTTCTTTTTTGGTCTCTCTCATCTTTCTTTTTCTCGCTCTCCTCTTCCCCTTCCGTCCTTTGCTCTTTCTCCCTTTCTTTTTTCCTGCCCACCCCCTCATGGAAGTTGAAGGGAGCCTGTGACAATTGTACCCTAGTTTATCTCTACCCTTTATAGTTCATCTCTACAACTATACCATGGTTTCCTGATTCTTGATTTCATCTTTCAGCCTCATGCCTCCAACTCTAGATTTTTTTTCCTTTTTTTTAATGGTGAGGCAACTTCTTTGAGAAGCTACTCGCAGTGTTCATTCAGAGAAAGTAAAGAAAATGATGGTCTCTGTTATCAGGTACCAACTCTTGCAATTGTAATGTTGGTAGCTTAGTGACTAGAGCACTGGATGTGGAATAAGAAAAATCTGAGTTCAAATCTAGCCTCAGACACTTACTAGATCTATGACCTTAGACAAGTGATTTAATCAATCTGCCTCAATTTTCTTACTGTAAAATGGGAATAATAACAGTATCTATCCCACAGGGTTGTTGTGAGTCTCAAACTGAGATATTTGCAGAGTGTCTGTCACATAGTAGGCACTATATAATTGTTGATTTCTCTTCCTTTGATATACATAACAGTGATGACAGAATGGATCAAATCTTTTCTGTAGAGAAAGCTCAATGCTTTGCCACACTGGCATGGCTTCACATAGAGTCTATCATCTGATATATAAATTAATGAAACATTTCCATAACTGTTATCATTTATGATTCACCAAATATCAGAGAGAAGAGAGCCAGAAATTAAATCTGAAGATCAATACTGCCCACGAGAGTCCTGTACTCTAAACTCTGCTGAAGGGGGGAGAAAAAGAACACGGTCTTGGTTGGCCACTCTTTTCCAATCTATACCCACTGCCTTTGCCAGGACCAGAAAGAATCGAGTCTCTGTACAGTGCAAGCTACTCTGGCTGGAGGAAAGGTCTCATATCTTTTCTTTCTAAAATACTTGAGCTAATGGAATTTCTCATCTGATTACAAAAGGTGGTATTATGTTAAGGAAACTACTCCTTATATCACAAGGAGACAAAGCTGTACTTGTCAATAGGAGGGGGCCTTGAAGAAGGCATTCATGAGCATGGACTTGATTTTACATCCTAATTCTAGATTTATTTTATGTATGTGTGGAGGAGGATGAGGAAGGGAAGAGGGTGAAACAGAGAGAGATGTTTCTGAGATGTCTATGAGAGAGAGACTGAAGCAAAACTTATTGGAGAAAACTTAGAATCCAAGGCCATACTCCTTGCAATTGCTTATTATTTTAACCCTAGAGTTTAGAGGAAAGAATTGTGCCAGGAGTTTCTAGCTACCATATCTGTTCCAGCAACACCAACACTTGGAGGGAGTTAGGCACCCATTTATGGCTCTAACCTGCCACCAAAGTACCGTTTCTTTAAGAAGCGTTCTCCATGCCTTTTAGATTCTACTGTTTTCTCATTATTTTTTCTTGGAATGATCAATATACCTATCTCCTTGTCTCTCTCTCCTTCTGTCTCTCTCTCTCTTCTTTCTTCTCTTTCTCTTGATGGAAAACACAACTTTTGAGCTTGCAACATAAGCCACAGCAAAACAATGGGGTTGATACTTCCTGAACAGTGGCAAAGTACTGAACGTTCTCTACTCACTCTACATGTCTCTTGGATATGCCAAGAGAAAATGAATAGATCTAAATATTTCAATGCATGCTGGTTGAGAAAGTCTTCCAGAACCTCACTGATCAATTGTTACAACACCACAGCTTCCTAGGTTAACTCAGATGGTATGGTCAGGGGTTCATCTTATCTAAACAGTGTTTGCAAGGCTCTTTTCCATTTATCCTTTGCCTCTTTTCTGTGATAATGCTTCTAGTAAATCAAACCTGATATAGATTCCTGATACTTGAACTCTACTCCTAAAATATCTGTGATGTATTAAGAGCTACCTACTCTTTGTAAATGATTGTTCTGTTCAGTACTAGTCCCTGAGGCAGGAAAATAGCTCACCACCAAGCTGGGGGACAAAAACTAGAGCTGCCTTGTCAATGATCATGAATAATAGCAAAAACCTTTCTTTACCTTCATTGGAAAATATGCTAATAAAATTGGTATTGTTCAGGTATGTAATGTAATGTAAAATCATTTGAATGGGAGTATATTATATTTTGTATGAGGGAAGTGGTGTCTGTAGAACAGTTATGATCATGATAGTGGAGGAAGAAATCAATTTACCTTTTCATGGTGAAGGGATTCTTGTAAGTCTTGATAAACAGAGGGAATCTTTACACTGAATCCCCAGCATCCCTTGCATCTTCTCTTTAAGTGAAGCAGGCATAACTGAAATGATAGCTACTGGCATCTTCTGGGGACTCACAAGGGTTATAACTTTGGGAAACAACAATAGCCTAACCCTCCAAAGACCTGATTCCTATAAGGATCTGTTAGACCTTGAACTATGGTGGCAAAATCCTGAAGAATCTTAGTCTTGCCATCACATAACAATAAAGTGCTAAAGGAAGTGTGTGGTAAAAATTCCTTAAATGCTATCTCCCTACATCAGAATAATAATTAATAGTCTACATTTTTAAAAGCACTTTATATAAATAACCTTGTAATAGCAGATGTTGTTATTATTTCTGTTTTACAGTTAATGAAACTAAGGCTCAAAATGGTTACATGAGACTCTCATGGTCACGCAGCTAGTAAGTTATAGAAGTGACCTGGAAATGGGTCCTAATGTGGAGGTCAAGATTCTAATCACTTTTCTCCAATGCTTTGGTTTAGTAGTACTATTACTTTGAAATTTATTCGCTGGAATGATGATGCATTCTTAATTAAGAAGTCCTTGACTTTTTATCTCCACACCCCAGTTTTGTCATCAAATGCCCTGGTTATCACACTGAACACAGTATACATAAAGGACATCTTCGGCCAGATGCTAAAAAAAGTTTAATTACATATTTCTGAAACATAAGGAACTATTGACTTTGGGAAGATGTCCTGGTCAGACCAATAGACTAATTTAATAAATGCCTACCCCATCCATCCAGAGTGACTGTCAATCATAGAGCTATATTATGGGAATGAAAAGCTGTTCAAAGCTTCATAGATTTGCTCCCAGAATAACTTCTGGTTCTGTTGGCTTCTCTTCTCATTTATTTACCATCTGGGGCGTGTGTTTGTGTGATTAGAACCTCCTCTCCACAATCTGCCAGACACAAATACCTTCCCTCGACCTCTCCCACGCATACTCCCTGCACCAGGGATGCAGAATGGATGCTAGCCAGAGACTGAATCCATGCAAGTCATAGTTGTCCCTTTCTACCCCACTGCAGACATTTGACTCTTGCTAGGGAAACATGAATTTCTGAGCCCTGGGGATGAGGGGAGGCTGGTGACAGCAGGAACTGATTTGCAGAGGTCTAGGCTTAACATGGCCCTGTGGTGTTTCAGTCTATGTGTAGAAGTGTTTAATGACTTGGGAACCTGAAACATTTCAGTATAAACCCAGCAACTAACACAAACCATGGTCCACTTCCTTTTTGTTTCAGGAAGTTGTTTATTTATTTCACATTCCTTCAGTTTAGAAATGACCTGGGCACCAAACTAATTAAAAAAAAATTTAATACATATGAATAAATCCAACCCAAGCTGAGACCTTGTCAGCCAATTTCAACCTGGAGTGTAACCTTAGAGCTGAATTGTAAATCTCCTGTAATAGGACCTTTCAGATATAGTATATCATCTGATGCTTTACATACTTGTCAGACAACACAATTCACCTCCCAAACTCCCTTCTCCAAGATTTTGAAACCTTATGTGTTCAATGGGTTAATGAGAGGTCCTGATGTAAGTAGCGACAGAGTATGGAGGGAAGGGAGTGATCTCAAGCCTGAAGGGAGCTAGGGAGAAAAGGGAAATGGAAAGTGAAATGTGGGATGAAATCAGAGCTCATTTTGCTTGTTCTTCCTCCTCTTTTTTTTTTTCTTTGCTTCTTTTTCCTCCTCCTCCTCCTCCTTTTCTTATGAGGCATTGAAACTCACGTGGGAAATCAACTGTAGCACAGAAAAGAGTAAAACAGCTGTAATACAAAGGAGATATAGGAAATGTCCTTGAATTTGAGCAGAACAGAAAAAGACCTGGAAAAGGTTTGTGCAAAAGGGTCAAGACTGATGATTGGAATGTGTAAGAAATGTTTTCCAATGGTGTTTGTTAAAGCTTGTCTAAGTTAAAAAGAAAAGAGGGCATGTGATGTAGTGGAAAGAACTATTTGGAGCCTAGATTAAAATATTTACCTCTAGTACTTACTACCACTGAATATTTAGATATACTCCTTTATCCTCAGTTTCCTTTTCTGTAAAATTGGAGAGAACTGGATTAAACAGTTACTAAAGTCTGTTCTAATTCATGATCTATGATCTTAAGAAAGAGCTTTTATAAATGACTTTTTTTTCTGATGAGACAATTGGGGTAAAAATGACTTCTTTAAGATCACACAGCTAGTAAGTGCTAAGTGTCTATGGCCAGATTTGAACAGAGGGCCTCTTGACTTCAGGGCTGGTGCTCTATCCACTGCACCATTTTGCTGCCCCATATGACATCATTTGACATGATAACTTTAAAATTTTTATTGCTGGAATTCCTTTCATTTATAGATTGGACTAGATGATTGTCAAGGTCCCTCACAACCCAAATTCTGTGATTTTATGGATCTTATACATTGTCAAATGACACTGGCAGAAATGTTGGATGTGAGAAGAAGAGTTTGGAGTTTTATGTATCAACACTCATATCAACTAGCATCATAATCATGGATAAATTATTTCTCTTTGGTAATCAATTTCCTTTTGCATATAATGAAGTTTGCATAAGTAGATAATAAGAATTTCATTTAGCAAAATATAATAGGAAAACAAAAATATTTTGTTGTTGATAGATATAAATTCTAAAGATAGGAATATGGAGTAGGTTAGTAGAGACTAGTAATCTTCCCTTCTCATTCATTACATTTTATTCTGATTAAAATTAATTTTCATGACAAACCAAAGAGGCTTGGTGGAATTTCTCATTCTAAGTCAGATAAATGTTGGACCAAAATATTTTTATCTCAAACCCAGACTCAGAAACTAAAAGAAAAAAAAACTTACTCATGGTCTAAGTGTCATAACCTGCTATACATATTATGTAATCATTCTCTGTCTGACTGAATGTGGTGGCTCAAAGATTGTGAGCAAAAAGCTATCAGCCAGTCCTTATCAGGGAGAACCTTTCTAGTCAGCACATCTGAGAACACTAGAGCTAAAATGCCCAACTTTGGAGAGAAAAAACACAAATGCTGGTATACAGGATCCTTGTTTAGAAAAGACTATGATGTCATCAGAGTAACTCACACAGTATAGATCATAGAAGTCCAATAGAGGTAAATGTGGGTAGAAAAAAAGATGCAATGTAATAACCAAGAGCAGGTCCAGGAATAGGGTCTCGTAAGTAACAAGCTCAAGCAAAGCAGTGTAATGATATAAACCAGGAGACATCAGTGCCTCTCTGCTTTAAGCTTGTGCCTTGAGGATGCAGGTTCTCAATGTCTATGACCTTATGTGTTATCTCTTTGCATGTCCATCAGTAATGCAATATACATTTGTGGTAGAGTGTGCCCCAGGCTTTTGAAGAAATCATCCATAATGGTTTTTCTTGCTATGCCATTTGACTAAATACTTTTTCTCTGAAATAATTATATTATTTAATTAGCTAGTGAATTTTAAAAAAAGTTATAGGGAGATAGCTTATCAACTATGATTTTAAGAGGGTCCACAGTTTTATATGGAGTCCTTGGGGTCCCAAATTTGAAAAGGAGTATCCTAAATGATATGCTTATATTAATTATTAGACAGCACAGTTGTGAAGAAGGGGCTTTGTAACTAAGATAAAGCACCAACCCTGGAGTTAGGAGGACCTGAATTCAAACCTGGCCTGAAATATTTACTAGCTGTGTCATCCAAGAAAAGTCCCTCTATTGCCTCTCCAGAGGAAGGGGATCTTTGTAAACTACAGATTGTTATGTAAGTCTGAGCTGTCTTTATATTCATGCCATCCATATTCTAGCCAGGTTGTCTTTCTTTCTTATCCCCATGCATCTCATTCTACTCCTATGTCCATGTCTTTGAACAGGTGGTCCCCCATTCCTGGAAGCTTTTTCTCCTCACTTCCTGTTAAAGGTCATCTCCAAATGCCAAATTTCATAAGAAGCTTTTTTTGTGAAAGCTCTAGATGTCAGAACCTCCCCTCAGTACACCTTGCATTTATTTTCTATATTTTTATATATGTACCTGATAGAATATATACTCCTTGGGGACGAAGACTACTTCTTTTCTCTTTTAAAAAATTGTATTGTAACTCTCAACATGATACTTCTGGATTTTCAAAGCCATTTCAATTACCTCCACACCAATAAGAGTCAAATGAACCATAAGTGAATCATTATTATTATTATACAGTAAATACTGTTAACTAAAATAATACTATGAAAATGGAACTTTTGTCATGGTCTAATTAATTTTTTGATATATATGTTTCATTTTAGGAGTGGCATCGAGAAGTTATCGATGGGAGATCAAGATGATGAATTATCTCAAATGTTATGTCATTGGAAGATTAGAATGTTTACCTTAATGGAGGCAGGGTGATATGCTGGATAGAGGATGGAGCTTGAAGTCAAGAAGACTTAGGTTCAAACCGTGTCTCAGGTACTTAGTAGCTTTTGCTACTAGATAAGAGAAAACCTCTCTGGGCCCCATTTTTTAAATTTGTAAAATAAAATAGTTTGGACTTGCTAACCTCTAAGCTCTTTTTGGATGTCACACTATTATGCTATGAGGAGAGAAGAGTTGGGGTAGACACGGTATCGGTCTTAAGGGAATGGAAGGCAGTCATTGGAAAATGGCAAACTTGAATTTACTCTTGGAGACTAGAACTAGGATCAAGTGGAAAATACAGAGGTCAGGTTTAGGTTGACATGAAGGGAAGTTTTTTTTTTTTTTTTTTTTTTTTTTTTTTTTTTTTATCAAAACTGGCCCAAATTGGAATGGTCTTTCTTTAGGAGGTAGTAGAATTACTCATTCCTGGAGGTTTCAAACAATGTCTGGATGATCACTTGTCAAGGATGTCATAGAATTTCCTATTCAGTTGAATTGAAGAGATCTATAACATGCTTTCAAACCCTGAATTCAGTGACTGTTACTATGACTTGAGGGAAATAAAATTATCTTCCCTGCCCTTGACATGTCATCCTCCCTCTCCTCATCTAGCAGAGTTGTGGGTGTGATTCAAGAAAATATTTATTCAGGAGTGAATTTAGTGTACTTAATTCAAGCCACCTGGTTTGCAAACCTAATGGTCATGGCAAAGTCAACAATAGTTTTCTTCCTTTGACGCAACAGTGCCATTACTGGGGCTGTATCCCAAGGAAATCATAAAAGAGGGGAAAGGACCCACTTGTGCAAAAATGTTTATAGCAGCTGTTTTTGTAATAGAAAAAGAATTTAAAAACGGGTAGATGCCCATCAATTGGGCAATGGCTGAAAAGGTGTGGTTTATAAAGATAATGGAATATTATTGTTTTATGAAAAATGATGAACAAGATGATTTTAGAAAGGCCTGGAAAGATTTACATGAACTAGTGCTGAGCAAAACAAGCAGAACCAGGAATACATTGTACATAGTAATAGCAAAAGTGTGCGTTCAATTATGAAAGATTTGGTTCTTCTTAGTGCTTCTAAAGCAATCCCAATAAACTTTCAAAAGAAAATGCCATGTGTATCCAGAAAAAGAATTAGGGAGGTTGAAGGTAAATCAACACATGGTATGTTCACTTCTTTTTTAGGTTTTTATCAAACTCTCCCGTGGTTTTTCCCCTTTGTTCTGATTTTATTCTCACAATATAATTCATAAAGAAATATATACTAAAAATAAAATAAAAAACACCCAATATTTTTCTTGAGTCATATTGGTTTATGTTCTCTCAAGTAAGTTCCGAGGGTGTTCAGAAGGTATTTTAATGTAGAAGTATTCTCCATAAAACTAATAACTCCTTGTTAAATTCTTAAATGAATGAACATCTGATAAATTTGTATTTTCCAGATTTCAGAGTGAGGCATATATTCTCTCTAGATATGAAACATGGGGAACGTTCTGAAGAGAGATGGAGAAGAACAACACTGATTTGGCCAGTCCAAAGGGCCTGGAAGATGGGGGGAGAGAAAAACTATCTCACAAAGATAGTGGTTTAGCTAATCTAATATGACTAATAACTTTATGAGAGGGGATTAAAAAAAACAAAAGACAGTAAGAATTGAACATGATCAATTTTGAATAGGAAACACAATTTATTTTGTACCAGCCTATAGAGTACCACATTCACATGAGTTCTGGGCTAGGCTTATAGAGAGACATAATAAACAAGCACATAGATCAGAGGAGGCTTTGGCTTCATCTTCCCCAGTTCTCAATAGATCTAGTTCCTGTTGACACTTGAATTTCCCTTAATATATACAGAAGGTTTGAATTCTCTCCTTAAAGCCCAAATGCTACTGGTAGGTACTGCCTTAATTTCACACTAAGGACTAAATTGATCCATAGCAGACATTTTCTGGAGGGGCAGCCTTTGATAGAAAGGAGTGAGAGAGGAAGAAAAGAGTCATGTGTAGGAACTCCTTGTAGGAAGAGGAAAATAGTCCAGGAGGAGAAAGAAAGCATTAAGGCAAGCTTCACCTCTTTCACAATTATACTTAAAGGACTTTGAATAAAACTTACCAATGTATAACCCTCTCAGACTGTCTGCCTCTTGAGGTCAAGGTCATAACTAATATTGACTAGGGTTCTTTGAAAAAAAGTCAATATAGTAACTATTAAGGTGATAATTCTTACATATCAGCATCATTCTTCTGAAGTGGATTTCCCCAGAGAGTGTTTCTCCAGAGGTGTTTAGTTTGAACTAAGAAAAGATACTGAAACTTGGAAGCAGTGAGTCTCCCAAAAGCTTCAGAGGTGGAACACGGCCGAGTCGCTGATGTCCCCAATTCCAGATGCTGTGGTAGCCTAGAAAATTACATTGCTTCTGTGAAAGACTCTTGGTACTATTTTGGGTCCTTCTTTTTTTAACAGATTGAATTGCTCATTTTAATTTTGTGGCTTGAGGGAAAATTATAAAACCTTGAGAGAGATGCTAGGAAGAGGTGAAGGTAGCTCAAAAGATGAACAGCCTCAGTTTACTGTTAAAACCAAAGTGACAAACTCTGAGAGTTTGCTAGGTACCCAAATCTATATTCAATAAATAAGGGTGGAGGCAGGGAGAGATGAAAAGATATAGAAGATAGTGCCTGCCCTCTAGAAACTTTAAATTTCCCTGGAGAGACAAAGCATCAATACGGGGAAAATTAAAGAACAATGATTTAAATAATGACTCAAGACATTGATATAGGGGTTTTTCAGAGCTGTATATGATTAATTATTAAATGAATGGCAAAGACAAGGAAGATTAGAGCAGCTCAGAAGAAGAGCTCATTTCCAGCTGGGCTGATGGGATTGGCTTTATGAAAGAGACAAGTAGGTCTGAAAGGATGAGTGGGATGTGATAGGTTGGGGACAGAGCAGAAAGGAAAGGTTCCTTTTTCTATGTTTGTTCTTCAGGAACCTGAGTGTTGGATTATGTACTCTTATGAAGTAGAACATTGACATTTAGAATTTAATGAAATACATATCTTTCCTGTAAAAAGAGGCAATATGGTGGGGTGTAGCTTGGCCTGATGAATGGATTGTGGGGCTTGGAAGGCTAGGACTCCTGTCACTTGCCAGCTAGATCAGAGTGGTCACTATATTAATCTATAAAATGGAGGTATTTAAAATACCTACCTTCCCAGGGTTAAATATCAAAAGAAATTAGTAGCTATTTTTAAAAGTTACATAAAATAAAGGAACATACATGTATTTGTGTGTATATATATGTATATATATATATATATACACATAAGAAAACAATGTAGCAATGTAGTATAATACATAGATAGAGAGTTGCAGCTGGCTTTAAAGCTGCTCTCTGATTCCTACTAATCATGAAATAATGGGTAAGTCACTCTAGATGCCAATTTCCTTACTTTCCTTACTTACTATAAAAATATAAATTGTTACCTTCAATGTCTTATCTCAGATACATAAAGGCTGTGTGAACACAGGCAAGTCACTAAACCCCGAGAATCCCATTTAATAAGACTCTAAAATATAAAACAACTCTACATGGCCAATGGAGCTTCCGCAAAGGAAATTCCCTTTCCAAGTGCTGATACATTCACATAATCTGAGCAAAAGTCAATATGAGGCATCATATTCGCAATGTTCTGTCTGTAAACGTGGTGGTAGAGATTGAGCCCCTCCAGTAAATGTAAGATTAGAAAAGGGGATGGGAAGGTTATGTCATGAGAGCCAAGGAGAGTGAGTTGGAAACCCAAGAGATTGCATTAATACTCAAAGAAAAAAAAGTCATCCTAAAGATAAAGATCCACAATGTGGATCTGTGGCAAAACCTAAGCAAGAATCTCATAGGGATAGAAGCTGTAAATGACTTGTGATTTGCATGAGGGAAGGGAACGCCTATATCTGTGAAATCACAGACCCCATGAGATGTCAGAGAATAAACACAGGTTTACAATGTTTGTGGTTTACAAAAGATTTGAATCAAAATGATCCTATGAGGTGAGTTGTATAAGCATTATCCTCCTTACTTTATAGATGAGGAAACTGAGGCATAAAGAGGTTACTTTCCATTCCCAGGGTCACACTGCTTATAAGAACTTTGATAAAGATATTTCCCAAATATCCTTCTATTGAGCATATTCCCCGAGGAGGACAGAAAAAGAAAAACTCCATATATACCAAAACATTCTTGACAGTATTTTTTGTGGTATCAACAAATCTGGAAACAAAGTGACTATTCTTTGATTGGTAAGTGTATGGACAAATTATGACACCAGTTTATGGTATAATGGGAGACTTCAATTGAAGAAGAGATTTGTTTCAATGGAGAATTTCCAAAATGTAATACAGAAATTTTGGGAGATGGCAAAATGAGAAGTACAAAAGTGGTTTTTCTCACCACCTTGTTAAGTTCTATAAGCACAGAAATAAGCCCTGGCCTTAGATCTACACATTGTGTATAGGCAACCACTTCTCTCCCTAATTTTCCAAAATGCCTCCTTTCCTTTTCAATCCTACTATTTCATGCATTAAACTCCTTCAACAAGGGACCAATGTTTATTCCCCACTTAGACATCAGGTTAACAATGTAAATATAGCTGGGAAAGATGATTCATTAACTTAAATCTATCTTTACTAATACTTTTTTTTTCTCTCAGAAACCAGAGCAGAGACTGTTTCTAATTCATTCCGTATGAGTTGTTTTAAGGTTCTCTCTGGATATTTATAAAGAGAAGGTATTTTGTAATGTTTTCATCAGTGTTATATAGTTTTTCCTTAACCAAATTTGATGACCCAAAAGTGTTTCAAGAATCCTAGAATTCCCAACAAGGAGACAAGATATTTGGATTCTAATTCTCTCTACAATTGTCATATGTGAACATGCTAAATGTCATTGGGCTTTAGTTTTCTCATCTATAAAATGGACATGAATATACCAGCCCTTGGATCTCACAAAGTTGGATATAAAAAATAGATAAAGATGAAGTGGTGGTCAGGAGTATTTTAAAAATCATAGAGCATTTAAGAGGGGTAAGAGGAGGGAGGGAGAAAAATGAAAATAAGATCTAAAAAAAGTGAATGTCAAAAACTAATAAATATTTTTAAAAGAAAAAAAACATAAAGCATTATATATGTATGAGATAGTCTTATCATGTAAGAGAGGCATCCAGCCCTGGCTTTGGAGTCATGGATGATCTGGGACTGAAGTTTGGCCCCAATTCTCCTTGGCTTCAAGATCCTGAGTCAAGCTTTGAGGGAAGATTTCTTGTATTGAAAAGAAGGAATGATAATATCTGTCCCATTTCCCTCACAGGGTTGTTATGAGGGGGACACCTTGTACATGCATTTGAAAACATGATACAAATGTGAACTATTTTTAATAAAGTCCACACAATATGTGAGTACATTTTCCCCCCAAGGATTTTAGCAGCTCTTTTAGCCTCCTTGAGGCTTTCTCCACAGCATTTTGCAAACATACTGTAGTCATAGTCTCCTAGAAGTCCAATTACTTCTGGAAAGAAAATGGTCTCATGTGTCTCTGCTACCAAATTCACATCTTTCTAAGAAAAGCCAAAATTATCAGCAACAGGAAAGAGAAGAACAGCTGTTGTTTCATGTCATTTTCTTGTTTTGTATACCTCTGTGTGTTTGTGTGTGTGTGTATGAATACATATGTGTTTTTATAGTATATATCGTATGGGGTGAAAGGGGATTGGGGAAGTGATTGTCATTTCATTAAAGAGAAGGAACCTTGGGCATATAGTCAGAGGATTTGGGTTCAAATCTCACCTCTGACACTTAACTACTTGTGTTATCTTTGCTAAAAGGGTTTTCTGGGCTTGTGATCAGAAGGTATTCTTGAGAGTCAGGAAGCTGAAAAAGAGCGGAAAATCAGGATGAAGTTCAGCTTTATTAGACAAAGATGATCTATATTATGTGCATGGCTCAAATATAGATCAGCCTAGATGATTCAAGTTTGGAGTGACCCTTCCTATGCAATGAAGATCTGTCCTACATCATCATCCACTGACCTCCCTTTCCACCCTCCCTCTTCTTGGTTGCTATTTCTTCTCTCTCTTCCAGCCATTGTACCATCGGTATCTATTTTGATTTAAAATGATGCATGAGGAGGTGTGAAATGACAACTCTTCCTCCACCCAATTCCTTAAGCTGGAAAGCTTCCCTTAGGAATGACAAATTATACAGGCAAACTTAATGGGGGGAGTCCTCATTCCTGGAAAATGGAGTTCTCTTCCGATCTAATGATGGATTTGGCCCATACCAGTGTAGTAGGATTTACCTTTATGGCCTGCTGTGCAAGAGGAACTGAAAGTATTGGTTTCCCTACTCCAAAATCATATAGCAGGCCCTATGCTAGTAAAGTTATATGCTAGTAATTTCTCCTTCCCCTCTTTTGCTCTCCTTTTTCTTTTCCCTCTTCCCTTCTTCCTTTTTCTCATTTTCTCAGTTTCTTTCCTTCCCTCACCCATAATTTCTATTTTTTCTTCCTACATTCTGGTGTTTGGTCATTTTCCTTTTTTTCTGAGCTTCACATTTACTCTCATCATTGCATCTGTTCTTTTGACTTTTGCCTTTTTCACTCTTCTTCTATGGTTCGTGTTGTGCTTCCCTCCATTGTTAGTCCCCATCTTGGAACAGAGGCAAGGGGTGCAGCTCTTATTTTAGGACTCATCAAACCTGAGTTGGAAGGGATTTCAGGACAATCTGGTCTTCATCTAGTGACCTGTAGTCATCTAGTCTCTGCCTGAAGACTTCTGGTATGAGAGAAGGAACTCTATCTCCTGGAAGATAAAGATGGGGTACCATCCTTATTATTAAGCCTAATAGTGAATTCTAAGAAACACTCCACCAGTCTCTACCCAATGACCACTCTAGATGGTCACCTCCTAACCCACCCGCTACAATCCTAAATGGGAAGAATCCTTTAAATGTTACAAAACATCAGGACTACTTTTTGCCTTCAGGAACAACCAGAGTCCCTTCCTTGGACTCCATGTGAGCAGATTTGCAGCTAAGACATGGGAGCCCTTGAAAAGCAGATACCACCAAAATGTGACTTAAAGGGGATTTCTAGATAGTGAATTAGAGTGCACAGTGAGGGTGTTGGGAGGCTCCCAACACCTTCACAAAATTTTCCTTGGGAGAAGAAGAGGTTGGAATTTAAACTCTCATCTCAGAATCTTGGCTTTTTATGACATTGTGAGTGTCAATTTTAAAACATCAGAATCAGATATAACTGAAAAATGTGGTTAATCTAATTTCCCCCTGCTTATTATTAAGATGGAGGTTTGACTGAGGAAACTGGTTTCCTCATTAATTTTGCAGCAGATGAAATGGGCTTTAGGGGATTGGGTCTTTTGGGTCACATCAAATGCTAGAAGCCTGGGAGGGAAGTGGACAAATCATGTACTCTTTCTGAATCATTTTCTCTATCTTAAAACAGGGAAATTATATTTCTACCTACTTCATATGCTTAATAAGATAATATATATAAGATTTTTTAAACAATAAAATGCTATATATAATGGTGAACTTTTTTCTCTCTTCTCCACCCTCTGCACACCCCCATGTAAATCTCTTGAGGCTTATCTTTAAGTCTCCAGTGCCTAGCACAATATCTGGAACAAAGGAACAGTTTATTCAATGATTTTTGTAAATAAACTAGTGTTATTATTGAATTAGCTAGATGGGGTTGGGGATAGAGGGATGGTGTGTGTATGAATACATTTGTGTTTTTAAACGTTCAATTCAAATTCTGCTTCAGAACTTACTAGCTCTGTGATTCTGAATGAGTTTCTCTCTGTCTTATCCTTTCTTAGCTTAAGTTTCTTTATCTATAAAATGAGAATATTAATTGAGGATCAGATGAAATATTATATATAAAACCTTATGTAAACCATAAAGCACTAAATAAATGTTAGCTATTGTTGTTATTTGTTTTGCCTAATTAGACAGGGTTGCTAGCATCTTGAAGTCAGAGACCATGGCTATTTTGCATCCTTACAAATAATTTGATGTTGCACTCAATGTAAATAGGCATTGAATGATGAATTTTCAGAATTGGAATCTTCCTGAGTGTCATCAATGTTGTCATAATGCATTGAATTACAGTAGCTTATAGTTTCCCATTTGTTATTCTCAATTTTTGTTTTTACATATACATGGGCAGGGAATATACCTCCCTTCACACAGCTTATCTCACCGACTTTCTCCCACTTTCTAGAACAGAAAAAACATCAAAATAAATAATAAATCTTCTACCCCTTTGGAGGAAACAAAAATGAAGTAGTATCAAAAATAAATGATTATTTTGTGCCCAAAACCAAAGTATAGATATTGTCATGTCATTTGCATTAATAGCACAGGTTTCATAGTAGACTGTGTATACCCCTTAAGACTTTTATCATTTAAGAGTAATTTTGAAATCTCTATTGGTGAGGTGGTATGGAGAATATAATGCTAGGCTTAGATTCAGGAAAATGGAAGTTCAGATACCCATTAGTGTGATCTTAATCAAGTCACTGAGCTTCCCTTATTCAGTTTCCTTATTTGTAGAATTGTTAAAATAGTACAGATTTTATGGGATTGCTGAGGATTAGAGAAATACATAAAATACTTTGTAAACATACATATGTATATACATATGTGTGTGTGAAAGAAGTTAGCTATAATTACTTAGGAATCAGGAGTCAAAGAAGAACCAGATCTACAGAATTGAGACACTAACTTCATTAGACTCTACGTTTGTTCAGCCATTCTCTAATTCTTCGTTACCATGAGAAAAGTTGCTATAGATATTTTTGTAGCCTTTATTTCATTTGTGGAGACCCACAAGCTTTGGATGTGAGATGAATGGGATTTAGCCTGATGCCATCATGACCTTGTTGTATGGACAGACACACTGAGTTTGACTGTGCCTCACTCCCATTACACAGAAAGTATTCAGTGGTAGGAATCTATCACTGACTCTGAGAGCTAAAGAAAATCAAGGTTGTGTGGATAATAAAACAGTATTTAGCTGCTATTTAAAGGCAAAAACTGGCATGTGTGGGGCTATTGGGCTGGAATAAAAACAAAGGTGGGGATGATAGTGTGGGTGGGAGGAGGATATCTGCCTGTTATGTACTCTATCAAGACTTTCCCCCACCAGCCATGTTCATCCCACTCCATAAAACCTTTTTAAAATTTATTTTAAAAAAAGAATAGAAAAAAAAGAAAATTGGAAAAGGAAAACACAACAGAACAGAACACTGTCAAATGACCAGCAGAACATCTGGGAGGATTCAAACTATATAACAATAAATTACCTTTTCAAGAAAGGATATTTAACAGAAGAAATTGTATTCATAAGGGTCCATCTTTTTATTTGTTTGTTTCCATGTAGGTTATTCTTTTGTTCTTTGCTATGTACATCTTTTTTATTTTATTCTTTTTTCACCCTTACATCACCCCATACTTCCCCCAAGCAGGCTATAGTTAAGCACAGATAATTATTATATACATATATAGATATGTACATACTTCACCCCCATATATATGTACATATATACACATTCATACTCAGAGATCCACACACACATACACATCTATATACAGACATATATAGAGCAACATACATATATCTACATATACTTAAAGGCATACACATATATACATACATACAAACACACACACATATATACATATATATTCACACACATATACAGAGGTGTATTTACACAAACATGCAAACATACAGCCAAACCAACATCAGTATGGCTGACATATAATGTAGATTTCTCTCTTAATTAAATCTTTGAGTTTGACTTATTTGTTCTTTCCTTCCCTGTTAACTCTTCTGCTGTTGTTTGTCTTTGGTTCTTGAAGAGGACCATGATCACAGGGAGGTGAACCTGGCCTGCAAATGGTTATTTGGAAGACTAGTTCTTTCCCTTCTTCCTTCTTCTCTCCTAGCCTTCTTTCCTCTCTCCCTTCCTCCCATCCTTTCTCCCTCTCTTCCTTCCTCCCTTTCTCCCTTGCTTCCTTCTTCCCTCCCTCCCTTCCTTCACTCCCCTTTCCTTCTATTCTTCCTCTTTCCTTCATTCTGTGCCTCCTGCCCTCCCTCCTTCCTTCCCTTCCTTCCTTTCTATCTTCTTTCCTTCTTCCTTTCCTTTTTCCCTCCTTTCTTCCTTACTTCCCTCTTTTCCTCCCTCTGTCCACATAGGGCATCATATCATTACCTACAAAAGCTTGCAAAAGAATTTTTCCTCTCTTTGGTACCTCTGAACCCTCTCAGGAAATGTTGGGGTTTCCTGGCTATTTTTTTTTCTTAAGGGCCTGACCTTAAATCAAAACCACTTTGATTCTCATTGGCCACCAATAGGTCTAAAGCCCCATTTGGTCATAGTTTGGGGCCTCATTGACTCAGACTGAATGTAAGTAGCAGTCATTTCTGCTTTTGCCAGAAACCCTGATCGTCTTTCCCTCCCAGTTTCATTCATTCCTTTATTGTTTTTTTTATTTTTTTGGACAAAGTAAAAGAGAAGATTCTTTGCCTCAAGGGTGTGGTCTCAGTCAAACTGGGACTTGTTGAAGACCTTAGTTTAAAAGGGCCAAGATCTTTCATTGTATCCAAGGCCATCTCTAGTCATCTTGATCTTTACCTTGTTATTAGTTCCAGAGGGCTCTAGAGGGAAAGCATGTCAGATGACCTTATGCAACCCTCCACTTAAATCCAATTCACTTGTATATCATGGCATTACCTCCTGATGTCATGTTCCTCTTCCAGAACAGAAGCACAAACAGTAACAACTTTTCTAAATCTGCACCTTAACTTACATTGCTATTATTTAACCTCCCTACCCACTCCTGCCCATGGATCCCTCCTTTATCTTCTGTCTCCAACTTTTGGGCCCATCCCTTCTCCTTATTTCTTTATAGATTTTGGAAGGTACTATATCCTTGATTGTATATATGTAGTATTGCCTATTTAGCCCACTCCCAATGTAAGTAGGTTTTCAGAATTACAAGCCTTCTTCCCCCTTCAAATGCCTCTGTGTCTATACTTCCTCTACAATATTTTTTTAAATTAAAACTTTTTATTTTCAAAATATATATATGGATAATTTCAGCATTCACTCTTATAAAATCCTGTGTTCTAAAATGTTTTCTTCCCTTCCTCCCACCCCTCCCCTAGATGGCAAGTAAAACATTATATGTTAGACATATGCAATTCTGTTACACATATTTTCACAAATATCTTACTGCAAAAGAAAAATCAGATCAAAAAGAAAAAATAAGAAAGAAAACAAAATGCAAGCAAATCACAACAAAAAGAGGGAAAATACTATGTTGTGATCCACACTCAGTTGTCCATCTTTGTGTGCAGATACTCTCTTCATCACAAGACCATTGGAACTGACCTGAGTCATCTCTTTGTTGAAGAGAACCACATTGAAAAGAACTGATCATGTAATCTTGCTGTTGCCATGTATAATGATTTCCTGGTTCTTCTCATTTCACATAGCATCAGTTCATGTGAGTCTCTTCAGGCCTCTCTGAAATCATACTACCCATCATTTTTCATAAAACAATATTTGGCATTGCTCCACACCTAACAGCATATACCAAGATAAGGTTTAAAGAGCTTCATGATTTAGACAGAAAGCATGATATAAGCAAATTGGATAGTTTACCTCTCAGATCTGTGGAAGAGGAAGGAATTTGTGACCAAAGAGGAACTAGAGATCATTATTGAACACAAAATAGATAATTTTGATTATATTAATTTTAAAACATTTTTGTACAAATAAAATTAATGCAGATAAGAAAAACAATAGACTGGGAAATATTTTTATATTCAAGGGTTCTGATAAAGGCCTCATTTCTAAAATATAGAGAGAACTGACTCAAATTTATAGGAATTAAAGCCATTCTCCAATTGATAAATATTCAAAGCATATGAACAATTTTCAGCTGGAGAAATTGAAACCATTTGTAGTCATATGAAAAGGTGCTCTATATCACTATTGATCAGAGAAATGCAAATGAAGACAATTCTGAGATACCACTACACACCTCTCAGATTGGCTAAGACGACAGGAAAAGATAATGATATATGTTGGAGGGATGTGGGAAAACTGGAACATTAATACATTGTTGGTGGAACTGTGAACTGATCAAACCAAACTGGAGAGCAATTTGGAACTATGCCCAAAGGGTTATCAAACTGTGCATACCCTTTGATCCAGCAGGGTTTCTACTGGGCTTGTATCCCAAAGAGATCTTAAAAGAGGGAAAGGGACCCACATGCGCAAAAATTTTTTGTAGTGACAAGAAACTGGAAACTGATTAGACTCCCCTCAGTTGGAGAATGGCTGAATAAGTTAGGGTATATGAATGTTATGGAATATTATTGTTCCATAAGAAACAATCAGCAGGATGATTTCATAGAGGCCTGGAAAGACTTATATGAACTGATGCTAAGAGAAATGAGCAGAACCAGAAAATCATTGGACATGGCAACAAGATTATACAATGATTAATTCTGATGGACATGGCTCTTTCCAACAATGAGATGATTCAGACCAGTTCCTGTGATGACTGTGTTAGCACCCTGGATACTTTAGAATCAGCAGGATTTAGGATCAGCAAAAGTCCTTGATCTTTATTCTTTGTGGACATGAAAGGAAAGGCCAAACAAAGTGAGAGCAATCGCGACATGAATCCAGCCAGGAGTCACTCTGGCTTTGTCAGCCCACCCTCTAAAATCTTCCACCCAATCTCCTATACAACAGATCAAGCTTGCACAGAATAGTGGGCAGGGCCATTCTTTCTCCAGGTATATATTAATAGAGTATTGTCCAATTGGTAATTAGCCTTAAGTGCTCGGACCTCAGTGCATCTACTCAGTTTCAGCCCCATTACAAGTTCCAATGATCTTGTGATCATGAAAGTCATCTCTATCCAGAGAGAAGACTGTGGGGACTGTGAGGATGGATTACAACATAGCATTTTCACTATTTTTGTTATGGTTTACTTGACTTATTTTCTTTCTCATTTTTTTGATCTGATTCTTCTTGTGGTGCAAGATAATTATATAAATTATATATATATATACATATATATATATATAAATATGTGTATCTATATTGGATTTAACATATATTTTACCATGTTTAACATATATTAGATTACATGCTATCTAGGGGAGAGGATAAAGGGAAGGGGGGGAATTGGAACACAAGTTTTTCAAGGGTTAATGTTGAAAAAAAATATCCTTGCATGTGTTTTGAAATTTAAAGCTTCAATAAATAAAAAGAAACCAAATGAGTGTTCATATAAATAAAAACAACAACAATATTCCATAGTATTTATATACCATAACTTATTCAGCCATTCTCCAACTGATGGGCAACCACTCAGTTTTCAGTTTCTTACCACTACATAAAGGGCTGCAACAAACATTTTTGCACATGTGGGTCCCTTTCCCTTCATTATAATCTCTTTGGCATATAGGGCCAATAGGAACACTGTTGCAGTAATGTATGCACACTTTGATATTCCTTTGGGCATAGTTCCAAATTGCTCTCCAGAATGGTTGAATCAGTTCACAACTCCACCAACAATGTATTAATGTCCTCATTTTCTGTCATCTCCTCCAACAATCATCATTATCATCTTAGCAAGACTGAGAGGTGTATAGTATTACCTTAGAATTGTCTTATACATCATTTTTGTATAATGAAATTACTATATTTAGCTTTTTCTAGGCTGTTTGCTCCAATCTTTTTTTTTTTTTTTGAGCTACCCAATTGCTGATGTTATTCTTAACCATATGGTACACATTTCCATGGAAGAATAATTTGACTATATTAAGTTCTTTGAAACTGATTTTTGATATTGGCTCTTATATGTTTTGTTTTATTTTGTTTTTTTAATAATTATAACTTTTTATTGACAGAACCCATGCCTGGGTAATTTTTTTTATAACATTATCCCTTGCACTCATTTCTGTTCTGACTTTTCCCCTTCCTCCCTCCACCCCCTCCCTTAGATGGTATGCAGTCCTATTACATGTTAAATATGTCATAATATATCCTATACAATATATGTGTGCAGAACTGAATAGTTCTCTTATTGCATAGGAAGAGTTGGATTCAGAAGGTAAAAATAACCCAGGAAGAAAAACAAGAATGCAAACAGTTTACATTCATTTCCCAGTGTTCTTTCTTTGGGTGTAGCTGCTTCTGTCCATCATTTATCAATTGAAACTGATTTAGATCTTCTCTTTGTTGAAGAAATCCACTTCCATCAGAATACATTCTCATACAGTATCGTTGTTGAAGTGTATAATAATCTCCTGGTTCTAAATCATTTCTAATGGAGCAGTAATGAACTGAACTAGCTATGCCCAGAAAAAGAACTCTGGGAGATGACTAAAAACCATTACATTGAATTCCCAATCCCTATATTTATGCCCACCTGCATTTTTGATTTCCTTCACAAGCTAGTTGTACAATATTCAGAGTCTGATTCTTTTTGTACAGCAAAATAACGTTTTGGTCATGTATACTTATTGTGTATCTAATTTATATTTTAACATATTTAACATCTACTGGTCATCCTGCCATCTAGGGGAGGGGGTGGGGGGGTAAGAGGTGAAAAATTGGAACAAGAGGTTTGGCAATTGTTAATGCTGTAAAGTTACCCATGTATATATCCTGTAAATAAAAGGCTATTAAATTAAATAAATAAATAAATAAATAGGTATCTTCCAAAAAAAAAAATAATAATCTCCTGGTTCTGCTCATTTCACTTAACATCAGTTCATGTAAGTCTCTCCAAGCCTCTCTGTATTCATTCTGCTGGTCATTTCTTACAGAACAATAATATTCCATAACATTCATATACCACAATTTACCCCACCATTCTCCAATTGATAGGCATCCATTCATTTTCCAGTTTCTAACCACTACAAACAGGGCTGCCACAAACATTTTGGCGCATGTGGGTCCCTTCCCTTTTTTACTATGTCTTTGGGGTATAAGCCCAGTAGTAGAACTGCTGGATCAAAGAATATGCACAGTTTGATAACTTTTGGGGCATAATTCTAGATTGCTCTCCAGAATGGCTGGATGTATTTGCAATTCCACCAACAATGTATCAGTGTCCCAGTTTTCCCACATCCCCTCCAACATTCCGCATTATCTTTTCCTGTCATTCTAGCCAATCTAACAGGTGTGTAGTGGTATCTCAGAGTTGTCTTAATTTGTATTTCTCTGATTAATAATGACTTGGAGCATTTTTTCATATGGCTAGAAATAGTTTCAATTTCTTCATCTGAGAATTGTCTGTTCATAGCCTTTGACCATTTATCAATTGGAGAATGGCTTGATCTCTTATAAATTAGAGTCAATTCTCTATATATTTTGGAAATGAGGCCTTTATCAGAACCTTTGACTGTAAAAAATGTTTTCCCAGTTTATTGCTTCTCTTCTAATCTTGTCTGCATTAGTTTTGTTTGTACAAAAACTTTTCAATTTGATATAACCAAAATTTTATATTTTGTGATCATTAATGATCCCTAGTTCTTCTTTGGTCATAAATTCCTTCCTTATTGCAACATTTTCCTTAGAAGTTGCATCGCATCAGTCTCATTGTATAGATACATTTAGGACCATAAATGGGGATGAGTGGGTATGGTGTTTTTCTTCTTTATAACATAAAATAAAATGGTTCTCTCTGGGAGCAGGCTTCTCAGGGAAATTTTCTGGAGGCAGCCTTAGTTTCAGTTAAAAGTAATAATCACCCAAGAATGCAACCAGCTGATAAAATGCAAACATTTTATTTTCTCCTTCAAATCTTGTCTCTTTCCTTGGGTCCAGTTAGCACAGAGGTCTATCTCTCTGCTTGGTTCTAAGAGCTCCCTCTGTATGTCTCCAAATCCAAAGGTTTGTCCTTCAGCCTCCAGCCAGCACAAAAGTGGAGATTGTAATGAATCTCTCTTGCCTCAAAGAGAGGACTTCTGGCTTCCTCCCAGAGTGCTCCTCTCTGACCCCTGGGAATGCTGGGATTAAGGGAGGTGTGAATTCGGATATCTCATACTAAACCCTGAAATCTCCCAAACGTGTGAATGAGTACTTAAATACTTCTTGCTTGTATCAGCTCTCTAAAGGTGTGAACTCAAGCATTGTTTCTATCAGTTGTACTTAGTGCCTTGTTTCAGGTTCTGTTAACACTAGGATTCCAACAAGTAGGTACTTAACTTTGGAGTATATCCCCATGGTGGGATTACAGGTAGAATCCCTATGTCCCTATCATTTTGTCTAACTTCTTGTTTGAAATAATTTTTTTTCTTTTTTAATTCCCTTTAACCCTTCTCATTCCCTATATGTTGTTTTAAAAAAAGGAACTATCCTTGATTTAGGGTCATGATATGTGCACATCCTGATGCCATCATTTCCAAATTCTTAATCCTTACAACAGACTATCACATATACCAGCTACTCAGTCATTCCCTTTTGTTTCCTGCTTCTTGGGCCCGAAACCTTGTAGAAAGAACACAGGATTTTGTCAGAAGACTTGATTTGTTTCTATGATTTCCTGATCTGTGAAGATATTGGGTACACCTGCTGAAATATAAGCTTCTTGAAAGCAGGGACAGTTTAGTTTTTCTATTTTCTTAACCCCAGAACCCAACACAGTTCTAGGCACATAGTAAGTGCTTAATTAAGTATTTATGAATTGAGTTTAATCCTTACACTGCTACTCACTACTGCCCTATGACCCTCAGTGAGTCCTTTCATTTTTCTAGGATCAAGTTTCCCCATCAGGAAAATATGCTGGTTAGTCTTGGTATTTCTAAGATCCTTGTCAATTTTAAAATCCTACAATCCTTTTAGTTATTCCCAGACTGAGTCTCAGTTTTTCCCAACCCCCCAAACCCTTAGTAGGTCACCAAACAGGATCATTGCCTCCAAGCCCTCTTGAATGTGAAAGTTCTATGGTCTCTTTCCAATTTAACCCAGGCTTTTTAGCCCTAGCCCTCTGGGACTTTGCCAGGCCTTCCAAATGACATCCAGGCAAACCATGCTGAATTATGAAATCCTAGCATTACTAATACCAAATCACATGCTACATATTTTAATATTATATATGAAACTCTGTCTAAAGACCAAGATTAATTTAATATGTAAAACAATAGATACTTCAAATTAATACAAGACATTGTAATACAAATGACTTTTATTCAGATTTGAATACTGCACACAAAGGCTATAAGTAAATTAGTTTTATTGATCTATATTCATAGAATTATTTAAATTTACCCTCTGGTGCTGAGAGCCAGGGATTTTCTGAAGCTTGCCGTTAATGCATTTTTCATTAGTGGCTAGTGCTGGGAAGCCCAAATTTCATTTGGCTCCAAAAGATTAATTTCCTTTTGACAACCATAGCCAGATAAAAGAATGGGAGTTTGAAAAGTGACCTCCAGGACAGTTCTCAGAAATATAAATTAGGAGACCAGGAAAACAGAGAGAAAATATTTTCTTTTCTTGACCGCATATGTCTATGTGATCAGAAACAACTGGTTTCAAGGAGGCATTTAAAAGAACATATTGTTCATAGTGAATTGAAATTGAAAATCACCCAAAAGGCAATGAAAAGCCTTGTAATGGAAGTTAGCAGGGGACAACATATTACCAAAAAAAAAAAAAAACATATTATACAGGAGGAGGAGTACAAAGTATATCCAATAAAGAAAGCTGGGATGGGAAAAAAAGACAGCATGATTATGGGGGGAAACCAAGGGAAGACTGATGAATAGAAAATGGATTGCATTGTCACATTCAGGAATTAAGAAAGAAACAGGAAGGTCTTCAGAATATTTGGGGCACACCTTATGAGGAATTTGTGAGAATATGTGGGAATAACAAAATGGATCAACATTTGGGTTGGTAGATCTGCATCCCTGGAGAGGATTTGCTCACATCACTATAAATTCATTTGTATATTTGTATATTTGTGTACTCTCTTTGTAGTATGTCTCAGGTAGAGTTTGTGACTGAACGGGGGTGTTAATGGGATTTAGAGGAGGTCAGAAATGTAGAGAGCATACAGAATATTCCAATTTAATATTTAGAACCAGTAGCATCTTGTGGCTAGTAGTTCAATTCATGATAATCTCTATCACTCAATAATGAAGAGTAAGAGAAATAAGAAGAATTACAATAACTATTATTATGTTTCTTTGAGATCTTGATGCACTATCACAACGGGACATATAACCACCCTTTCCACTCAAATTTCAAAGGCAATGTTAGTAAAGTTCAAATTATGGAGGTCTTAGATACACAAACTTTTAAAGTGTATAACTATTGTATGTTTGCAATTCAAGGACCTGCCTAACAGGTAAGAGTTCATTACCTAAAAGTTGCCCACCAAGTGTTGGACTTTTTGGACATGACAATCCATGAATGATTAAGAAGAGTTATAGATGTGAGAGATAGGATCTGTGTAGATAAAATTGTAGACCATTAAAAGGAATAATACTAATGATGATAACATGTGAGTTAAAGTAATTAAAAACTGAATCCATCCCATCCTTTCTCTTCCCACTGTTACTTCTGTAGTAGAGGCCTTTATTACCACCCACATGAACTCTTAAAATAACATCCTAACAAGTTTTCTTGTGTCTAGTTTCCATTTTCTCCAATGTTGCCACAATACCCTTCCTTCGTTCATGTCATTCCTCTGTTTAAAAATCTAAAACAAAATGAGTTGCTCATTACTGCCTAAGAAAAATTTGAGATCCTTTCCCTGAATTCAAGGCCCTCCCCAACCTGATACTATTCTATCTGTTTATATTTATCTTGTTGATGTTGGTCATTCCAGTCATGTAAGATTCTTCAGGTTCCCTTTTGGTGTTTTCTTGACAAAGATTCTGCCATGGTTGGCTATTTCCTTCTGCAGCTCATTGATGAGAAAAGGGAGGAAGTAAGTGACTTGCCCAGGGTCACATAGCTAGTAAGTATCTGTGTATCAAATCAATAGAATCATTCTTAGTCCACCCCCCACCCTGTTATTTATGTTTAGACTGTTGTTTCTCCTTGTCTTTGTCTATAGAATTGTGGTTAAAATTCTCCTACTTCCTATCTCCACGTGGCTTTTAGATGTTTACAACATCCTTTACCCATCTCAGACTTCACATTAAAAGGGCAAAGACCATTTTTATCGTTTTTTGTATCTTCAGCCTTTAGCACAGTGTCTCAGACACAGTAAGCACACACACACATACACACACACACAAACTTGCTACGATTACTTGTGTATATTATATTTTCCTATTGTATTGTAAGCTCCATGAGGACAATGACCATATCTTACCAAACTTGGTATATTCTAACCACCTAGCAGTTGGGAGATTTTGTTAGACAATTAATAAATATTCTTTGAAGTAAACAATATCTAGTTGATATAATATGCATCTAGAGGACACAGAAAACAAAACTGAGGATCATTAATACTGATGAAAAAAAGGTAATGACTTGCTTAGCCAAAAACAATGTTAGCCTAATAGTTGGGAAGGTAGCACACAGTATATTAACACTAAATTGATAGTGCTTCAAGTATGAATGTTGTCCTCTTATCACTTCCTAATCCCATTATTTTTCCTGAGATCTTTGCATAAAGCAGAGGAGCTTCCCACAATCCGGGACAAGAGTGAGACTTAAGCACTCTTTCAGGTGGCCTTAAGAGATGAGGACAATATAAAATGGAGGATCATGGGATCATAAATTTTGGAATGGAAGGGACTTATATATATTTTTTTATTTAAGCCCTTTATTTTATAGACAAGGAAACTGAAGTACAGAAAGGTTAAATAAATTGCCCACCTACACATAAATTGTTCATTGCTTCATACAGGTAGTGAGTAGCAAAGCTTGGATTGGGAAGCAATCCAGTATCTTTTCCACTATATTTTAATTACTTCCTTCACAGGATTAACAGTCTACATGATCCATGTCAGCATACATGACCACTCACAAACAGCATCTACTTTTGTCACAGTTATAAAAAAAAAACAGTTCTATTCACTAGTAGAGGGCCAGAAACATTATTGATCTTAGAAGAAGAGAAAGTAATGTCATCTTTGTTGCCTATGTCATGTGACTAGAGGGATCTCAAAAATTCTGTATATTTCTCTTATTGATTTGTCCCAGTGTTTGAAACACCTCAATTGGAAATTTGTTCTTTCAAAGTACAGACCTGAAGTTTTACTTCTTTGTTAAAATTTAAATTTCTTTGTGAGAGGTAATGCATTAATTAAACTGTGAGCAGTTATCACTATCATAGCTTGAACTACATCACTTCTAAATGAAGAATAGTTTTAGATTCAGTGGTTCTGCATTTGAAACTTGGTTCTGCTATTGACTCACTCTATGATCTTGAGAAAGCCAATCCACCTTTCAGGCCCTCACTTTACATGTTTGAACAATCAAGGTATTTACTTAGGCCTTCTTTAAAGTTTTTCCCATCTCAAAATTCTGTAATCCAGCAACACCGTGCTTCCATGCTTCCACTTAACTCTGTTGTTTTTCCAAAGTGACAGGTAATTGAAGGGAACGAAAATAATAAAAGAAATTTATTTCTTTTAAAACTCTTTCAAGTCTGCAAAACATTTTATGTAGATTTTCTCTTTATTCTCACAATAGTACTGTTCTATTTGAGGCAAGAATGATGAGAGGGATTCACATAATTTGATGCTTCTCAAGAAGGGTTATTGTGGGATGCCATGACATCAGGAAACATGAAGGAAAAGAGTGGAGGAAAAAAAGGAAAGAGAGTAGGGAAGGAAGAATAAATTTTTTTCATGTCTAATTGTTTAATAGGCGTGTCAATAAAAATTGTTATTTGTCCTTTGTTTTTGAAGAGGCTCAATGACATTGCAAAGGGATATCTTGACTCAAGGGAATTGAATTAAAGTGAGACAGAGTTACACAAAGGTGTCAGTCTCACTCTCTCTTCCTAACTCATTTAAATCCAGTGGCCAGAAAAAAGTCAAGACAATTGCCAGCGGCTTGGAATACAGCAGATGACCAGAGTCTGATATCTGATCAAGCTCTAAATGCTCCATAGTGCCTACTTCAGCTACCTTCATTTCTGAACAAATTGTTCTCGTTGGCTCATTTCACTAGCAAAAGTTTTAACATACTTTGAGGAGTCAAGGTCATAGAGTAGATATGCTGCTTAACCGGCTGGTTATCCTCAACTTGGTGTAGGCTATTGGCCAAGACAATTTACTGGGGTGTGGCCATGCATGCTACAGCTTTTGGAGCTACAGTTGAGAGTTAAGTGCCTAGTGGACACTAAAGTTGGAGGAGCAGTTCTGAAAAGAGCTTATTAATCCCACATAATAGAAGTGCTAGTCCTCCCTGAACAATCCCCTGTTTTTGAAATAATCAATGTACAAATAAAAAAGCATCTATTATGTGCTCTCCTAAGTTCAGGAAATACAAATATGAGTAAGCAAAATAGACTTTCCCCTCAAGAAGCTTATAGTCTAATGGAGGAAGTCATACTTACTGGCAGAAACTTCAATTACAAGTCAGATGGAAGGGTTCTGAGATCCTTAGGGTGTCAAAGCAACTTATATTGTATCTTCATCAATCTAGTTTCCATTAATAAAAGCTATTTTTCTGATTTTAAACCATTTGACAATGCCAAGGACTTCAATGTCAAGAACCCTAGAGATCTGTATCAGCTGGTTTCTGTCCCCAATTCTATAAAAAGCTATACTGAATTAGAAAACTGTTGAACAACTAGATGAAAAATGATTACTGAATAAGATTTTCTGCCCCAAATTGTAAATGATTCTGCTTAGGAGCTCTCCAAGAGCACTGAAATTCTGGGTTGCTCATTTCTTTTACTTCCCTGGTTGACCTGATTTTTAGGGCTAGAATAAATGCAAGTATTGTGACTCAGTCTCATAGAAAGTCACCTTCAAAGACAATAGATGAGATGATGACATAATTCATTGTTCTCCAACATTCAGGATACTCTGACTGACTCCTGACTATATCTCCTGCTTTAAAGGGTCCAGTGATGGCCACGCCAATGGTACTTATTGTTACAATTAACTTTCTACCATTAGGTCTTTGTCAATCAGACATGAATACCATTGACAGATGAGTATGAGATCATGTTTGAGTAAAGTGAGTTAAACCAACAAACTCTATCATAAAACACTTTATTAGATCATATTTTCAATTATGGGATAAAATATTGAACCCTTGTTTTCAATGGCACTTCTCACTTCAATGGATACTTTTCAGGATGAGGATACTCCCTCCACCAATAAATGTATTCTTTGCATTTTATAATGTTAGAGAGTAACCTACAACACTGAGAGATTAAATGACATTTCCAACATTACACAGCCAGTATTCATCAGAAGTGAGACCAGAATCCATATCTTTATGGTTTAAAGGCTGACTCTCTATCCACTTTGTCATAGTCCACTGTACTATGATTCAAATCAAGTATTCTCTAGTTACACCAGTACATGTCACTTTCTGTAATAATTGTACTATAAAAACTTGCATGTAAATTGAATTTTTATAAATTCAATCATATTTTAACTACATTGGGGAAAACTTATACAAAATGAACATTCTGGTGATTCCTTTTACAAATCTGAGCAGTTCTCTGAAGTTTTCTAAGAGATTTTTAAATATATATATATATATATATATATATATATATATATTGATTCTTCATAAAATAAGCCAGTAATTTTAGTTATATTCAATTATTTGTGACCTCATTTGGGGTATTCTTAGAAGAGATACTGCCAAGATACTTTCCTTCTTCAACTCATTTTACAGATGAGGAAACTGAGGCTAACAGAGTTAAGTGGCTTGCCCAGGGTCCCTCCCTCCATTAGGAATTGTCTGAGTTTGCCTTTGAACTCAGGTCTTTCTGACTCCAGGATAGGTGCTCTATCCATTGCACCATCTAACTGCCAAAATTAGTCATATCTAATGAAAAATTGGGCATTGCCTTGACAAGGCTTCTGTTTGACCCTTGAATATATAAGGAAACAAAAATAAATCTACAAACCCAGACTATCTGCCTCACTGATTAGCAGTTCTGCTTTTGGGGTTGCTTTAGGACCTTCTTTTGTCTTTGGCATGGGAAGGAAAGTTCCCTTTTATTTCTAGTGAAGCATCCCCAATCATTGAATCCATCTCTCTACTCTCTCACTTTCTCTCTCTCTCTCTCTCTCTCTCTCTCTCTCTCTCTCTCTCTCTCTCTCTCTCTCTCTGTCTCTCTCTGTCTCTCTCTTTCTCTGTCTCTCTCTCATCTATCTCTCTATCCATCCATCCATCTACCTATTTATCTGCCTGATTATCTATCTATCTGTCTGTCTGTCTTGCTGCCTGCCTGGCTATCTGCCTGTCTTCCAAGGAACAACAAATTTTGTCATCTTCTCTGCTGATTTGCCCTATATACCTCTGGTCTTTGCCATTTCGTCTGCAGCTAAATCATCCATCCTGTATTTGATTTCTCCTCCAATTAGAATATGATACAGAGAATGCTTGCTTTCTTGTTTGTATTTTCATTGTTTATCACAATTCTTGGAGCATAGTAAATGCTTAAAAATGCTTTTTATCACTCATTCATAAATACTGCAACTATATGGGAAACTAAAGAATCTCTAAGCTGGAAGGTACCCTAGATACCAATTATCTAACATTTCAGTTTTATAGAACAGGAGCCTATGGAAGAAGAGGTTGTTCCAACAAGTTAGTGGCAGATCTAAAACTAGAAACCAGGACTCCTGAAGTGTGACTGAATGTTCTTTTTGTAACAGTATGCTAGGTGAGGAGGTCTATCTTTGTCTTTATAATTGTGACATTTCTGGATAGTATAATATAGTACTAAGAGTGAAGGACACAAAGCCAGGAGATTTAGTGTCCAGTTTAGTTTTGACATTTAGTAGCTGTGTGATCTTAAGTAAGTAATTTCTCCTCTCCTTGCCTCAGTTTCTATTCCTTAAAAATGGGACCAAAAATACTTTTAATACCATGTTGGAAGAATAGTGATAAAGAAAGCGTTAAAATGTCTTGTAATTTTGTTGTCATGATTCCAGATTTGATTTCTCCAGCAGGGGAACAGGTTGGCACCTTGTCTCTTAAGTCCAAATTCAAGAAGTTATGGCATCTGTCTATGGTCACACAGGCGGCATGTGTCAGAAGCAAGGCTTGAAAGCAGTCCGTAACATACCATGCCGAACTGCCTCTCCAAGAGCAGTTAAAATTACTAAATCCCAAACCTTCCTAACAGATGTACTGTGGTTGATTTCACACTACAAAAGGATCTAATCCAAGGTTCCTTTAAATAGCAAATCTGATTTATAAATACATTTTCAAGAATACATCTATTGTCTAAAGTGAGGTATGAGTGTATATAGCTACATACAGACAAGGGAAGAAAATGAGAAGGGGAAGAGAGATCACAAATACTTTCTATTTTTCTCTCTATGGATTATTTCAGTGGTTGCTGTCTCTCCAGAGATTGAGAGGGGTAAGGAACTCTCTGAAGCCTTAAAGCACTTAGGGAGGAGAGGTACTATATAAATGTGAATGATTTCTTGTGGTTCCATTATGGGGGCTTTCTGATTTTGTTGTTCTTTTGACTGATGATTCAATTTTTCTGTCTGTATCATTATTATTATTTTTGGGGGGAATGGATGTTTGACAACAGAACCCATCTACATGTATCCTTGTATATGTCTATCCTGTTATTGGTCCAGGAACAAAAGAGGCCAAATCAGATTAATGGCTCTGGGCAATGTACTTATTCTCTCAATATTCATAGTCAAAGTTTTTGGAGAATTCTTGTTGGGAAATTTTAAAGGAAGAAACCAGGTAGATCCCTTTCTTGGTCAATTTAAGTAAAAAAGAACAGAATAGGGGTGAATGGTTGTGTTTGTATTCTTTTTCAGCCCAACTGAACTGTTTTTAAGTTTGGAAAGTCAAAGGCTTATCACATACTGGGAGTTTAAAATTCCAACCTGAATTGGATTTTTTTTTTTCCTCCTCTATTTGATAGAGACAAGGAGTGTCCTTTGTTCTTCTCCCCATAGAGAATTTTTTTCCCTCTGTCCAGTTCTGCCTACTGAGGGGGAGAATAGCCTTGCAGCTGAAAGCAGCTTGCCCTTAGGCTAGAGAATGAATAAGCTCAAATTGCCTGGTCACTTGTGTAGGAGCAATCCAGATGGCTCTGGGCTTCGGCTACATGACATATGACCCAAGGACTAGGAGGATGAGAAAAGCCATCTGAGGCCCCTAAACCCAGAATATCAAACAAAGAGTAAATAGAGGCAGAGGGTTATGGCAGAGTGGGCTAGGCTTGGAGTCAAAAGGACCTGAATCCTAACTTTGACTAGTACTAACTAGCTGAGTGACTGAACAAATCATTTAATCTCTAAACTTCATTTACTTCATTTGTAAAATAGGAATCAAGATGAATTAAAAGTATCAGTGTGTTGGCACAGGGTTAAAATACCACCTTTGATACATGCTAGCTCTATGACATTAGACAAATTACTGAGCTTCAGGCAACCCCCTGAAACCTTAAGTTGTATGTGGATAGCCATCTGTACAGTGGGAGAACCTAGTGACTTAATACATTGACTGAGTGAAATTGTGAGAACCAAATATGACTATACATGTGAATTTTTTTTGTTAATATTGAGGGACTCTGACTCTATTATTGAGGATTTAGTGTTGGTGGGGATTATAAAGATTATCTGTTCTTCATCATTGTACAGATAAGGAAACTGAGGTGCACAGAAATTAAAAAAATGTACAGGTCATAGACACTATGTAGCAGACTTTCAATTTTATAAGTTCAAATCTGATGTTCTTATTTTTAAAAATAAATTAAATTAATTTTTAAAGAACAAAACCAAATTTTCTCTCCCTTTACCAAATTAGTAGGAAAAACACACACACACACACACACACACACACACACACACAACATTTGTAATAAATATACATAGTCAAGTTAAAAAAAAATCTCACATTTGTCTTGGCTAAAAATACATGTCTCATTCTGCATCTTGAGTCTATCACCTCTCAGTGAGGAAGTGGGTAGCATGCTTCCTTATTGGTCTTTGGAATCACAGTTGGTCATTGTGTTGATCAGAGTCTTCAAATCCTTCAAAGTTTCTTCTCTTTCCATTACATTAGTCTGTCTCATGATTGCTATTAATAGATCACAGAATTTAAGCAGCCATTTAGTACAAACTATACCTGAAAAAGAATCTTTCCTGAATCATCCCTCCCAAGTAGTTGTCTGTCTTTTCTGTTGAAGGAGAACTGGTTTCTTCCAGAAGCAAATCTTTCCACTATTGAATATCTCTGATTATTAGATATTTTTTTCTTACTTAAGGAAATGCATACTTTTCTGCAATTTCTAAATGTCACTCCATGTTCACTCCCCCATTTATTCAACAAATGTTTAATCAAGGAAGCATGATAATATCATGGCTAGAAAAAGCTCACCTAGGATCCAAAAAGACCTTGGTTAAAATCTTACCTCTGATACATGGTAGCCATGTGATTCTGAGGATGTCTTTTAAACTTTTAATGCTTAGAGAAATTTTCTAATAGCATAAGTTATAGAGAAGGCACCAATCTGAATTGGCAGAGAGAGTTTCTTAACAATTCTCTATGCTAATTAAATCATTGCTATTTCCCCCCCACTAGGTGCCAAGCTCAGTGCTAGTCACTAAATAAAATAAAATAAAATAAAATAGTTCTTACCCTCTGGGGTCAAAAAGAACATGTCTAATCCATTTTCTTTATGATAGTCATTCAAATACTTAATGCCTGTTATTATTTCCCCAAGTCTTTTCTTCTGTTGGTTAAAGGTAACCACTTACCCAAACTATAATTTGGCGTGCACCAGTTGTTTCCAGACTTTTCAAGAATGGAGACCTCTTTATGATGTCAAAAACTTCATAGACCTGCATGATCATGTTATTAATATTACTATTATCCTTTGAGTCAGCAGTCCTCAAACCTCTTAGTCTTAGGATCTCTTTGCACTCATTTTTTTCTTTTGTGTGATTCTAATTTTTAATAATATTTTATTTTTCTCCCTTTCCTCCCCTCGTCTTCCTCCTCAATACAGCAAGCATTCTGATATAGGTTAAACGTGCAATTTATCTAAACATATTTCCATATTTATCATGCTGGCCAAGAAAAATCAGATCAAAAGGGAAAAATTACCAGGAAAACAAACAGACAGCAGCAACAACAGCAAAAAGATGAAAATACTATGCTTTGATCCACATTAAATCTCTGTAGTTCTCTCTCAGGATGTGCATGTTGCTTTCTATTACAAGTCTATTGGAATTGCTTTGAATCACGTCATTGTTAAAAAGGGCCAAGTCCAAGAAAGATGATCACATAATCTTATTCCATACAGTGTTCTCTTGGTTCTGCTCACTTTACTTATCATCAATTCATATAAGTCTTATCAGGCTTTTCTAAATTAGCCTACTCATCATTTCTTATAGAAAAATAATATTTCATTACATTCATAAGCCATAATTTATTTAGCCGTTCCCCAACTGAAAGGTATCCATTCATTTTCCAGTTCCTTGCCACTACCAAAAGGGACACTACAAACATTTTTGCATATGTGAGTCCTTTTCCCTCTCTTATGATCTCTTTTGGTAAGACCCAGAAGAAACACTGCTAGAGCAAAGGGGATCCATATTTTGATAACTCTTTGGGCAGAATTCCAAATTGCTCTCCAGAATGATTGGATCATTGCGCAATCATTAGTGTCCCAGTTTTCCAACATTCTCTCCAGTGTTCATCATTATCTTTTCCTGTCATCTTAGCCAATCTGAAAAGTGTAAAATATTACTTCAGAGTTGTCTTAATTTGCATTTTTCCAATAAATAGCAATTAAGAGAATCTTTTTTACATATGATTAGAAATGGCTTTAATTTCTTCATCTGAAACTTTTCTGTTCATATCTTTTGACTATTTATAAACTGAGGAATAGCTTATATTCTTATAAATTGGAGTCACTTCTCTTTATATTTTAGAAATGAGACCTTCATCAGAAACATTGGCTATAATTTTTCATCCAGCTTTCTGTTTCCTTTCTAAAATTGACTGCTTTGGTTTTGTTTGGACAAAAATCTTTTTAATTTAATGTTATTAAGTTTATCCATTTTGTATTTCATAATGATCTCTAGGTTTTTTGTTTTTTTTTGCCATAAATGTCTCCATTCTCCATAGATCTGAAGGTACTCTCCCTTATTCTCCTAATTTGCTTATAGTATTATCCTTTTTGTCTAAATCATGAACCTATTTTGACCTTAATTTGTTATAGAGTGTTAGATTTGGCCAATGCCTAGCTTCTGCCATAGTGTTTTCTAGTTTTTCCAGCAATTTTTGTCAAATATTATCTCAGAAGCTGGAGTTTTGGGGTTTATCAAACACTATATTACTATAGTCATTGGTTAATGTGTCTTGTGAATCTAACCTATTTCACTGATCTACTATTTTATTTCTTAGTCAATCCCAAATGGTTTTGATGAGTCCCACTTTATAATATGGTTTTTATTCTGGTGCAGCTAGGCCACCTTCCTTTGCATTTTTTCCCATCAATTCCTTTGAAATTCTTGACCTTTTGTTCATTTTTCTAGCTCTATGAGATAATCTTTTGGTAGTTTGATTAATATGGAACTGAATAAGTAAATTAATTTAGGTAGGATTGTCATTTTCATTATATTAGCCCACCTACCCATGAGCACTTGATGTTCTTCCTGTAGTTTAGCTCTAACTTTATTTGTATAAAAATGTTTTGTAATTGGGCTCACATAATTCCTGATTTTCTCTTGACAGATGGGCTCCCAAATATTTTATATTATTGGCTGTTATTCTAAATGGTATGTTTTCATCTCTTGCTGCAGAACTTTGTTGGTATGATAGAGAAATGCCAATGATTTTGTTGATTTACTTCATATATTGCAACTTTACTGAAATTGTTATTTGCTTCCAGTAGTTTTTTAGTTGATTCTCTAGGATTATTTAAATATAACATTATAATATCTGCAGAGTGATAGTTTTGTTTCCTCATTACCTACCCTAATTCCTTCAATTTCTTTTTCATTTTCTTATTGCTAAAGTTAACAATTCTAGTACAATAATAATAATAGTGGTGATAATGGGCAACCTTGTTTTACCTCTGATCTTACTGGGAATGTTCCTAAATTATCCTCACTACACATAATGCTTGTGAATGGTTTTCACATAAATGCTACTTGGCATTAAAATAAACATTCCAATTCCTATGCTTTCTACTGTTTTTTAATAGGAATGGGTGCTGTATTTTGCCAAATGCTTTTTATGCATCTATTGAGACAATCATATGATTTATGTTAATTTGGTTATTGATATGGTCAATTGTATTGATAATTTTCCTGATATTATACCAACCCTCCATTTCTAGTATAAATCCCATTTGGTCAAAGTATATTATCCCATTGATAAATCTTTGTGATCTCTTTGTTAATATTTTATTTAAGATTTTTGCATCGATATTCATTAGGGAAATTGGTCCATAATTTTTTCCTCTGTTTTGATCCTTCCTGGTTTAGGTATCATCACCATATCCACATCATAGAAAGAATTTGGAAGGATTCTTTCTTCCCCTATTTTTTCATTTAGTTTATATAGTGTTGGAATTAATTGTTCTTTAAGTGTCCCTTAGTATTCACTTGTATATCCATCTGACTCTGGAAAGTTTTTCTTAAGGAGTTCATAAATGGCTTGTTCAATTTTTTTTTTCTAAAAAGGGACTATTTAAATAATTTATTTCTTCACCTGCTAATTTGGGCAATTGATATTTTTGTATGTCTTTATCCATTTTGCTTAGATTATCAAATTTATTAGTATACAATTGAACAAAATAGCTCCTAATTATTGCTTTAATTCCTCTTCATTTCTGGTAAGTTCAGCTTTTCATTTTTTTATACTGGCTAATTTGTTTTTTTTTCTTTCTTTTTTAAATTAAATTAACCAAATGTTTAACTATTTTGTTGTTTTTCTCATAAAACAAACTCTTTTTGTTTATTAGTTCAATAGTTTTTTTCTTTACTTTTAATGTTATTGATTTTTCCTTTGATTTCCAGAATTTCTAATTTGTTATTTAATTGAGTTTTTCAATGTGTTCCTTTTTTGAGATTTTGTAGTTGCATGCCCAATTCAGTGATCTTCACTCTCTCCATTGTATTCATGTAAGCATTTAAATATATAAAATTTCCCCTAAGAACTGTTTTGGCTGCATCCCATAAAATTTAGTATATTGTCTCATTATTGTCTTTTTCTTGGATGAAATTAACATTTATTGTGTCCATGATTTGTTGTTTCACCTACTCACTTTTTAGGATTCAATTATTTAGTTTTCAATTAATTTTTGGTCTATTTTTCCAGACTCTTTTTTACATGTAATTTTTATTGCATCATGATCTGAAAAAGATGAATTTACTATTTCTGCCTTTCTGCATTTGATTTTGAGGGTTTTATGCCCTAATATGTGTTCAATTTTTGTGTAGGTTCCATGTAATGCCAAGGAGGAATATATATATATATATTTTTTTTTGGTCCCCATTCAGTTTTCTCCTAAGGTCTATCATACCTAACTTTTCTAAAATTACATTTATCTCCTTAACTTTTTTCTTGTTTATTTTGTGGTTCAATTTATCTACTTCTGATAGAGTGAAGTTGACATCGCCCACTAGCATAGTTTTACTATTTCTTCTTGAAGCTCTCTTAACTTCTCTAGAAATTTAGATGCTATACCATTTCATGCATATATGTTTAATATTGACATTATTTCATTATTCATGGTAATGTAGTTTCCTTCTTTATAAACTCTTTTAATTAGATCTATATTTATTTTTGCTTGATCTATGATCAGAATTTCTCTGCTTGATTTTTTGTTTTACTTCAGCTGAAGCCTAATATATTCTGCTCAGCCTTTTATTTTTACTCTGTACCTCTCTGCTTCAAATGTTTTTTTTTTTTTTTTCCTGGTAAACAATATATTGTAGGAGTCTGGTTTTTAATCCAGCCTGCTATCCAATTCTGTTTTATGGGAGAGTTCATCTCATTCACATTCACAGTTAAGTTTATGAACTTTATATTTTCCAAGTTCTACTTTTTCTCTCTCTTTTAATTCTTTCTTTTCTCACCAGTATTTTGCTTTTGACCACCATCTCCCTCAATCTGAACTTTTTTTAGCTTCCCATTTTCCTTTCCCCTTTGTTTTCCTACTATCATTTAGAGTGAGGCAAATTTCTTTACCCAACTAAATATGTATGCTATTCCCTCTTTGATCTAAATCCTTTGAAATTTAGTTTAAAACAATGCTTATTCCCCTCCATTCTTTCCCTCAACTGTAACAGGTCTTTTGTGCCTCTTCATGTGATATAATTTATCCCATTTTCCTCCCCTTTCCTCTTCTTCTAGTACAATCTCTTTTCTATCCCTAATTTCTTTTTTTTTATGTCATCATATTAAAGTCAACTTATACCCTTTAAGCATATCCCTTCTGACTGACCTAAAAAAGATACAGTTCTCAAAAGTTATATGTATCAGTTTCCGATGTAGGGATATAAAATTTTAACTTAAAAAAACATGTTCTTCAAAAGGTCAAAATTTCAAAGGAACTAATGAAAAAAAATCAAATAAAGGTGGCCTAGCTGTACCAGATCTAAAATTATATTATAAAACAGCGGTCACCAAAACCATTTGATACTGGCTAAGAAATAGAGAAATTGATCAGTGAAATTGGTTAGGTTCACAGGACAAAATAGTCAATAACTATAGCAATCTAGTGTTTGACAAACCCAAGGGGAGAAAAAACAATTTTTGGGATAAGAATTCACTATTTGACAAAAACTGCTGGAAAAATTGGAAACTAGTATGGCAGAAACTAGGCATTGACCCACACTTGACTATATACTGTATATATATACTGTATACCAAGATAAGGTCAAAATGGGTTCATGATCTAGACATAAAGAATGAGATTATAAATATATTAGAAGAACATAGGATCATTTACCTTTCAGACCTGTGGAGGAGGAAGGAATTTGTGACCAAAGAAACCTAGAAATCATTATTGATTACAAAATAGATAATTTTGATTACATTAAGTTAAAAAGTTTTTGTACAAACAAAACAAATGCAGACAAGATTAGAAGGAAAGCAATAAACTGGGAAAACATTTTTACATTCAAAGATTCTGATAAAGACCTCATTTCCAAAATATATAGAGAATTGACTCAAATTTATAAGAAATCAAGCTATTCTCCAATTGATAAATGGTCAAAGGATATGAACAATAAATTTTCAGATGAAGAAATTGAAGCTATTTCTAGTCATATGAAAAGGTGATGGGATAAATTACAAATAAAAGGTGCTCCAAATCACTATTGATCAGAGAAATGCAAATTAAGACAAATGAGATACCACTACATACCTCTCAGATTGGTTAAGATGACAGAAAAAGATAATGATGAATATTGGAGGGGATGTGGGAAAACTGGGACACTTATACATTGTTGATGGAACTGTGCATGAATCCAACCATTCTGGAGAACAATTTGGAGCTATGATCAAAAAGTTATCAAATTGTGTATACATTTGTGGAAAAATGTTCATAGCAACCCTTTTCATAGTGACTAGAAACTGGAAACTGAGTGAATGCCCATCAATTGGAATATGGCTGAATAAATTTTGGGATATGGATGTTATGGAATATTATTGTTCTATAAGTAATGACCAACAGGATAATTTCAGAGAGGCCTGGAGAGACTTACATGAACTGATGCTAAGTGAAATGAGCAGAACCGGGAGATCATCATGCACAGCAACAATAAGACTATACAATAATCAATACTTATGGACATAGCTCTCTTCAACAATAAGATGATTCTGACCAGTTCCAATTGTTCAGTGATGAAGAGAGCCATCTATACTCAGAGAGAGGACTGTGGGAACTGAATGTGGACCACAACATAACATTTTCACTCTTTCCATTGATATTTACTTGCATTTTGTTTTCTTTCTCAGGTTTATTCCCCCTCTTGATCCAATTTTTCTTGTGCAGCAAGATAACTGTATAAATATGTATACATATATTGAATTTAACATATTTTAACATATTTAACATATATTAGACTACCTGCTATCGAGAGGAAGAGGTGGAGAGGAGTGAAAAATTTAGAACAGAAAGTTTTACAAAAGTCATTGTTGAAAAATTATCTATGCTTATGTTTTATAAATAAAAAGCTTGCTTTAATAAAATTTTAAAAATGTTCTTTTTCTTCCATTTATCTTTTTATGCCCAAATGAGACAGACCTTTCCTGAAGACTTTCCAAGATATCTTAAGCTGAAAAATTATTATATTCCAAATGTTTGTAAGTTCTGCCACCCCAAAATTTGTTCAGAGGCTTGACCTAGTGTTGATTCTAAGGGAAGTTGTGGAGAGCTCAGGCAAAGTTTTGTTACTTCCTACCATCTTGATTCTTCCCTCATCTTGTTAATTTCTAAAAATATTTCACAAACAACTATTTCTACTTATTATACTGACATTATTATTCCAAATCCTCATTGTCTATTACCTAGAATTTTACAATGGCTTCCTAATTATTTTTCTTGTTTCCATTTTATTCTCCACACAGTTTCCAAAGTGATTTTTCTTAAGGATATATTTGACCATGTCAGTCCTCTATTCCAATATCCTGTATGTCTCTATTCCCTCTAAAAATTCCACCTTCTTAGGAGAAAGAAGTTTCAGACTTTGATAGATATGATATTTATAAGCTGGAGAGTATATACATATCTAGTATGATGGAGGGCTTTGAGCTAATATCATATGAAAGATCTGTTGAATCTAGGGATTTGGGGCCTAAAGAAGAAAAGGAATTTGAAAGCTTTTTTAGGCATTTGAGAGGCTGTAATGTAGAAGAGGAATGGTTGTGGCTCTGATACTAGAGAACAGAATCAGGAGCAAATAAGGGGATACAAAGAAAACACTTGAGTCTTTTTGCTTGTTTATTTGTTTTTAAAATCATTTGGTATTTTGTTTTCTCCAATTACCTATAAAAACATTTTTTAACATTCATTTAAAAACTTTGAGTTCCAAATTCTCTCCCTTCTTCTCTCTCCATCCCGATGGAGAAAGCAAGTAATTCAATTTAGATTATATGTGTGTAGTCATGTAAAACATATTTCTATATTAATCATGTAGTGAAAGAAAATATTTAAAAACACTCAAGAAAAATGAAGTAAAATGTGCTTCAACTTGTATTCAGACACAATCAGTTCTTTCTCGGGGGATAGCATTTTTCATCATAAGTCCCTCAGAGTTGTCTTGGATCATGATATTGCTGAGCATCCTGATCCTCATTTCTTATAACACAATACTATTCCATTACAATCACATAATATGATTTGTTCAGCCATTTCCCAATTGATGATGGCCATCCTAAATTCCCAACATCCTGCCATCAGAAAAGAGCTGCTGTAAATATTTCCATGCATATAAACCCTTGCCTTCTTTTAAAATTTCTTTTTGGATATAGAACTAGTTGTGGCACTGCTAAGTGAAAAAATATGCAGAGTTTTATGGTCCTTTGGGCATAGTAATAAATTGCTCTAAAGAATGGTTAAGTCAGTTCACAACTCCACTAACCATGCATTTATGTCTCATTCTGCCCTGCCTCCACCATATCCCCTTCAACATCTGTGATTTTCCTTTTCTGTTTTTTAGCCATTCTGATAGGTATGAAATAGTACCTCAGAATTGTTTTAGTTCACATTTATCCAGTCAATGGTGATTCTTCAGAGCATTTTCCACTTGGCTATAGATAGCTTTGATTACTTCATCTGAAAACTGTGAATATAAAATCTTTTGATAGCTTATTAATTGGGGAATGGTTCTTATTTTTATAAATTTTACTCAATTATTTTTGCTTCTGACTACCATCTCCTACCATCTACCCTCCCTTCTATAACTGTCCCTCCTCTATGATCTCCATTCTTATTTTTTTTTCCTGTAGGGAAAGAAATATTTCTGTTTCCAATTGAATGTGTATGTTATTCCCTCTTGAATTAATTATGTTGAGAGTAAGGTTATTTCATTACTTCCTTACTATCCTCATCTTCACCTTCACTTTAAAAGCTTTAGTACCTCTTTTGAGTGAGATGATTTCTCTCATTCTACCCCTTTCGTTTCCTTTCTCTCAGTGTATTCCCCTTTCTTGCCCCTTTATTTAATTTCTAAATATATCATCCCTTCACTTTCAATTCACATATGTACCTCCTGTGCTTGCTCTCTCTGTCACTGTCTGTCTCTCCTCCAAATTGCCCTGATAATGAATTTTTTATGAATTACAACTATCACTTTTCTATGTAGAAATACAAAATTTAACCTTATTAAATCTCTTATGATTTCCCTTTTCTGTATATCTTTTTATTGTGCTTGAGTCTTGTATTTGAAAGTCAAAGTTACTATTCAGCTTTGTTTTTTTATCAAGAATACTTAAAAGTCCTCTATTTTATTGAAAATCATTTTTTCTCACAAAGGATTACACTCAGTTTTAGTGAGTAGATGATTCTTGGTTTTAATCCTAATTCTTTTGCTTTATGGAATATCATATTCCAAGCCCTCTAGCCTTTAATGTAAAAGTTGCTAAATCATGTATTATCCTAAATGTGGCTCCAATATACTTGAATTGTTTCCTTCTAACTGCTTGTAATATTCTCTCCTTGATCTGGAAGCTCTAAAATTTGACTATAAGATTCCTGGGAGTTTCTATTTTAGATTCTCTTTCAGAAGATGACTGATAGAATTTTTCAATTATTACTTTACCCTCTGGGTCTAGAATATAAGGATAATTTTTCTTGTTAATTTTTTTGAAAGATAACATTTTCACATTTTATTGTTGTTGCTTGATCATGGCTTTTAGGTACTCTAAATTTTTTGAAATGATCTCCCATGGATCTATTTTCTAGGTCTGTTTTTTTTCCCAGTGAGCTATTTGATGTTGTCTTACATTTTCTTTCATTCTTTTGGGTTTGTTTTATTGTTTATTGATTATTAATAAAAATTTTTAGCTTCCATTTGCTCATCTAATTTTTAAAGAATTATTTTCATCACTGAGATTTGTATTTCCTTTTCCATTTGACCAATCTTGATTTTTTGGATTACTTCTCTTCATTGAATTTTTATGCCTCTTTTATCATTTGGCCTATTCTATTTATTAAATTGTTATTTTTCTTCAGTATTATGTGTGTGTATCTTTTACCAGACTGTTAACTTTTTTCATTATGTTCTTGCATCACTCATTTATATTTATAATTTTTCTTTTGCCTCTCTTATTAAATTTTAAAAATGCTTTTTGAGCTCTTTCATTACCTAAGACCAAATCAGCTTTGAATGTTGGACCTTTGAATTTGTTATTTTTTGTAAATTTTGATCTTCAATATTGTCATCATAATAACTTTCTAAGGTCAGAATTTTTTTGATTGCATATTTTCTCTCTCTATTTCTTGACTTTTAACTCTGTTAAACTGGGGCTCTGCTTCCAGGAAGCACCTTATGGAAGATGTACTATTCCAAGTTTCAGGGGTTTTATACAGCTATTTTCAGAAATACTTCTAGTGATCTGTACATTTTTAGCTCTTCTGAGATGGTATGATCTAAAGAGAAGTGTGTTTACTACTCTCCTGTCTTATGACCTGGTCTGTGAGTGACCATAACCACTTTTTTCTGTCTTGAAATAATGAGGGTCCTTGATCCATTGTTACTGCAAGCTCTAGTATACTAGTGCTCTCCATGCCCTGGAGCTGTCACCTAAGGTTGTGACCCAAATCTAAGTATGGGCAAAACAACAGAGTCCTGATTCAGTGCTAGCAATGAGATTCTTGAAATTTCATTCTGATCATTTGTTCAACTCCATTACTCTCTGTAGACTGAGAGTTCCAGAAACAGCTGCTGCCTCGGTTAATGCAGTGGCTCTGAAGACCCACTCTGAGTCATCTAGAGCTGGGCCTGTGCTAGCATGGTCAATGTTGGACTGTGCTCCACTCTTACTGAGATGTGACAGACCTTTTTTATGGCCTTCTAAGTTGATCTTTTTCTGGAAAATTATTTCACCTAATATTTCTGTGGATTCTTCACTTCAAAAATTGTCTTATGATATTATTGAAGGTGTTTGAAGGTTAGGGAAGAGCCCAGACTAGTCATTGTCTTTTCTCCACTACCTCATGTTGGGTTCTTTTTGTTTTGTTTTTAAATAAATGTTATTTCTTTTCAACATTCATAGTTTAAAATTTTTAAGTTCTGAGTTTTCTCCCTTTTACTCAACCTAGCCTCTCTCATTGAGAAAGCAAGAAATATATCAATCATATATTTGAAATCATTCTTTCTTTCTTTCTTTTTCTTTCCTTCTTTCTTTCTTTCTTTCTTTCTTTCTTTCTTTCTTTCTTTCTTTCTTTCTTTCTTTCTTTTTTTCTTCCTTTTTTTCTTCTTTCTCTTTTCCTTCCTTCTTTCTTTCAATCATCTCATTAGAGTCAACTCATATGTAGACTACTTTTATCTGGCCTAATAATAATTTTTTTAGGAGTGGAAAATATCATCTTTTCCTATAGAAATATAATCAGTTTAACATATTAAGACCCTTAAGATTTTTCTTTTATGTTTACCTTTTTACACTTTTCTTGAGCATTATATTTTAATGTAATTTTTTTATTCAGCTGTAGTCTTTTAATCACTAAGTTTTTGAAAGTCCTTCATCTTATTAAATATCTTTCTACCTATCAGGGTTAAACTCAGTTTTGTTTGGTGGTAATCCTAGATATCTTTGCCTTTGAAAATATCACATTCTAAATCCTCTGTCTCTTTAACATGGAAGCTACTAAATCCTATAAATCTGATTGTGTTTCTATGATATTTGAATTGTGTCTTTTTGACTATTTGCAATATTTTCTTCTTGACTTAGAAGCTCTGTGATTTGATTATAATATTCCTTGGTATATTTATTTTGGGATCTTTTTTATGAGGTTATCAGTGAATTCTTTCATTTTTTTATCATCTGGTTCTCGCATATCAAGGCAGTTTTCCTTGTTAATTTCTTAAAATATAACATCAATGCTCTTTTTTATCATAGCTTTCATGTAGTTTAGTAATTCTTAAATTATCCATCTTCAATCTAGATTCTGGGTCAATTCTTATTTTGATAATCTATTTCTTAATTTATTCTATTTTTTTTCATTCTTTAAATTTATTTTATTGTGCTTTTTAAAAAATTCCTGATGTCTTATGTATTCATTTGCAGTTGCCCAATTCCAATTTTTAAGAAATTATTTTCTTCAGTGAGCTTTTGTACCTCTTTTTCCATTTGGTTGATTGTCCTTTTTAAGTAGTTATTTTCAGTGGATTCTGGCACTATTTTCTTTTTCTTTCTTTCTTTTCTATTCCTTCTTTCTTTTTACAATTAAGCTACTTTTGTGTTTAAAGATGTTATCTTCTTCAGTTTTTTTGCTATCTCTTTTAATAAGCTGTTGATTATTTTTTTTATTACCAAGAATCACTTGTATTTCTTTCCCAATTTTCCTTCTTTCTCACTTATTTGATTTTTCAAATCATTTTAAGCTTTCAGTAATTCATATTGGACTTAGATCCAATTTATATTATTTTTTCTTTGAGCTTTGCTTATAGCTATTTTAACATTATTATCTTATTCTAAGTTTTGTCTTGATCTTCCTTTTTCATCATATTAGTTTTATGGTCAGGTTTATTTTTTCATTGTTTGCTCATTTTCCCAGCCTGTTTTTTGACTTTTCTCTTTATATTAAAATTGGATTTTGCTCCCAGGAAGGAGGAGGGGAAGTATCCCAAGTTCCAAGGTTTTGTGGTACTGTTTTATAAACTAGTTCTTGGGGTCTATTAATTGTGTTGCTTCCTTGGTGGTAGCTCCTAGAAGGGTGGTTTGTCTCTCCTTGTCTTTACCCAAGATACAATGCAGAATTTAGTTAGTTATCTGGCCCATGGGTAAATCACTTCTGCTTTTTTAAGCCTCAGTTTTCTTATTTGTAAAATAAAGATACCTGTAGTCTATCACATAGTCATCCTGTATACCTAATGAGACAATATATGAAAACCATTCTGCAAACTTTTGAGTACAAAATAGTGTCCCAAAAGTCTTAGTGTCATTTTAGACTATTAAAGTTTTTAAGCTCATTCTTCCTTCTAATTTCTAAATTGGGCAACAAGGTGCTTTACTGAATAAAATTATGGATCTAGCATGAAAACTCATTTTTCTGAGTTTAAATCTGGCATAATACAAATACAATCCATGTGATCCTAGGCATGTTACTTAACCTTATTTGTCTCAGTTTCCCCATCTATAAAATAAGCTGAAGAAGGAAATGATAAACCCCTCCAGTATTTTTGCCAAGAAACTCTGGTAAATGGGATCATGAAGAGTCATACATTACTTAAACCCATCTGTAAAATAAGCTGGAGAAGGAAATGGCATACCACTCCAATGTGTTTGCCAAGAAAACCCCAAATGGAGTCACGAAGACTTAGACATGATTGAAACCCATCTGTAAAATAAGCTGGAGAAGGAAATGGCATACCACTGAATATTTTTTTCCAAGAAAACCCCAAACGTGGTCAGGAAGAGTCAGGCATGATTGAAATGACTGCATAATAAAAACGCCAAAACTTTCCCTTGTTCCTAGTTAAAGACTGAACATTTTTGAATTTGGAGGACAAAAAAAAAATCCTCAAGTACAAATAATGATACTTCTTGAACTTCCTACTAACCTCCTGAGTTTTTAGTTATGGCAATATTTTCTACCTCTCTACATGGAATCAAACTTCTATTCATATTCATCTCTTCCAGGTACCAAAATTTCACCTGAAAATATACTTAAGGTTACTTTATTCTTCTTCCTTTTACATAATAATAGCTTTTTATTTTTCAAAATGCATATGCAAAGGTATTTTTCAACATTCACTCTTGCAAAATTGGGTGTTCCAAATTTTCTCCCTCCCAAACAACAACAAAAATGGTGAGAATACTATGTTTTGATCCACATTCAGTCTTCATAGTTCCTCTCTTGATACTGATGGCTCTTTCCAACACAAGTCTAATGGAATTGTTTTGAATCACTTCATTGTTGAAGAGAGTCAAGTCCATCACAGTGATCATCATGTAATCTTGTTGTTGCTGTGTACAATGTTCTCTTGATTGTGTTCATTTCATTAGCATCAGTTCATGCAAGTCTTTCCAGGCTTTTCCGATATCAGTCTACTCATCACTTTTTATAAGACAATATTAGTCCATTATATACATATGCTATAACTTATTTAGTCATTCTCTTAAGATTACCTTTTCTCTCCTTATCCTTTTTTGTTTGACATGCAAAGATTTCCATGAATATCATTTTGCATATTTTAAACATAGTATTGTAAAGTTTGCCTTAAGCTCTATATTGAATATTTTTATTGAAGTAAGTTTATTTATTTTTAATACATATTGCTTTATCAATCATGTTGGGAGAGAAAAATCAGTGCAAAAGGGAAAAAGCACAGGAAAGAGGAAAAAAGAGAAAAAAGAAATGAGCATAGCATGTGTTGATTTACATTAAATTTCTTTATTTTTTTTCTGGATGCAGAATGAATTTTTTATCCAAATTCTGTTGGGAGTACTTTGGATCACTGAATCACTAAAAAGAACCAAGCCTTTCATAGTTGATCATCACACATTCTTGTTGTGGTGTACAAAATATTCCTGGCTTTGCTTGTTTTGCTCAGCATCATGTAAATCTTCCCAGGACTTCCTATAATTAGCCTGTTCATCATTTTTTATAGAAAATAATATTCCATTATCTTCATATACCATAACTTGTTCATCCATTTCCTAATTGATGGACATCCACTCTTTTTTCCAATTCTTTGCTACCACAAAAACAGTTGCTCCAAACATTGTTGCACATATGAGTCCTTTTCCCTCCTGTCTGATTTCCTTGGGATACAGAAAAAGTAATGACACTGCTGGGTCAATGGATGTGTACAGTTTTATAGCCCTTTGTGCATAGTTCCCAGACTGCTCTTTAGAATGGTTGAATCATTTCACAGCTCCACTAACAATGCATTAGTGTTCTAGTTTTTCCACATCCCCTTCAGTATTTATCATATTCATCTTAGCCAATCTATGAGGTGTAAAGTGGTACCTCAGAGTTGTTTTAATCTGCATTTCTCTAATCAATAGTGATTTAAAGCATTTTTTCATAAATTATAAATTTCTCTAATTTTGGCATCTGAAAATTGTCTATTCATATCCTTTGACCATTTATTAACTGGGGAATGACTTGCCTTCTTATAAATTTGACACAATCCTTTATATATTTTAGAAAGAAGGTTGCTTTCTAATCATTTAATGAAATATCATGATTCGAAATGTGAGTATTTTAGTCTAACTTAAAGAAACAGACCTCATATATCTTTTTTAAAAAATCAAAGATTTTGCCTAGCTTTTTTACCTTCACATAATTATTTATGGTATCTGAAGTTCCATAAACTTATGTGTATCAAATATCTATAATTGGTATGGGTCATTCGAATCTCTGTGTCTATTTGCTATAGGATTTAGAGGGATGTCCAAATACTGCCTGGAGGTCCCCTCAATCTGTCACACTATATATGGGTCTCTATCAGACTGGTGTGTCTTTAGATACTTCACTGAATCCTAGGCTAAAAGGTCTCTCTAATTAGGAAGGTTTTGGGGGAAAAAAAGGTACTTTGAATACTATAGCCTAACAGTTGAAATCATTTTGAGGTAGAGGCAGGGAAGAGGAGGGAGAAGTATAATTAGATCTGCTTGAAGAGCTTGGACGATTATTCTGAAGTCACAAGATCATTAATTTATGTTCAATTACTGAATGGATGGCATTAACTGGGACGAGCTTATGTGAAGAGTCAGCTTTCTAAAGTCTTAGCAAATAAAATATTTCTCCACCCACCTGAACATTTTCCACATTCTTTGCTAATTGTATAAGGTTGACTTAGCCCTTCTGGGTCCAAGTTCAGTCTTCAATTGTGGAGGTGGGGATGGGGGTGACAGCATGACTTTTATCTATAAAACAGTGGAAAGGTCATACAAGAAAGGGGTCACATGAGTACAGCAAACATTATGTGGAAGACTGGAATGTGAACTCTTAAAAGTAGGTACTATGCCTTATGTGATTAAAAAAAAATCCCTGTTCAGAACTAAGTAGTCATTTCATAAGGATTTATTGAAGCAAACTTATGTATTAAAGTGCCTGTTTTTAGAGTTGTTAAGCTTATGAGACAGTCTAAAGCCCTTCATATTATAAATCTCAGGCCTGTGAGGAACCTTAGCACTTAATCCAATACTTTTCAACAGAAGAAACTGAGGAATGATGATGAAGAAGCAATGAGCTTTTTGTGAAAGAAGCAGATGTGGGATTTATCTAATACAACGCTTAGACCACAGAGACAGGTTTGGATTTTATAGACTTCTAGGACATTGCAACTGAATTTTAGGGTGGAAAGGGATCTCAAAAATGTTGTCCAAAATGGACCTGAGTAGGAACCCCTAATAACATTAATCTAACCTGATGATCTAGCCTCTGTTTGAAGATCTCCAAGGATATGAAGATCATTTACATCCAGGGCAGCCCATTTGACTAATTGTACTTATTAGCTAACAAGAAGAGCTAGCATAATACTCTGTGCCAACCAATGTGCTAAGTGATTTACACTTATTATCTCATTTGATCCTCATCACAACCTAGCAAGCAGGTGCTAATTTCCCCTCATTTTACAGTTGAAGAAACTGAAAAAAAAATAGTTAAAATACTTGTCCAGAGTCTATAACTAGTAAATGTCTGAGGCTGGATTTGAACCTGGGTCTTTCTGACTCCAGACTCAGCACACTATCCACTGTGCCACATCACTGCCCTTATTTAGATTTGTGAACCAGTGAAAATCTGTTTTCCAAATCCTCAGGATGCACATATGTCAAAGTTTAACAGACACAGAGATCTGGTATTATCTCCCTCTCTAATCATTTAGTAAGTTAGAGTGAAGTTTCCTGGGTCCCTTCTCCTCCCTTATTTGACAATTCAAAAAATATCCTGATTTCAGAGGTCCTTACATTACCTTCCCCCATAGATGATGCTAGATGGCTTGGGGCCTCAGAGGCCCCAAGCCATCAGACAGAGTGCACTGATTATTTAAACCTTATTAGGGAACTGAGGACAGGGGTAAGAGTGGAGAAGTGGAAGGATGGAGGATCAAAATAGAGGATGTGTGTATGTGCCCCTTTGTGCTGTTCTTTATTGGCATCTTCCCATTATTTCCATCCCTGGATGTTTGTCAGTGACACTTGTGGGGAACAGTTCTTTATTCATTTATTGAGCATGTGTGGCCAAATTTTGCCTAACTGAAAATGCCACCCATTGGTTTTGGGTGATGATTTCATTCTGTGTATATGTTACAACTCCTTAAATACATCATAGAACTTCAAATTTAAAAGGAACTTCAAAGATCATTGACTCCAAACCATATTGGAAAAGGAATCTTTTCTCCAACATCCTTGACAAGTGATCATCCAGACTCTGTTTGAATAATTGAGGTGATGGGAAACTTGATTAAACCATTTTACTTTTGGATGACTAGAATTGCTAAGTAGTTTTTTTCATAACCAGATGGTCAAAATCTGTCTCTTTATGACTTTCCCCCCAGCTCTTGGATCAGCCTTGTAGGATGGAGCAGGATGAAAGTACATCGCTTTCATAGCAGAGTCCTTTAAAGACCATAGTCAGAGATCACATACTCTACATAAGAGGTTTTCTCCCCAAGTTAAACATGTTCTGTTCTTTTATTGAATTCTCTTAAGATGCAAGTTTTTTTGTCCCTTCAACATCTTCATGTCACCTTCCTTGGAATATGATCCCTTTTGTCAATTTTTGTTCTGAAATGGGGTTCCTAGGACTCAACCAACAACCCAGATGTGGTTTGATGAGAGCAAAGTTCAGCAGGAGTATAAATTCCATTGTTGTGGATGCCTTTTCTTTTGCTACTGCAAGATTGTTTTGCTTTGACTGTCCTCCCATACAGTTGACGAATATTAAGTTAACAATCCATCAAAAACAAAATAAAAATAAAAAGAGGAAACCATGTTTTCCATTGCTGTAATAAGTTTCACCAAACTCAATTATACCTATGAGGTCATATTTACCTCCTTGTATTGAAAAGCTTATTTCAGTTATTCCCAGTTATTCTCAATACTTTGTTGTTTTATGCATTTCCATCTGACACCTTCAATATGATTAGGAATTTTTTTAATATTTCCTTGTATGAGTTACTAGGACTGGACCATCACTAATATTATTCCAATATCACATTTGTGATATTTGACTTAGCAAATATATTTTGGTAATTAAATGATCACAATTTTAGAGTTGGAGGCATCCTCAGTTCAGCCTCCCCTTTTAAGGATTAAAAAAAAAAAGCCTAGAAAGATGAAATGATTTGTCTAAGGTCACATGTCAATGAATCAAGATTTGAGTACAAGTCCTAATGACTCCAATCAATAATCTTTTCAGTATATCATGGTGCCTCTCACTTTTCTTCCTGACCCTTTATTTTAAGTTTAGACTTTTTTGATCAAATCCTTAAGTGTAAATTTATTTTTTTGGTTCTTCCTTATTTATTCATCTCTATTATTGTAGACTTGGGCAAGGTGATCCAAATCCTATTATCTAAAGTTTTCTTTTTAATCAGATATTTATTTCCTTACATCTTCCTTCTAGAATTTCTATTTTCAAATCACATCAATGATGAATAGGCCACCTGTGTTGCAAAATATCTTTAGTTTTCTTCCAAAGGCTCCATAATCCCTTAAAATGCTTCCTCTGATGATCCATTTTTCTCCAAATCAATCACCAGGAATGGGGGAAGGGTGTTCAACAAAGGTGGTAAATTTGAAGAGGTTCTCTATTCATACCAGCTCCATTGTCCTAGCTAGATAACATACATAAATCCCAATTGTTCACATCAGGTCAACATATTATGGTTACTTTGGACTATGAAGTCATTGATCTTGAGTATTTATCTTTTCTCCTGTCTCAAATACTAAAAACTCCTCTCTCTTTAGTGGCACCTGTGGATATTTCTCATTCAATTGTCATCAGCTTTGGAAAAAAGTCTCACACTATATAATTATCTCTAACACTTTAGTGGCTCTTTTTTTCTTTCTTTCTCTGTCACTATCTCCTTTTCTCCAACCATCTGAAAAAGTCATATTAGTTGCTACCTCATCAGATTTCTTTTTTTTTTTTTGTCTTCTCTTTTCTCTCGTAACCTGGAGAGTGGAGAAGTATTCCTTCACCTCTTTTTACTTCTATTCTGTTAATAGAAATAAACATACACACTCATGCAATTGCTGACTGACTCTTAAAGACATATTAAAATGTGATCTCTTAAGAGTATTGAAATATTTACATAATTTTCAGATGTACTGAAAGTGACTTGCTTAGTTCATTTTAGATAATCTGTAATTCAATTGTAGTCACTGACTAAAAGCTATGTGACACATCCTGATTATTTGTCTAATTGATTAATATAAAACGTACTTGGATGGATCCGTGACCTCATCCATTTCTGGTGGTGGTGGGTCTTATCCGGTATGATTCATATTGCAACTTATCCATGACTGCACATCCATATCCTTCCCAAAATTCAATACAGGGAGCCCACCCTTTATACTAAGGATTTTTTGTTTTGTTTTGTTTTGTTTTGTTTCTTTCTCTGGCATTATAAGGATACTAGAATAAGGTTTTCCTTCTACATAAAATCCTAATGAGGTTTGTCTATATATAAATGGTGGGAAACAATGAAGATGTTCAAATGAACAAGCAGGCTTCAAAAACAATATTCAAAAATGGACTATCTCTAATTGACTGAAAAATTAAAAATTATATGACATTATTGTCAGTTTGTTGATTTTGAAGATGCATTAGAGTTGGCAATACAAGACATCACCATTTACAATAAGAGGTTTATTATCCATACCCTAAGATTATTTAAATTGTTTTAGATGACATGACAGAAATAATTGTTCAATGATACTTCTGATAATAAACACAATACAAGGCATAAAACAAGGATGTATGTTGATCCGAAATATTTTTTCTGTCATGGAGGAGATCCAGTATAAAGTCTTGTTCAAGGAGGGATTTTCAAGGGATTGGTGAGGTCCCTTCATTTGTTTCTATTTGTAAATGACATTGTGCTGATTTAATCAAGACAAAACATTTTAGAGCCATATGAAAAATAACCAAAGAAAATTAGCCTGTCCAATATGAGAAAGATCAAATAGATGAAGAAAAGCTATTTCCCCACACAAATGGATAGAATAGCTTATAGAACATGTCCATCTATTTGAATATTGGGAACAGAGAAAACAAATGGACAATTAACTGAGTCCAGAGTTAAAAACAGAATAGAAAAATTGTCTGGGTTGCTTTCAGCAAATTGTAAATTATTGTTATTGACCTCAATACAAAGTCTATATCACAAAAATATATTCATTTGGCCCAAATCCAGTGAAATCTCAAACAGTTAATGAGAAACCAACTAGGAGAATCTCAATCAAAAAAGAATTGTTTTTACCAATAAATAGACAAACATCTAATAAGATGTTATGTGCCAACATGGTACCATAATTCACTATGAGTAGAAAGTCCTAAACTATAAGAAAATGGCCTTATTTCCAAGACTCAGTAAAAGAAAACTAAAAGAAATCATGAAATACACTGTCATTTTCTTTTTTTAATAATGACATAGTTATTTTCCACTACTTCTTATGTTAAAATATATGTTAAATACAATATATGTATACATGTCCATACAGTTATTTTGCTGTACAAAAAGAATCAGACTTTGAAATAATGTATAATTAACCTGTGAAGGAAATCAAAAACGCAGGTGGACAAAAATCAAGGGATTGGGAATTCTATATAGTGGTTCACACTCATTTCCCAGAGTTCTTTCACTAGGTGTCACTGATTCTATTCATTACTGCACTATTAGAACTAATTTGGTTCATCTCATTGTGGAAGAGAGCCATGTCTATCAGAATTGATCATCATATAGTATTGTTTTTGAAGTAAATAATGATCTCCTGATCCTGCTGATTTCACTCAGCATTAAGTTCATGTAAGTCTCTCCAGGCCTTTCTGAAATCATCCTGCTGGTCATTTCTTAAAGGACAATAATATTCTATAACATTCATATACCACAATTTATTCAGCCATTCTCCAATTGATGGCCATCTGCTCAGTTTCCAGATTCTGACCACTACAAAGAGGCCTGCCACATTCTTGCACATACAGGTCCCTTTGCTTTCTTTAAGATCTCTTTGGGATATAAGCCCAGTAGTAACACTTCTGGATAAAAGAATATACATAGTTTGATAATTTTTTGATCGTAGTTCCAAATCGCTCTCTAGAATGGCTGGATGTATTCACAATTCCACCAACAATGTATCAGTGTCCCAGTTTTCCCACATCCCCTCCAACATTCCGCATTATCTTTCCCTGTCATTCTAGCCAATCTGACAGGTGTGTAGTGGTATCTCAGAGTTGTCTTAATTTGCATTTCTCTGATTAATAATGACTTGGAGCATCGTTTCATATGGCTAAAAATAGTTTCAATTTCTTCGTCTGAGAATTGTCTGTTCATATCCTTTGACCATTTATCAATTGGAGAATGGCTTGATTTCCTATAAATTAGAGTCAATTCTCTATATATTTTGGAAATGAGGCCCTTACTGTAAAAATGTTTTCCCAGTTTATTGTTTCCCTTCTAATCTTGTCTGCATTAGTTTTGTTTGTACAAAAACTTTTCAATTTGATATAATCAAAATTTTCTATTTTGTAGTCAGCAGTAATCTCTAGTTCTTCTTTGGTCATAAATTCCTTCCTCTTCCACAGGTCTGAGAGGCAAACTATCCTATGTTCTTCTAATTTATTTATAATCTCATTCTTTATGCCTAGGTCATGAACCCATTTTGACCTTATCTTGGTGTATGGTGTTAAGTGTGGGTCCATTCCTTGTTTCTGTCATATTAATTTCCAATTTTCCCATCAGTTTTTGTCAAACAGTGAATTCTTATCCCAAAATCTGGGGTCTTTGCGTTTGTCAAACACTAGATTATTAAAGTTATTTGCTGTTTTGTCCTTTGAACCTAACCTATTCCACTGATCAACTAGTCTATTTCTTAACCAATACCAAATGGTTTTGGTAACTGCTGCTTTATAATATAATTTTAAATCTATTACAGCTAGGCCACCTTCATTTGATTCTTTTTTCATTAGTTCCCTTGAAATTCTTGATCTTTTGTTTTTCCATATGAACTTTGTTGTTATTTTTTCTAGGTTATTAAAATAGTTTTTTGGAGAGTCTGATTGGTATAGCACAAAATAAATACATTAGTTTAGATAGTATTGTCATCATTATTATATTTGCTCGCCCTATCCAAGAGCACTTAATATTTTTTCTAATTAGTTAAATCTGGCTTTATTTGTGTGGAAAGTGTTTTGTAGTTTTGCTCATATAGTTCTTGATTTTCCCTTGGCAGACAGATTCCCAAATATTTTATACTATTGGTAGATACTTTAAATGAAATTTCTCTTTGTAACACTAACTGTTGGATTTTGTTAGTAATATATAAAAATGCTGATGACTTATATGGGTTTATATCTTGCAACTTTGCTAAAGGTATGGATTATTTCTAATAGCTTTTTAGAAGAATCTCTGGCATTCTCTGTGTACATCATCATATTGTCAGCAAAAAGTGATAATTTGGTTTCTTCATTACCTACTCTAATTCCTTTAGTCTCTTTCTCAACTCTTATTGCCAAAGCTAGCATTTCTAATATAATATTGAATAGTAGTGGTGATAGTGGGCAACCTTGTTTCACTGCTGATCTTACTGGGAATGATTCTAGTTTATCCCCACTACATATGATGCTTACTGATGGTTTTAAATAGATGCTACTGATTATTTTAAGGAAAAGTCCATTTATTCCTATACTCTCAAGTGTTTTTTAATATGAATGGATATTGGATTTTATCAAATACCCAACATATTTTAGGGTTCTGGCTTTTGATCCAGTCTGCTATCTGCCTCTGTTTTATGGGAGAGTTCATCCCATTCACATTTATGGTTAAAATTACTAATTCTGTATTTCCTGCCATCTTATTATCCCCAGATTATGTTTTTCTTTTTCTTACCCCCTTTTACCCTTTCCTCAGTATTAAACTTATGGGCACCACTTGCTTCATGCAGCTCTCCTCTTTAGAATCCCTCCCACCCCCTTTGAATCCCCTCCCCTTTTTTGTGCCTTTTCCTTCTTACTCTTTTCCTTTCCCTTTTCCTCTCCCACTTTTTAATGAAGTGAGAGAAGTTTCTCTGTAAACCAAATATGTCAATTATTTTCTCTTTGAGCCAAATATGATGAGAGCAAGATTCATACAATGTTTCTCCTCTTCTCTAAATTCCCTCAGATATGATAGATTTCCTTTGCCTCTTCATGGGATGTAGTTTCCCTCTTTTTATCTCCCCCTTTCCTGATACTATCCCCTTTCCATTTCTACTTCCCTTTTTCATGTTATATCAGTAAAATCAAATTATACATGCACTCTTTATGTATATCCATAACAGAATTACAGTTCTCAAGAGTTCTTTTTACCTTTTTCTGCTTCTCTCGAGTCCTATAGTTAGAGGTCAAATTTTTTATTTAGTTTTTTTTTTTCTTTAGAAACGAATGGATTTCACCTGTTTTTATTAAATGTCCATCTTCTTCCCTGGAATAAAATGCTCAGGTTAGCTGGGTAGTTTATTCTTGGCTGCATTCCTTTTTTTTTTTTTTTGCCTTTAAGAATATCAGATTCTAGGCCCTTTGATCCTTTAATATGGAAGCAGCTAGATCCTAAGTGATCCTTATTATGGCTTCTTGGTATTTGAATTGTTTTTTTTAGCTGCTTGTAATATTTTTTCCTTAGTCTGATAGCTCTGAAATTTAGCCACAATATTCCTTGGAGTTTTTATTTTAGGGTCTCTTTCAGAAGGTGTTCAATGAATTCTTTCAATGCTTATTTTACCTTCTGATTCTATTACATGTGGGCAGTTCTCTTTGATGATTTCTTGTAAAATAGTATCTAGGCTCTTTGTTTCATCATAATTTTCAGGAAGTCCAATAATCCTCAGATTATCTCTCCCACATCTATTTTCCAGGTCTGTTGTTTTTCCAAGTAGATATTTACCATTTTTTTTCTTTTCTTCTTCTTCTTTTTTTTTTTTTTTTGTTTTGCTTGACTGATTCTTGATGTTTGAACAAATCATTCATTTCTCGACTCTATTTGTGCAGTTCTGATTTTTAATGAGTTATTTTCTTCATTAGCTTTTTTTTTACTTCTTTTTGTATATGTCCAACTGATTTTTAAATGAGTTGTTTTGCTCTATCAAAATTTTTTCCATTTTTTTTTTTACTTAGTTATTTTCTTTTTCTAATCCACAAACCCTACTTTCTTGGGAGTTCTTTATCTTTTTCAATTCACAAATCTTACTTTCCTGAGAGTTTTTTACCTTTTCCAATTCACATTTCAGTAGCTTGTTTTCTTTTTCCACTTTATCAAATTTTTCTTTAAGTGAGTTATAAGATTTTTCTGTACTCCTTTTTTATAGCTTCTCTTTTCTTTCCCCATTTTTCTTCTAGCTCTCTTTTAAGATTTTAATAATTTCTTCTAGGAGAGCCTTGTGTGATGGGGACCAGATTCCATCTTCTTTTGGGGTTTTGTCTGCTATTAGTCTCTTTGGGGTTGAAAACCTGCTCTTTCTGTATAGAAGCTATTGATTGTTAATGTATGCTTGCTCTTCTCACTCATTTTTTTAAAGCCCTTAGGGTCTGTCTTCAGAGCAAAGGGGTTACCAGCTTCCTCTATAGATCTGGGATAGATATATGGACAATAGCTGTCCTGCAAATGGACTTCTAAGAGCGCTGGAATTGCAAAAATGCCCTGGGAAAAGCCCTGCACTGGAACTGTCTGTTGTCTAGGTAGCACCAGGGGAGCTGTGGAAGTGCCCTGTGAAGAACCCCACTGTGCGGATTAGCTACTGACCTGGGACTAGAGGCTGAGAAAAAAGTGTCACTGCCCCAGGCAGAACCCTGCCATGGGGATTAGCAGTTGCCCTGGGAAGAGCCCCACACTAGAATTGTCTCTGCCCTGGGGAGTGCCCTGTGGAAATTCTATTGCTCTGGGGCAAAGCCCTCTTGCTATGCAGATTTGTGTCTGCCTTTGGCAGATCCCCACCACTGTGCAAATTGGAGGCTGTCCCCTGCCTGAGCCATCCCCCCCCTTTTGGCCCCCCCACCACCTTGCAGAGGTGTGATTGCTCCAGGCAAAATTCCCGTGCTGGAGAATTCAGCTGCACAGCTATGCTGTGGTCTGCACTAAGTATCTTCTAGTTTTGTGTAGATGTAGCTAGATCCTGTTAGATTCTGGCATTTTTTGGAGTATACTCTACCTTTGACTTTAACTTCTCTGCTGTTCTACTGCTTTGCAACCAAAGCAGAGCAGCCAACCTGTGACAGAGTCCTCCCTGTACATTTTCCAGTCATGGAGACTGCCCCCACCTCAGGCCCACTCAGTATGCTAGCCTCTGGTTCTATCTTCCTGCCTGCACTGGCTTGCTCCCGCCAATTAGAACAAACTTTTTCTGGTGATTTTCCAGGTTATCTTCTGCTGGTAAGTTGTTGTACTTCCAATATTCAGGGATTTTATCAGTCAAGCACTATTTTTGAGGCTGAATTTGGTAATTAGTAGTGAGGATAGAGAGGAGTTTAGAATGTCATGAATATCTTCTCTGTTATCTTGGCTCTGCCCCTACACTGTAATTTTCATTATTTTAAGATTACTATGCTTACTAAGGCAGGAAATAGGATGGAAGCATTTTGGATTTAAAAAAAAAAGGTTGAAATTTTTTTTTGGTTTACTCATAGCTAGTGGAAAATAATTAACTAAAATATCACATATATTATATGAATTTTGGCTAATTTAAATTTTTCCTCTATTGTTATTTTATTTTTAATTCTTTTAATTATGTAAATGTAGTTAATCATCCTATACTCTATAAAGAAACCACCAACTAATGGGCTTTTTTTTTGAGAGTACCTAGTTACCCTCTTAACTTTATAGCCTTCTAAATTCCTTTATTCACAGTAAGAGAGGAAAACATTCATTCAGACAACACAAATAAATAATTTTCACAGGGATTGTATGTTTGTCATGAAATGAACATTTCTGCTTGCATTTGAACATTTCTTATCGCCCAGTATTCACCAACTCCTACTGATTTTTTTCCCTCCAGAATATTCCTTCTGTTTACACCTTCTGTTCCATCCCTGTTGCCAAACCCTTATAATCTCATGTCTAGATTATTGCTATAGCTTTCTAACTGGCATTCTTCTTTTTCCCTTTTTCTTCTTTCAATTGATCTTATTTGCTGCTGCCAAACTCTTCATCTTTAAGTGGAGTTTCCTTTTGAAATTTTCTTTACTTTTCAACTTATAAGAATCCATTTTCTGTCTCTCACCCATCCCCAATTTATAAAACAAATAATAACCTTCTAAAATATGCAAACAAAACAAATTTCCACATTGGCCATGTTCAAAAAATCCAGGTCTCGTTCTACATCTGTGTCAAGAAAGCAATGTCATGCTTCATTCTTAGCCACCTAAAACCATGATTGGTTACCTCAATGATAAGTTTTAAAGTCTGATGAGTTGTTTGTTTTTACAATGTTTTTATGATGTAAATGTTCTGCTCACTTCACTCTGAATCAGTTCATATTATTCTTTCCTGATTTCTCTAAAACCATTTCTTCATCCTTTCATACCAACAAGAGTATTCAATTACATTCATATACCATAACTTGTTCAGCTAGTTTTTAATTGATGAACACTCCCTTAGTTTCTAATTCTTTGCTACCATCAAAAAAAGAAAAAAAAGAAGCTGCTATGAATAAAGGTCCTCTTTATCTTTTTTGGCATATAGGGGTAATAATTTTATCATAACATTGTTCAATAAATTGGGAACATAATTCTATTTTTGTGGAATAGAATCAAATTGGTCTATTAATTATCTTTATCTTTCAATTCTTATTTCCAATTATTTCTATAGAAGGTTGCCATTTTACCCCCAGGCAACTACATTCAAGTTTTATTCTTCACTCTCCTTACCTTATTTTCTACTATTCCCAATTAGTTATCAAATCTTTTTGATTAAACCTCACCATTAATTCTGACCACTCCCATTCTCTCTCCTCAACACCATAATTTCCTAATGCTTATTCTTAGTACTCCTGTGCAGACTATTGTAATAGTTTTTTTAATTAATTTGCCTGTATCCAGGCTTCTCCACTCTCCCCACTCTTTCTACCAAAATGTTATTTCTAAAGCCTGACCAGATAATTCCCCAGCACAAAACACTTTGGAGTCTCTTTAGTGCCCTCTGGATAAAATTAAAATTCCTTTGCTTGACTTTTAAAATACCTCCCAAGCTGGCTCAACATTTCTCTCCAAGTTGATTACATACTAACTTGTTTTCTGGTCCCTCTTCATGAGAGTTCATCTCTACCTCCAAGCTTTAGTAGAGACTATTATTCTTTAAATTTTATCTTTCTCTATCTGTACTTCTTTCTTTTTATGCCCTTTTTAAAGCTGAACTGAACTGCCAGTTGTTAGTACCCTACTCTCTGCCTTATTACTTTACATATTTTTGAATTTTGGAAAAAAATGTTTTTAATTTGCATCTTTGGGACTACTGTTTCCCTTTAGCAGAATATAAGTTTCTTGAGGACAAGAATTATTTCATCTGTGTTTGTGTACCAATAACATTTACTTGGTAGAAAGTAGGCACTTAAAATGCAATAGATTGAATTAATCCTATTAATATAATTTTAAATTATTTTAAAATCTTCACAATGAGTCCAAATAAAAATGAAGCTATCCTGGGAAAGACCAAGATGAAGCAGAAAGAAGCATTTTTCATGTTACCTTCTTCATTTTCTTGTGCTAATTCATTTCTAATTCATTTTTCTGCTTAAACAAACCAGCTGCATTTTTCTTTATCTTGCCTTTTTGGTCCTTGACACATTTCTTGGGTGTTAAGGGCATATATTTCCTTTTGCAAGGTCTTCCCAATGCATTATGAAGGACATCAAACTCCTCCTCCACCAGGGCTGAAAATTTTACCCAAAGGCAATTGTGATGTCAACAAAGTAGTTCAAAGCAAAGCAATCATAACTGGTCTCCATAAAATTTGTCAAGGATAAATTGAAAAGTAGATAATCCTCTGAAGATAATGGAGATTTGACTCTACCTTCTTTCCTCCTGAGAAGACAGGGGTCCCTGAGCACAACAAAAGTCCATGATCTGTTCATCTATTTCATAAAAAAGAAGAAACATTGACCTTAGCATTGTTAAAATAATGTGGAATTGAATGTGGAAACTATAGAAGATCAATTAGTTTTACTGTGAGTTTTTTTTTGTTTGTTTGTTTTTGAGGTGGGAAGGAAGGGAGCTTTCTTTTAATTTTAAGTGCACATGGTGTATTTCTTTGTCTTATTTCCTAATGCTTTTCAATTATAATGCAGAGCCTCAGAGCTGATGAAATCATTTTTTAAAAAAGTACTCTTTTCTTCAATAACAATATTCTTTTTTTTAAGATAAAGAATGGAAGTTGAAATGCCTAATGTTCTTGGTATAATTTGCTAATGCTCTCAGAAATGGGAATACATTGTCAGTGGCAGATGCATAACACTAAAGGAATTTTTTTTAACTTTTATTATTTATTTTAAAATGTCCTCTTTGTGGAAGAAGGCCATGTTAGCTAATCAGTTGTTTAAGATTTTAAAGTCTACATATAGTGCGGCATGTGCATTGAATTCATGGTCTTTGTTGGATCAGGAATTTGTTCATTGTAAGTACATTTTTTTTTATTTGTTGAAATATCATCCTAAGATCAGAGCCAATTATGATATCATCACAGCTCCATGCTTCTTCACTGATAGTGGCTATATAAATATGTTATTGTTATTATTATGACGGCAGATTAGATAGAGTTTTGAATTTGGAGTAAGGAAGAACTGATTGAAGAACTGAGTAAGGAAGAATCCTGCTGCATGGACTCATTGGCTCAGGGAGCCCAGGCAAGACACATTACAAGAATCTCTTTTTCTGCATCTGTAAAATGGAGACAAATGACACCTATCTGATAGACTTGTGATGCATTTAAGATACTACAGGTAAAATAAACCTTAAAGTATTATATAAATGTTTGTTATTACAGTAGCTGATTTGGGGAGGATTATTCCTGTTTCTTTTCTTCCTATAGAGCATAAATTAGGAATTTGTCCATTTTAAATTTAATTGTGGCAAATGAATCAGTTCATTCTAGTCACTCCAGAAAAGAGAGGGACAAGCTACTCCTCTGGGATGAGGGGATTCAGAATGAGGGGTGTTTCCTGGGACAAAGACTCCATCATTCTTACCTGCTTAAGACTCTGCTTGACATCACATTCTATGCTCAGTTTAGCCTTTGAAGGAGAAATCTTAGCAAGCGTTTTCAAAATGTTGCAGTAAAAAGATGATTGACTCAGGAGAGACCTGAGTTCTAGGTTTTATTTCTAGGATTTATTACAATCTCATGAGAAAGAGCAGCTCCTGACAATTGTACAGGAATGCAAAGCACAGGGTCATCTAGACCCTAACATGAAAGCCCTCATCCCCTTCTGATGTTTTCTCCCATTGGCTGGAAGTCCAGGCTTACATTCTAAAACACAGAAATCTATATGGAGACTAACTAAGAATCTGCCCACAGACAAAGAATACTTACCAGTAACACATTCTTTATCATTTTAGAAACTTGATCTAATTGTGGCAAAAAAAAGCAAGGGGAATAGGAGGGAAATATATGTTTACCTAAGGTAAGTGAGCATCTGTGACCTTTGGCTATAGTGGCAACTTGTTATTGCAAAGTTTCAAGTTATAATTGAGGTATAGGTCAAAGCTACATTCTTATGAGAAGCCTTCACTCAGTTTTTCCCCTTCACTTTCAGCTAAGTTAATCAATCAATCAATATTTATTAATTGCTTATTATGTTCCAAGCACTGTGCAAAGGACTTCACTTCTCTGGATTTCATTTTTTTTAATCTTATAGGAATGAAGGAGATCAGATTACCCAGCTTCTAGAAAAATACTTAGTAAACATTAAGCAAGGAAAAAAGGTTAGTAATGCTAAAGAAAATTTAGATAGATGGCAAAGTATATAGAGAAAGTATATAGAGTGGGAATCAAGAAGACTCATCTTTTAAGTTCAAATTCAGCCTCAGACACTTATTAACTATGTGATCCTGGGCAAGTCACTTCACACGGCTTAACTCTGTTTTCTCATCTGTAAAGTGAGTTGGAGAAGGAAATGACAAATCAGTCCAATATCTTTGCAAAAACAAAAACAAAAACAGACAAAAAAAACCCCACAAACCCCAAATGGGGTTGTGAAAAGTAGATACAACTGAAAAATTATTGAGCAACAGAGACCTGTTCTAGCCTGAACCAGTGATGACATTTTAAATGAACCATTCTCATTTACAATTTTAATCATTCTGTAGTTCTAGTTCTGATGTGGGACTTCCCAAGAACTTTAAGGACATTTCCTAGCAGTAGCTAGAACTGAAAACTTAATTTGGGATTTAGGTGAGAGCCAAAAAGCCTTGTAGAAATATGGGATGACAGCTCTAAAAAAATGGAAAATGCAAGATAGGGGAGAAAATGTAAGCCCCCCTTGCTCCAAATGGGATAATCCCTGAAGACTAGTAAGAATGGTTATCAGAATGAGAGCTGGCACCATGCAGTCAAATGTTATTACAAAGAACAAAACTGATATAACTTCTTGGATCCCCCGGAGTCCCCTTTAAATGGTTTTACAACAGTTTCTTAAGCCATTATGCTATTTCCCTCAACTGGAAACTCCTTGAGGGCAAATAATGGATTTAATACACCTCTATATTTTGCCCCCAGGACCTAGCATGGTGCTGTCTAGGTAGTACCCACACTATTTGTTGAGAGAGGGATGAATCTGTGATGTTTGCTTATGTTAACTGGCATGCAACAATGAAAATAATAATAAAACTTCATTTATATACTACTTTAAGACTGAAAAGCATTTTTAAAAGAGGTTTTTAACATTTTTGGTGAAAATGAATTTTTTTTAGGAATAATGTTTTTAAACATATAAAACACATAGAATTATAAAGGAAACCAATCATATTAAAAGATAGTTATCAAAATACAAAAAAAAGCAAAATAAAACAAACAAAAAACCTCACACAAGGTCCTGGATCTTAGGCTAAGAATCCCTGCCTTAAATGATACATAAATGTTTTATTATTATTATGAAATTATGGCATAATACAAAAATCATAGAATTCTAGTGGATAATTGGAAAACACTATCACTTAGTAGAGCCTCTGCTTTTCCAGGCTCTTTTGGTTTTAAGAGCTACAGGGTATGGCTCTCTCCATTGCTTCTATGAATATATTAATGATCTAGTCAATGGATAGTGGATGGAGACATAACTATTACGGGGCAAATGAGGCTTTAGTCAAGAATGCTTACATGTACTTTTCCCCTACGGTGATGATTTGTCTTGTCTTATAATTTTTTTTCCTGGACTATATTACCAGAGAGCACAACCATCTCATGTTCTCTTTTATCCTCTCCCTTCCAACCAGTGCCTGTTGTGGTATCCCTCTCCTAGTATCCCCTAAAACTAAAGAAGATGCCAGTCATCTTCTCTCTATTCCTTCAATTGCATCCCGCATTAGAATGCTTTGTCCCATTTCATTTTTCTCTTTTTTCTTTTCTTTTAAAAAAATAAATATATTTTTCCAATTTTCAATTTCCAGTATAGTTTTCAACATTCATTTTTATAGGATTTTGAGTCTCAAGTTTTTTCCCTCCCTTCCCAAGACAGCAAGCAATCTGATATGGGTTATATGTGTGCAATCACATTAAACATATTTCCACATTAGTCATTCCGTGAAAGAAAAATTAGAACAAAAGAGAAAAACCACAAGAAAGGGAAAAAAGTGAAAATAGTATATTTCAATCTGCTTTCAGTCTCCATAGTTCATTTTCTGGATGTGAGGGGCATTTTCCAACATAAGTCTATCAAAATTGTATTGGATCACTGGATTGCTGAGAAGAGCTAAATCTATCATAGTTGGCCATTGCATAATGTTGCTGTTACTGTTTATAATATTCAGGTTCTCCTCCTTCACTCAGCATCAATTCATGTAAATATTTCCAGGTTTTTATGAAATCTGCCAGATCATCATTTCTTACAGAATAATATTATTCTATTCATATACCACAACTTGTTCAGACATTCCCTCATTGATGTGTATTCCATCAATTTCTAATTCTTTACAACCACAAAGAGAGCTGCTATAAATATGTTTGTGCATGTGGGTCCTTTTCTCTTTTTCATGATCTCTTCGAAATATAGACTTAGCCGTGTGATTGCTGGATCAAAGTGTATGCACAGTTTTAAAGTCCTTCAGGTATAATTCCAAATTGTTTTCTAGAATGGTTGAGCCAGTCTACATTCCACCAATAAAGCATCAGTGTTTCAAACTTTCCCACATCTCCAGCAATATTTATCATTTTCCTTTTCTGTAAATTAGCCAATTAGAGAGATATGAGTGGGGCTTCAGAGTTGTTTTAATTTCCATTTCTCTAATCGATAGTGATTTAGAACAGTTTTCTGTAACTATATTTTCTTTCAAAAAGAATATTCCATAAGTGTCAATATTTTTACACCTGAAGCCTTTCTAGCACAGGAAGCAATGTGGCATTGAGGAAAAGGAGAACTGCCAATGAAGTTAGGAAATTTAGCTTCTCATTCAGTCAAATGCAACTAAACCCAATCCAATTCACATTTATAAGAGACCTGCTAACTGCAAGATACTGTGCTAAACATTAAAGTTATAAAGACTAAATGAAAACCCATGTCTGCTTTCAAGGAATATATGTTCTCCTGGGAGTGAAGTGTTGCACCATAGAAACAGATAAGTATACCCTTGACCATTCGATGAGGAAGGAAAGAACATAATGAAAGATCTTTCTACTAGAGAAATGTGGCCTTGGACCACTAAAATATAAGAGAGAGATTATGACAGAGAAATTTGTATTTCATTATGAAAAGCAACAGATCCATCCAAGAAAGAATTATAGTTGATATTCATACAGATCTGAAGGAATCAACCAATCTACAAGAATTTATTAAGTATTTGCTATGTTCCTAACAGAATGGATATATAAAAAATAATGAAATCTTTTGTCCAGTATTTTCATTTTGAAAATGAGGAAAATGTCACAGGCAGTTAATTAGTCAATGAACATTCATAATGCTAAGTACAGAGAGATGAAGTGACTGAAGAAAACTAGTTGGAGGAATAGCTGAAGGACTGACTCTGGAGTCAGGAAAACCTGAGTTCAAATTCAGCTTTGGGTATTTACTATCTGTGTGGTCACTATCTACTTCGGTTTCCTTATATGCAGATTTGAGGACAATAATAGCACTTATTTCTCAGAGTTGTTGTAAAGATCCTCTTCTGCATTTTTCTTTTTCTCCAGGCATTCTTGTTCTTCTTCTCCTTCTTTTTCCTTGTCCACCTCCTCCTTCTCTTCTTTCCCCTTCTCCTTGTCTTCTTCCTCTTCCTCCTCCTCTTCTTCTTTTTCCTCTTCCTTTTCTTCTTCCTCCTCTTTCTCCTCCTTCTCCTTTTCCTTCTCCTCTTCCTTCTCCTTCTTCTTTTTCTTTCTTTTTCTTCCTTAGGCTTGGATATACCAACTATTACTGTCCAGGGCTACCTTAGAGTAAAATGGTAATTGAGTTTGCCTTCAATGCTTCTTTCTGGCAGCTAAGTTCCAACTCCCTATAATTCCTTTCTCCCCTAAGCTACACCTTCTTCATTTTTTTTCTCTCCTTCCCACCACACCACATACCTTCTTACTTCTTCTGTTCCTCCATTTCTCCCTTATCAAAACTTACTCATGCAGGAGGATTTATCACTTTTCAGTGGATATCATAAGGTTACAAGTGGAATTCATAGGGGGCTCATCTCTTTTTTATTTTTTTATTATATAGCTTTTAATTTACAAGATATATGCATGGATAATTTTTCAGCATTGACAGTTGCAAAACCTTTTGTTCCAATTTTTCCCTTCCTTCTCCCCACCCCCTTCTCCAGATGGCAGATTGACCAATACATGTTAAATATGTTAAAGTATAAGTCAAATACAGTATATGTACACATGTTCATACAGTTATTTTGCTGTACAAAAAGAATCAGACTTTGAAATAGTGTGCAATTAGCATGTGAAGGAAATCAAAATGCAGGCAGACAAAAATAGAGGTATTGGGAATTCTATGTTGTGGTTCATAGTCATCTCCCACAGTTCTTTTGCTGGGTGAAGCTGGTTCAAATCATTACTGCTCTATTGGAACTGATTTGGTTCATCTCATTATTGAAGAGGGCCATGTCCATCAGAATTGATCATCATATAGTATTATTGTTGAAGTATATAATGATCTCCTGGTCCTGCCCATTTCATTCAGCTTCAGTTCATGTAAGTCTTTCCATGCCTTTCTGAAATCATTCTGCTGGTCATTTCTTACAGAGCAATATTATTCCATAATATTCATATACCACAGTTTATTCAGCCATTCTCCAATTGTTGGGCATCCACTCAGTTTCCAGTTTCTTGGGGCCCACCTCTTATTCCTTATTGTTTCCATGTCATTTGACTTATTAATCTCTTTAAAAAATATACATTTGTTTGATATCTTTTATTCCAAATACATAGACACACAGACATACAGATCAATCAATAAACTCACATTTTAATAACCTCTTATGTACTAGACACTGAGTTAAGGACTGGTATACATATACAAATATATCTATTGATGGATGAGATTTATTCATCCATTTAATTTTTCATATGTGAATGGTTAGGTTAAATCCTTCTGAATAACTGAATAGGGTGATCATAGTTACTGGAATCTGTAATTTTGCAGTATTATACTATACAAGACATATATTTTTTTATTCATAATGAATCTACTTTTTACCAATTAATATTATGAAAATAAGGATATATTACCTGTGCTAACTCAGTGAAAAAATTTAAAAGCATTTTATTATATGAATGATTTCAATAAAATCCTAGATGTAGACTGTATAAAAAACTATACAAATTACAGTGTTATTATTATGAACATTGGCATTGTGATAGAGTCTATATATCATGACCACATTTGCTACAGCCTAGGCAATTGGGAGTTTTTGACCACACTGATGATGGATTGCCTGGCAATCCATCAAATGGAGCAGATGATAGCTCAAATTAGCTATGAAAGGACCCTCAAAAAAGCAAGAGTGACTTTGCCATTGTTTTTTTCCTCTCCTCTTCCCTTTTCCCCTCTTTGTTTATCTAGATACCTGTCTGTGCTAATCCACAAGCTACAACCTATTATGATCTCCTTAAACAACCTTTGTTCCTAATTTAATATCAGTTCCATTGAGCTGTTGTATTCAGTATAGGGTGCTTTTATATTTTTTGAAACTTCCTTTTTCATCAGAGAACACATTTTTCCAATCCGCAGTTTTGTTTTAGTAATTGTGGGTGCCTAGAAAAGGACAGAAGAAAAATGTGAAAATTCTAATTCAGTCAAGTTATTTTTAAAAGAAGGGAAATGCTAAACACACACACACACACATACACACACACACACTCACATATACACACATATTTCAATGCTTCAATAATAAATCAATCAGTGGGGTGAAGCATCATGAAAAAGTAATAGTAACCACATTTTCTCTGGAATCAGAGGTCTGGGTTCAAGTCCTATCTCTGAGTTCTATCTCTGAGAAACTTGAGTTCCTGAATATTCCTAAGGCTCAGTTTCTTAATCTCCAATGGTTGGTTGGCTCAGATAGCTTCTAAACGCTTTCTCATCAAGTTGATCAGTCCTTCATTGCTTTAGATCATAAGGTTGTATATCTGTCTATTTTCTGTGTCTCTCTCATATGTCCTCCCTAGAAAGTTTACTCATTCTGCTAGGGACTTTCCTTGTCTTTTTTTTTTTTTAATGACATTATATAGCTACTATGGCAACATATCCTATGCTTTCACCATGTGGTTAGTCAATCTTTTTTTTTTTCTGGTCAGACATTTCTCTGATGACATCTTTTCCAATATGATTACTTTTTATAAGGAGCATTAGTCTACTTATGCTATAAAATATATAAATAGTAGAGTGTACATAAACCTTAAAGTCTGTATGAATATCCGATATGATTCTTTCTTGAAATGGATTTGTTGCTTTTTGTAGTGAAATACAAATTTCTCTGAACATGTCTTTTGTTTGACCTTATAGACCAGATATTTTTAAAATTGGAATCCATAAACCCCCTAAGATAAATCTCAGGAGCTCCATGAACTTTTAAAATATTGATAAGCAGATTCCAAAAGATTTTAATACAGACAACTTAATTGGGTTTTATTTAATAAAACTGCTTTAATTTGTAATCTTCATTATTTAATCCACCTAAAGACATTATTCTGAGACATGGTCCATAAGCTTCACCAGATTGTCAAAGAAGGTACCTAAACAACAAAAAAAGTGATTAAGAACCCATGATGCAAATGTTAATCCTTTTTCTGTTGTTTCCCTGGATAATAAACCTATTTAAAAGAAGAAAAAACAAGATTTTAAAAAAATGTGCAAAATATTTTACATTTGATTCTAATCCTGTCTCCCTGTCCATCTGTCTCAGAAAATCCTGAGAATTATTTAAGCTCTAAACACATCACTGAGAAGAGTCAATGAAATGATAATAAAGGTCCCACCTTACCAGGCACTGAATTCTCAGCCTTTGAAATATGAAGACAACTTTTTCCACAAGGCTGCAGAGGCTTTACTTAGCGGCCATATGAATTTATAGGTTTTATTTTTGGCCACTGGAGGGCTCTCATATTTTTCCACTAATGAAATAGAAACCTTGAGCATGACTAAAAACTGAAAATGAAAGATGAAAGTTTAAGTCGGGTGCACTTCATGGTTTGTGCCAAAGTCTCAATGTAAGCGAAATTTGGGAGAAATCCAATTTAACACGGGAGCAGTGGAATGGTCTGCCTAGAGCATGCCCCACATCACTTACAATGAGTGACCTTTTGGGATGCAGGCTTCCCAGGTCTGCTCAGCCATGGAGGTCATTGGTTTTTGAAAGGCATTGGGAAACACTTCAGTGTTTCTCCTTTATCTTGGTTCCCTCCTTCGTGATGCTATCCTCATTCTCTTTCTCCCTGGACCTTAAAAAACAATTGTTGGCATCCTTTTGCTTTGTAGAATGATGTCTTTGATATCTCTGCCAGAGAAGCTGACTTCAACTTGGGATAGAAGAAAAGAAATTCCTAATAATTGAAATTGTTTTGTAATGGGATGGGCTATCATGGTGGGGCAGAAAGTAGAGAGTTCCATATGAATGGAGAAATGCAAGCAGGACCTTCACAGGCACTTTTGCTGGAGGAGAGGGGGAGAAAGGGAAGGGCAGGGATATCTTAGTAGGGGTTCATGCTTCAAGTTGTATTACTAAGCTTTGAGATTTTCATTAAGAAGAACAAACATTCGAATAAACTAAACAATGAGATCACATATAAGTCATAAACTCTTAGCTGTTTACCAGTCATGGAGATTATTTCAGCTAGTGACCTTTCTGATGAACTTGGCATTTCCTGTACTTCTACATCTAGTATAGGATCTGTATTCATAGGATCATAGCATTTAGGGCTGAAAATAAATTTGGAGATTCACTAGTCCAGCTCTCTAATTTTATAGAGGAAGAAGCTGAGACCACAGAAGTCATAGGCTATAGTGAGAAGGGAGAAAAACTCAGGAGACCTGAATTCAAATTCTAACTTTGCTCTTTTTTTCCTACCTCATTCTTTCTCCACATACACAAACATTTTGAAAATCTCAGATTATCATCTAATCCTTATTTCTCACTAATTCTAACCCACATAGCTTTTAGCCACTTAAATTTAAAGCAACTATCAATTCAGTTTGTAAATGAAATAATGCATTATTGTATGTAATATGGAAAGATGTCTTATTGTCTCCTGGTACCAAAGCACAGTTTAATGGCTGCTCATTATGAATACTTAGTAAATTTTAATTAAACTTTCAACTGAAGAAATGGAAAAAATTACCTCAATGTTTGAACCTCTGATCAGGTAATTCATGCAAGCACTGAGGTTTTTCCTTCCTAAAATTGTTAGAAGAATTGTAGTATATTAGAAATGAAAGAATCGTTCGAGATCATATAGCTTAACCTCAAATGAGAATGTTATAGAAGAGGAAACTGAAGTTCAAAAAGGGAAAGTCTGTACTCCAAGTTTGAATGTCTATTAAGTGCTATATACTGGACTTAAATCCAATTTCTCTCTCTGTCTCTGTCTCTCTCTGTCTCTTTCTTTCTCTGTCTCTCTCTCTCTGTCTCTTTCTCTGTCTCCCTGTCTCTCTCTGTCTCTCTGTCTCTGTCTCTCTGTGTGTCTCTCTTTTTCTGTGTCTCTCTCTGTCTCTCTCTCCCCTCTGTTTCTGTCTGTCTCTGTTTCTTTCTGTCTGTCTCTCCTACTTATTCTCCATCTTCTCTGTGAGAAATTTGATTATTAATGATAAAACTAACATTTAAATAAAAAGATATCATATATAAGCTATAAACTCTCAACCATTTGTATCCCCCCAATGTATATTATTAACTCTAACAAAATCACAACAATAACATTTTGCGGTGTTCTGGTTTTCTGATGCAAAGTCAATGCTATTGTCAGGATAGCAGACAATCTTTCTTTATTTGGCCTTGATATGCACATGGACTCTAAGCTATTAGTAAAAACTGTTTCAAGAGCTTTCCGTTCCAATTTCTCTGTGAACTAACTTTATTCTGCCTTAGAGCTCAGATTATGGAAAAAGAACTTCACCTCTTTTGAACCCATAGGAAAGACTTGCCTGAATGACCAAGAATTCTAAAGGAGCTGAAGGTTTGGTTTATTCCTTTCAAGCAAGATGTCTCTTTTGGTTTAATCATTGCAGCTGTAAGTCTTTTAACTATGCTTTTGTATATTTTTCTATCATGTGAAAGTGTATACTGAACGTTGTTTAACTTTTGGTTGCTCACAGGATCATATTTAGGAACAGCAATTATAACACTGTGCTATATAAAACACAGGTTTCTTAGAGCTCACCAAAGTACAGTAGTGTTTGTCTTGACATTAAATTACTCCCAAATTTTGGGTTCTTGACTTTTTTTCTCTGTTCTTCATAGTTTTATAGTTTTTGTTCTTCCAATGAGTTTTTACATTTCTTTTCTGCCCTTGTGTCTTTCTATAGTAATCTCTTTGCTTTTTTAAAACCTGCAGTTTTTCAGTTACTTGAAACTTGAAAACCAGAGAATCAAATGGAATGGAGTTCAGTGAATGCCCCAAATGCATTACATGACAATTCCATGTTGAAGATTATAGGAAAAGGATGGTGTCTATCCACATGTTGTATACTTGAGAATAGAAGTAAACCCAGGAAGTAGGATTGAGAATATAAGGAACACTGGAGAGCATTTAAGAATGCTGCAACTCTATCAGCTAATTATCAATCAATTTTCTTTTCTTTTTTATTTTGTTTTTAACTTATGAAATATAATAAGCATTTCTATAACACAGAACAATAAAAAAATGATTATACATGAAGCTGCAAATCTGCTATGTTCAACTTGCTATTCCTTTCAAATACACAACAAAATTATCATGTAAATTTACTTTTTTCTTCCTTCCTCCCACAGATGGATGGCTATCAGAAGACAGAAATAAATTCACATGTATATCTATATCTATAGCTATCTATATCTGTATTTAGATAGATATAGATATATGTGTGTATGTAGGTATGCATATATATACATATGTACATACATGTATATATAAACATATATATGTGAAATTATTCTATACATGTATCCATTTATTTTTTCTCTGTTATAGTGTCTTTCTCCATATGTCCTCTATATTAATTTGGGTATTTACAATAGATAACATAACTTATTCACTAATATTAGCAGAGGTTACTAATATAAAAAAGAGAAGCTTGGCTATCATTAAATGATAATCTTGTGTGCAGAAAGAAGAAATAAATGAAGCATTCCAATCATAAGTATGGCATGATGTAAAGTGATGGGGGATGTCTAGTAGCATTTACCCATGTCTACTAGCACACATGTTCTTCTTCTCTTTCCAAAAAATAGGACAGCGAATAATTTTAACACTTGCCTTGCTGATTATTCTGCTTTTTACAGATGGAGTTTTTGTTGAGAGAGATTATTATTATAGACCTGATCCTTATACTTTCCCACTCACCCACATCCAGCTCTTCAACTCAGTAATACTGTCACCAAAGAACACAATTCTAAAAAACAAAGCCAGGCTAATTGCCAGCACAGAAATGATGGCAGGCAGAGAAGTGACTCTTATATCTTTGTTTTTGTGATGAATTAGAGAAGAAAGCCAAGAATAGTTGGATGTACTCCTTAGATTTTGTGAAAGAAGATTACAAGTTTCAGAGAGAAGATAGATGGGATACTGTGTACTAAAGTTCTGCAGAGTAAGTTGGACCAAGAGATAAGACAAATGAAAACACAAAAAGAAGAAATTCTGATAAGGAAAAAAACAGGTTTTGATCTAAGAATACTTTTGTGTGTGAATAGGAAACCCAGTGGGTTATAAATTTTAAAGACACACAGAAAATAGATGCTTAGGCAGGTAGGGGAGGATAAATACAAAGTCATCCCAGAGTCCTGTGAATATGATATCAGAAGTGCTAACCTTCTTACCTAAAATCTAGCTTGTTTATTGAGAGCCTTATTCCTATCCTATATCCAAAGCTATTTTAGTCCTTCATCTTTCCTTTCTCATGCATCATATTCTTCCCTTTCTCCAACCTCTTGACAGAGGGAGGGCAATATATTCTGTAGAGAATTCTGTAGAGATGGGTAGGAGGACATTCAGGGTGAGCAAAGGTATGAAGTTGGGAAAAGTAAATAAAAGAGTTAGGCTAAAACATCATATATGTGCAAGGGAATAATGGGAGATAAGGCTCAAGAGAAGGATATCTCTCTGATTCTTCAGGTCCTATTTCTTCTTTGCTTTAATTTATTTAACTCAATGTCCTCAAATGTGAAATAAGGAAAATAGCTAGCACCTACCTCTCAGAGTTGTTGTGAGGATTAGATAAGATGATATTTGTAAAGCTCTCAACACAGTTCTTGGCACATAGTTGATGCTATATAAATAATTTTTTTTTGTTTTCTTTTATTTTTGCCTAGAATCCTTTTTTTTTACTTTAAGCGGGGTTCTTCATTCTCTCTGATAACTCTGAGAGTAGAAAGATATTTCTTACATACCTTTATTCTCTTTTCTAGAGGAAAACTTTCATGCCCATTGAACTTATAGAATAGCTCAATTCAATTATAGAATAGAATAGAAGAGAAATACAAAATTCACTTTCTCTATGATCACTGGCAATTCTCTTTGTTTTTTTATATTTGCTCTAAAGGGAGATTTGCAGGCCCTTTTCCCCTCAAGGAAACTTCTGGGGCTCAGAATATAACATTCATCAAAGTTTACATTATTGTCCCTAGATGTTAGAAGTGCTTCACAGGGAAGACTCTGGGATCTGGATGCCCTCAGATTGACCAACTGAATGTACATTATCTTCCAATTGAAGGCATTTTTTCTGTCTATCATCCATCCTTAGAATAGTCTTCCTTATCTGCATTGCCTGACTTTCCTGGGTTCTTTGGCTTACTTTAAGTACCTGTTAAATCCCCCCCCCCCCCCGCCTCCTCTTACAGGAAGCAGTTCTTGATTTCCCCTTAATTCTCTGACCTTTCCTCTGGTGATTATTTCAGACTTCTCCTCTATGTCTAGTTTGCACATATTTGTTATATTGGATTCATTGGAATATGCATTCTTTTAGGGAAAAGATTATTATTATTTGGCCTTTCTTTCTATCCCTAATGCTTAGCACAATATCTGGCCCACAGTAGGCACTTAATATTTTTTGATTGACTGACACTCAAATGGCTCTTTTAACACAGTCCATTTGAGCACACTGGGGCCTTTTGACTATTCCATTGGTTACTAACATCATCTATCTTGGCCATTCCTCTCTAGTCTTGGGATGAAACAATAATTAAGGAGTCACAAGTGATCTTCTATAGTTGTAACCCTTCCAAGGATCAACACAAATTTTCCCTTGAAAGAAATGATTACCATTAGTTTGAATATGGCATTTTTCCTGGATACTGTTGTTGCTTATTTAGTTGTTGTTTATTAATTTTTATATTATATATATATATAATTTTTATGTAATAATATTTATTAATGTAGTTATTTAGTAGCTGCCTGGTTATGGTACCCCACTTCAACAAAAGATCATGAACTTAGAAGATCTAAATTCAAGTCTGCTCTGATGCTTACCAGACATATATTTAAGAATATGATCTTAATATTATCTTTAATCTCTGTTTTCCTCAGTTTCCTCACTTGTAAAATGGGATAGTTAGATAAGACAGTCTCTAAAGGCTGTTTCAGTTCTAGATGTAGGATCCAATTATATACTTTGATTTGGACTCCAGTGGCAAATCTTTTGCTTTGTTCCTATGGTTTCACATTCATGTCAATCTATTTTGGGGATAGAAGCTCTAAACTGTAAGACACAAAGTAAGTGTTGAGTGTTTGATCACCATAAAGTACTATCACTGTGCAGCTGGCACTCACCTCCTCTGTAGGTACCATCCCCCTTAATCCTTTAATCTTTTACCATATAGCAGCCATTTCTTTAATCAATTCCACTGCCTTGCTTTCAATCCCCTCCTGTTTGTGCAAGGTTTGGGGGACTTGGATGTCTGAAGCCTCTACATAATGAGTCCAAAATAGCACTGACCTTTCCTGCTAGTATATCACCTGGCACCTCAGATCTAATTTCTTAAGATACCAGTTCCTCCTTGCTCTCATATTTTTATTTTCTTGCTAAGATTTTGGAATGTCTTTTGAAATCATTTTCCCCCTCCACTCCAATCTAAAAGTTTCCATTTTCTGCATTGAATTGCATTTGGGATTGAAATGTATTTGGAACCACACCATTTTCATCTCTCCCATTCTAAACAATGTACCCAAATCAATCCTCATTAAAGAAGGAGGTCCAAAGTCTTGGTAATTTCCCTTTCAGGGATGACTTTTTTGTTTCTTGTAATGGAATATTGACCCCAGTCTTGTTCTAGCCATAGGCTTAGTGTTTTCTCAGCCTTAAAGCATTGAACAGAGACAATGGTTGTTTTTTTGCTGCTTAAATCAGTAATTAATACTTTCTAGAATTCCATCCTGGGCAATGGTGAGTTGGCACAATGGAAAGAGTGCCAAACCTGGAGTCAGGAAGACTCTTCTTCAAATGTGACCTCAAACACTTACTAGCTATGTGACCCTGGGCAATTCACTTAACCCTGCCTGCCTTAGTTTCCTCCTCTGTCAAAGGAGCTGGAAAAGGAAATGGCAAACCATTCCAGTATCTTTGCCAAGAAAATGCAAATAAGATCATGAAGAGTAAGACACAACAACATAACTAGAGTTATTTCCTAATGAATTGGGTTAAAACTTCCAAAATTCCTTAGTTGGGTTTTTATGGATTGCATTCAAAGAATCCCTCTATAGAATGCTTCCCATTAAGCAACAATAACAACCCCCCAAAAAACAAAAGTTATCTTGAGTTGATATCCTCTTTATTATTTCCAATTACTCCTCAAAATATGGGTAAGAAGTTCATATAATATTTGTACCTTACTACTTCCATGGACTAAAGGGCCAGTAGTACTCTGGTTTAAAAAAGTGTATCTTTAAATACATACATATATATATATATATATTATCATATTATCCTTAACATCTTTTATTTATAGTCTTTTATAGTCTTAGAGACCTATCTAGACCTTTAGAAGATTAAGTGAAATACTTCCTCATAATCAAGAATGTATCAGAGAGAGAACTTTATCCCATATGTTCCTAATTCTTCAAGTTCTATCAGTAGGGCAATTGTTTATTTTTTATTTTAAAAATTTCAATAATCTGTATACAATTGCATTACTGTTCAAATGGCAAAAATCAACAAAGGGAGTCAATTCATATTTCTAATATTAATTTCTTACAAATATGGTAGAAAAATCGCATAAGAAGATCAGAAATATTCTCCATCATACTGTACCTTATGTATCCTTCAAGGACTAACTCACATGTTCCTTTTTCTCCAAAGCCTTCTGTCATCTCTCTCTTTCTATTATAGCAAGTTTATTTAATTTTAATAAAAATTGCTTTATGAATCATGTTGGAAGATAAAAATCAGAGCAAAAGGGAAAAAACACAGGAGAGATTAAAAAAAAAACCAGAAAAATCAAGTGAACATAGCATGTGTTTGTTAGAATTCTTACAAGATGCTAAGTCAGTGGAATTGATAGAGACAAGGGTTGTTTAACAGGGTGCTTAACAGTTCTCTAGATGTACTTAGTAGTTACTACAATTCCACAAGATTCACACCTTTAAGAGAGTATATAGGAGCCTCAACCAGGATTGATTCTGGGAGATTTACAAGCCAGGATTCAGTCGAGGAGGTTCACAAGCCAGAGACCGCAGTTGGGCAGAAGGAAGGAAGACAGAGAAGTAGTGGCAGGCTGTCCTGTGGAGAACACTGAAACAAAGATCTGGAAGGTCTCCAGAAAACTAGCTGAGTTCCAAGTGAAGGAGATAAGATTTTGGAAGAGACAATAAAGGATTTGGACTTTAACTCCTGGCTGCATTTTGATGTGATTATTACTTTGAGCTGAAATTAAGGCTGCTCCCAGAAGCCCCCCAAGAAATCTGCTCCCAGAGAACATTATATTTTAGAGAAGAACATTACATGTATTGATTTACATTCAGTCTCCTTATATCTTTTTTCTGGAGGCAAATGGCATTTTCTATTCAAAGTTTATTGGGATTGTTCTGGATTATTGAACCACTGAACCATTGAAAAGAGTCAAATCTTTCATAGTTGATCATCTCACATTTTTGTTGTTATTGTGTACAATGTATTCCTGATTCTGCTTGTTTCTCTCTGCATCAGTTAATGTAATTCTTTCAGGACTTCCTATAATCAGCTTATTCATCATTTTTAATAGAACAATAATTTTTCCATTACCTTCATGTACAACTTGTTTAGCCATTCCCCAATTCTTTTCCAATTCTTATTAGCTTAGCCAAGCATTGAACAATAGATGTTTTTCCAGTTGTTTAGATCTGATTTTATTTGTGTGAGAAGTATTTTGTAATTGTTTTCATATAGTTCTTGGGTTTGTCATGTCAGGTAGACTCCCAAGTATTTTATTTTATCTAGAGTAACTTTAATTACTTTTGGGCTTTGTCAGTAATATATAGAAATGCTGATGATTTGTGTGGGTTTGTTTTATATGCTGCAACTTTGCTAAAGCTGTGAATTGTTTCTGTTAGGTTTTTGGATGATTTTCTAGGATTATCTAAGTATATCACCATGTTATCTGCAGAGAATGATAATTTTATTTCCTCATTGCCCATTCTAATTCCTTTAATTTATTTTTCTTTTCTTATTGCTAAAGCCAACATTTCTAGTACAATGTTGAATAATAGTGGTGATAATGGACATTCCTGTTTCAATCCTGATCTTATTGTAAATGCATCCATCTTCTCTTCATTACAAATAATGTTTGCTGTAGGTTTTAAATAGATACTGATTATTATTTAAAGGAAAACTCTCTTTATTCCTATTCTCTCTCATGTTTTTAATAGGAATGGATGTTATATTTTGTCAAAAGATTTTTCTGCATCTATTGAGATTATCATATGATTTCTGTTAGTTTTGTTATTGATGTGGTTAATTATGGTAATGTTTTTTTTCTGATATTTAACTAGCCCTGCATACTTGTATAAATCCTATTTGATTATAATATATTGCCCTACTGATAAGTTGTTGTAATCCCTTTGCTAATATTTTATTTTAAAATTTTGCATCAATATTCATTAAGGAGATTGATCTATAATTTTCTTTCTCTATTTTGGCCTTTCCTGGTTTAGGTATTAGTGCCATATTTGTATCATAGAAAAAATTTGGCAGTACTTCCTCATCTGTTTTTCCAAATAGCTTACATAGTATTGGAATTAATTGTTTTTTAAATGTTTGGTAGATTAATTAAGACTTTTTTTTAGAGAGTTCATTAATGATTTGTTCAATTTCTTTTGTTTTTTAATGGGATTATTTATTTTATTTCCTCTTTTGTTAACCTAATAATAATAAATAAATAAAAATAATAAATAACAATTTATATTTCTGTAATATCCATACATTTTAGTTAGATTATCAGGCTTGCTGCCATAGAATTGGGCAAAATAGCTCCTAATTGTTGCTTAAATTACTTTTTCATTGGTGGTAAGTTCACCCTTTTCATTTTTGATGTTGGTGATTTTTTGTTTTTTTTTTTCCTTTTTCTTATAAAATTAACCAAAGGTTTATGTATTTTGTTAGTTTTTTCATATTATTTATTAGTTCAATAGTTTTCTTAGTCTCTATTTTATTAATCTCTCTTCTTTTCAAAATTTCTAATTTGACATTTAATTTCAATTCGTTCTTTTTCCAGCTTTTTTAGTTGCATGCCTAATTGATTGATCTTCTCTTTCTCTGTTTTATTTATGGAGCTATTTAGAGATATAACATTTCCCCTAACAATTGCTTTGGCTGCATCCCATTGGTTTTGGTTTGTTGCTTCATTAATGTCATTTTTTGGATGAAATTATGAATTGTTTCTGTGATTTGTTGTTTTGACCCACTCAGTCTTTAGCATTAAATATTTAATTTCCAATTGGTTTTTAGTCTATCTTTCTCTGGCCTTTCATTGAATATAGTTTTTATTGCATTGTGGTCTTTGGTCTTTTTCCACTCCTTAATGTCATTTTTTTTTTTATGTCATCACATCAGAGTCCGTTCGTAACCACACCCTCAATCCATGTAATTTGGATTTGGATAACTAGGCAGATTCCCAGTAAGGATCCAAAATTTCATCAGGCAGAAATGTTAGAGGGTGCAGGGAGGTCAACGAACGAGTGGTTAATGATTTTTATTAGTGGGTGCATTTTACGTAGGTTGGTCATTAGCTTTTGTAGTTGAATTACAACAATGGTTTTTCATGCCCCTCCCCATTGTCTGCCCCAGTGACTGATATTGTTTTCAAGAGTTATAAATGTTATTTTTCCATCTAGAGATTTAAACAATTTAATCTTTAAATGTATATGTTTTCCCTGTTTACCTTCCTATGGTTCTCTTGAGTCCTGTGTTTGTAGATTAAATTTTCTGCTTAATTCTGTTTTTTTAATATAAAGTTTCTTACTCCGTCTCCTCCCCTGAAAGATGATGCTGTGTCTCTCTGGGTATTTAATTCTTGATTGTAACCACAGATCCTTTACCTTCTGGAATATGGTATTTCAGGCACCCTGATCCTTAATTGTAAAAACTGCCAGGTCCTGGGTAATCCTGACTGTTTTTCCTTGATATATGAATTATTTTTATCTGTCAGCTTAAAGTATTTTCCCCATGAGAATATAGTTTTAGAGTTTTGCAACAATGTTCCTTGGGTTTTCCTTGTGGGATCTCTTTCTAGAGGTGGCCCATGGATTCTTTCAATGAATATTTTCTCCTCTGTTTCTAGGATATTGAGGCAATTTTCCTTAATGACCTCTTATAGAATGCTGTCCAGGCTAATTTCTTTTGGTCATGTCCTTAGAAAGGTCAGTAAATTTAAAATTGTCTCTTCTAGATCTATTTTCCAGGTCAGCTGTTTTGCCAATGAGGTATTTCAAATTTTCTTCCATTTTTTTTCATTTTTTTTAGTTTGTTTGACTGATTCTTGCTGTCTCACAAAATCATTAGCTTCTATTTTTTATAGTTTTTATAAGATTTATAGTTTTTAATGAGTGATTTTCTTCAGCTATCTTTTTTATCTCTTTTTCCATTTGGTTTATTATACATTTTAAGGAGTTGTTTTCTTCAAATAATTTTTTCCTTCCTTTTCCAAACTATTGACTCTCTCATGAATACCTCCCATTTCTTTTTTCATTTTTTTCTTCCACTTCTCTTATGTGCCTTTTGAAGTTTTTTATGAGCATTTTCAAGAAGCCTGTTTGGGTTTGAGACCAATTTATCTCACTCTGAGATTTCTTCTGTGGACATCCTGTCCTCCTCTGAGTTTGTGTTTTGGTCTACCCTGTTCACCACAGTAGCTTTCTGTGGTCAAGGGTCTTTTCTGTTTCTTGCTCATTTTCCCCCCTTTTCTTTGGGCATTTCTTCTTTCTTTTACTTTTAATATGGAATTCTGCTCCTGGGTAAAGGTTGTGCAGTCCCAAGCTTCCTGTGCAGCTCTTAGTCTTGGCTTTGAGTACAGAAGCCCCTTGTGTTTGCAGGGAGTAGGTAACTTTGTCTAGTCTGTTTGGGAAACATCCCAGTTTCCCAGTTTACCTTCTGAGCTGGGACTGGAAGCTGCCCCACTGATTTGCTCTTCTACTAAGCCAGGACTAAGGGTCTTAGTTACTAATTTGTCATGATTTTTCCAGAGTCTATCTGACCTATGTTCAACATCCTTTTTATCCCAGTGAGACTAACGTTTAATGAAGTTTTTCCAGACTATCTTGAGCTAGAGAGAGGTTTGATTCCCTCAGACAGTTCAAAAGCTTGGTTTCAAGTAGTTTTCTAGGGAAACTGGGAGACCTTGAGCAGCTTCCTGACTTCATTCTACCATCTTGGCTCCACCCCCAGAATTCCTCAGGGCAATCGTTTAAGAATCACTTAACCAGAACTATATACATAGCAATTATTTCTCATTAATTCTCCATAGTTAATAGGTATGACTTCACCCTTAGAGAAATACAAATATATTTATAGGCCTCACTCCTTTGGTGTCTTTCCTATGGTGTATTTCCAGCAAAATATACTGAATGAGTTGTAATATGAGCAACTTGGAAAGAAGATACTGCTTCTTCAGGGACCAAACTAGATGAAGTGAAAGGGCCAGATCAGGTTGTATTTTTATCAGGTAGCAGTATTTCCCTTCTCCCAAGGCCTATCCTTGAAGAGTTCCCAAACCTGATTTTTGTATCTAAGTCAAGAGAGATATTGTCAGTGTATCAGTCAACATACATGTATTAAGCATCTACTATGTGTCAGTTAGGTGACTATGCTATGGTCATAGTATGGCTATGTACTGTGCCAGCTACATGGCATAGTAGGTAAAGCATTGAGCTTGAAGTTAGGAAGATCTGAGTTCAAATTCAGTCTCAGTCATTTATTAACTGTGTGATCCTGGGGAAGTCATTTAACCTGTATCTGTCTTAGATCTTCATCAATAAAATAGGGACAGGAGATGGAGCAAATCACTCCAGTATCTTTGCCAAGGGACAAAGTCCAGGGGGTCCCATAGAGTTGGACACCACTGAACAACAACAAATGTATCAAATATCATGCTAAGTGTTAGTGATACAAAGAAAGGCAAAAGAGAGCCCCTTCCCTTGAGAAGTTCATGATCTAATGAGAGACACAATAAACAAACAACTATCTACAAAGAAGCCCTGGGTTAGAAGGGGTGAGAAACAGAAAACCTTGGGACAGAGCAGGAAGTGTGGGAGGAGCTGAACCCCAATGATCATCTGGGAGCTTCCAATTCAACTCAACAAGACTTTGTAAATATTTATGAAGTGTCACTCTTTTCAAGGCACCAATGCTAAAAAAATGAAATGTTTCTATTTTTAAGGAATTTACACCCCCATTATCAAATCTACTATTATTTCTAAAAAAAAAAGTTTATCCCTTTTATTTAGTGTTTTATTTCCCCCCCCAATTACTAGTAGTATATTCTACTGAGGGATACAATGTGTAAATTGAAAAATGAATATTATAATCAAAAGAGAAAAATAGGGAAACTATACTATGTCAGCCACATTAATTAACAATGCTTTAGACTATTTAAAATAACTAGATAGTATAAAGTTGGAATATTGCTGTGGTATAGGAAATGAGTTGGTAGATTTAGAAAATATAGAAAACACTTGGACTTATGAAGGATGATGTCATCCATCTTCAGAGAAACAGAGGACAAATAAACATTGGATGGTCTTCTATAGATGTATATGAATGTATGTATATATGATTATAAAGATCTAGGTATATGTATATGTATATACATATACATATGTGGATATATATATTTGAGTATACATATATATGTGTATGTAAAGACATATATCTCTAGCTATCTATCAGCTTAATTTTAGCCTTCTTGGGGGATGTGGGAGGGAGGAAAGGAGAAAAAAAATAAAGTAATAAGTACACAGCAAAGAACAAAAGAAACCTACAAGGAAAACAAAGGAAGATAGACAGCTCTGAACAGAATGCATAGTATTTATTGTATAGGCTTTCTTGAATGGAAATTTATTTTATATTTTGAATCCCCTCCTGTTCTGCTGTGCACATGACAATGTTTTCTTTTCTCTTTCTGTTCTTTTCTATTTAAAGTTTTAAATAAATTACAAAAAATTTAAGCTAGAAAAATGAAAATTATTTCATCAATTTAAAGAGGGAGAGAACACTAATTAACAGAGATTAAGGGCAAAGAAAGACTTCCTGTTAGAAGCAACACAAAAGTCAAAACATTGTCAGAAACTAGGGATTTCAAAAGGCAGAGGTGAAGAGAGATCTAGGGAGCAATATGTACAAAGGCAAGAAAGTGGGAAGAAAGAATGCTGGTTGTGAAAACTAGTGTAGACTAGTGTATCTGGAACATCTAGGATCTGAAAAGAAATTTGAATTAAGTCCAGGAGGTAAGCTGCTGCCAAAAAGTCTTTAAATGACAATCTGAAGAGTTTGTATTTTATCCTGTAGACAATAGAAGCCCCCAAAGATTTTAATGTGGGAGAGTGTCATAATCAGGCTGCATTTTAAAAAAAGATTTATTTTTGGTAGCTGTAAGAATAATAGATTGGAGAAAAGAAAGACTAGAAGTTAGGAGTTGAGGCTCCTGAAATAATATAGATAAGAGGTAAAGAGAGCCTGAACTAAGGTGATTGGAGAGAAGGGATTGATGATGGGATCATCATGAAAAACATGGTGATGGTGGAATCAGCAAGATTTGAAATTCATTGTCAATAGCAGACGAGAGGGAGAAGTGAGGGGAGGAATTGGGTACCTGGGAGGATAGCTGTGCTTGCAACAGAAATAGAGATGTTTGCTTGGATCACAGATAAAGTAAGGGAAAGGGGAGACAGTGAATTTTGTTTTGATCTCCAGGACATACAGTTATAGATGTCCATCAGTCAATTAATAACATGGTACAGAAACTCAGAACAGAGGTTAGTGCTTTAGTTATAGATTTGTAAGAGATTGAAAAGTTAATTGGAGGAGACTAAACAGAAGCAGGAGTATGGGAAGCATTTTTTCAATTTTTTTTTTTGTTTTGATGGTGAAAGGAAGTTCAAATACAAGGCCAATAGCTTTCTTTTAATTAATTATTCTAGATACCTAAATATCAATATGGCATGTGTGGTCTCTTTAGTATATTCATTTGAGAAAGGAGGTCAGATTTATTCTTTCCTACTCTTCTAACTTTATTCCACCCTCCATCCTACAGGGTCTTTTTAGCTTCCATAGCTTTCTTCTCAAAATGATTGTGCTCAAGAATCATTCTCTAGTTCTATAATTGTAGGAGTAGGAGGACTAGTCTACTAGACTGAATAGACACATGGTCTCATCCCAACCAAGTCTGTGCGTTTGTGTGTGTGTGTGTGTGTGTTGAGTGGAGGCCAGGATGATGACAGGATGGAAAGGGAGGTACAGAATGGAGTACATAGGACAGGGTCACATGGACCCCATGATCAATCTATCTTCTCCCCCACCTTAACTCACTTTTGTTGGAGGTCCATACTGCATTAGGTGGAGCATCCCTATTTTGGAAATTCTTATATCCCAGCTCATAATTATGGTTGTAGGAGTGGGGGGTGGGGCTAGAAGTTAGAGAGTACCTGCTAGGCAGGCATATTGCATGTAATCTGCTTCTGGAAACTCAACAGATGATTTTAAAATTCACCTTTCAATGCCATTCTCACAGGATCTAAGTTAAATTTAGAAAGATGAACTAGTCAGAATGACACAGATAGTAAGTGTTAAAGACTGGATTCAAACCCAGGTTTTCTAACTCTTAAGACCAGTTTTCTATCCACTACTTCCAAGCTGCTTCTGACCTTAAACTAATGTTCTTTTGCCTCATGCTTTTATATTGAATTAAGGGTATAATTTGCAAGGCCTGTAGCTAATGTTACCAAGGGAAAGGAAGAAGAGATGTCTGGTTCTGATTTTTCCAGACCCTCATGAAGGGGCAAAGCCCAAATTGTTGGTAGTCCTATCTCTCTAGAGTTACCTTTTTTGATGTGATTTTGGGCTTTGAAATTGTAGTAGCACACAACCCCTTAGATAGTCCATCTGCTCCCCTAGCTTGGACTTATCCCCACCCCAAGCATACACACATAAGCATACATGCTTGCATGCACACATATGCACATATGCCCATGCATGCAATGCACTTGTGCATACATGCACATACTACCACACATATACACACATGCCTACATTCATACACACTCATGCATGCATGCACACACCCCATCAGAGACAGCAGCATAGCACTGTGCAAAGGGGTTTGTATTTGAAATTAATGGGGCCACATTTTAAATCATGATTCTGCTATTTCTAATCTATGACTTTGGGCAAGTAATGTAACCCCTGGACTTTGCTTTCCTCACCAATAAAATGAGAGGGTTGGTCCCTTCCAATTCTAAAGTCAGTATTGTGTGATCCTGATATATCTCTGTTCAACTACATCTCCACTCTGTCCTACCATTTGTAGCATCTTCTTTTGAACAATCCTGATTTGTCATATTCCAGAAGGGATTCCTGTCTCAGTGGATTGAGTTAATTGAAAAATGAGTAGGTCTCCAGATAAGAAAAATAAGATTCTTCTCAAACTTTCCTAATCCATTATCTCCCTATTATTCACATATATGCCTACATATGATTATAGTTTTAAAACTGAATTATGAAGGTCCTCTTACCTCAACTTGTTCAACTGCCCATAACCCTCATTTTAATAGAATAAATTAAAGTTCATGGGGACTTGTCCAAAGACATACAGATAGTCAACAAGTAGAGGCAAGATTTTAATTCAGTTCTTTTGATTCTAAAGCTAGTTTACTTTCCACTCTACTGTATTAATACATAATAAAGAACATATACACACATTTGTACACATGCTTACAGTAGCTTCCTGGGTTATATTCCTTCATATATCCCATCTTCCTTCTCCCATGGGTGAAGTCCTACTGATGTTGTTGTATCATTTTAGTCATGCCTGACCCTTTGTGATCCCATTTGGGGTTTTTTTTGGCAAAGATACTGGACTGGCTTGCTATTTTCTTGTCTACTTCTTTTGACAGAAGAGCAAACAGGGTCAAGTGAATTATCCGGGATCATATAGCTAGTAAATGTCTAAGGCCAGATTTGAACTCATGAAGATGAGTCCTCCTAATTCCAAGTCCAGTATTCTGTCCACTGTAATCCATCTAGGACTGGTAGTCCTACTAGAGTTTCCACTTAATAGAAGAACCCAGACAGCCTGCCTTCATTATCCTTTCTGCTCAGTCCTTATGTTTCTGGACTTTAAAATCATGCAGTATATACTGTTGACTCATCTTGGCTACATTCCCTCAGTACCAGGGGCATCCTTGCCCTAGAATAGCCTACTAGCCCTTTGGCCTACTCACTCTGGAATATTCCTCCCCAAGACCCATTCCCCTTTTTCTCTTAGTGAGTTCTTCCACCTTATTGAAGGCCCAGGCTGACCTGCCTGCTTTCTCTCAGCCCTATACTTGACCTTCTGGCCAATGATCTTAGCCAAGTAAATACCTTCTCCTCTTTATCCCATCCCATCTGGGCTCATGCTTTCCAGCTTCCTTTATGTGTCATCTTCTCTCAGTAAAATATAAACTCCTTGAGGACAATGACATTTTAATGAAGGAAGAAAATACAAAGACAAGGATCCTATTGCCTGGAACACATTTAGCATAGTTGTTGGAATGGAGTAAAAGCTTAATATAAGCTTGTGCCCTTCCTTCCTTCTTATACCTATTATTCTCTAACTAATCCTCAACTACTGAATTCTAGGCCAAATCCCAAGGCTGAAGAAGATTTGAAGGTTCCTCTTTAGAGAAATGGCAAGAAGATGGCCAGACTCTCCCAGAGCAATATGGAAACATGTCATTCAGGGCATGGTGAAGCTTTTAGACACTGGATTTCTAACCAGAGATACAGGGCTTACACACAAGAAATAATAGTGATATATAGAGAGCAAAAACACAAATATCAATCCCAATGGAAAGGTCATTGTCTGGAGTCTTCTATAAAGCACTTATTTTCCTCTTATGCTGAGTGAAACTTTCAAAAGAAAGAGGTGAAGAGCATTTCTTTCATTGTGAAGATATCACCTTGATTTTGTGAAGAGGAAGAAAATTCTGGTGAAGAAGTTTTATTTATTATCTTAAACAGAACCAGAAGGTAGAGTGGAAAGAAGACAGAGGTACACATGCAGAGAGGAGAGAGAGAGAGAGAGAGACAGACAGAGAGAGAGAGACAAAGACAGAGAGAGAGACAGACAGACAGACAGACAGAGACAGAGAGAGACAGAGGAGGGAGGGAAAGAGGGAGAGACAGACAGACAGAGACAGAGAAAGACAGAGAGACAGAGACAGAGACAGAAAGAGAGAGAGAGCATGAGAACCCACTATGTGCATACAAATATGTGTACATAGTCACTCATAAACATACATATATACATCACACACACAAATGTGTGTACACAATAATTCATAGACATATACATACATATACATACAAATATGTGTACACAGTCACTCAAAGATATACACATATATATACGCACATATAAACATACAAATATGTGTACATAATCACTTATAGAAAAGACATATACACACACATACATCCATACTCAGAACAATACTAAGATGAAAGAAATGCTTTCAGGAGCTGTGATTTTCACAATGTGGGTTTACCAATACAGATCAGCTCCTTTCCTAATTGTGGTCTTTGAAAGTCATTGTGGCCAAGATTCCATCATCTACTAGCCAAGCTGATTATATGCCTTTCTGAGTTTAGCTAGGCAAGTCTTTAGACAGCAGAGATTGAAGTCCATCACTGAGCCTGTGCTTAAAGACTTTCCCTCTCAGTAGAGTTTGCCAAAATCTGTAATACTCTACTGGCATGATCATCAAAAGCCTCTCTACCATTATGGGATTTTAGTGGGGTGGGATTAAGATGGATATGAAGTCATAGGAAATATGAGATTATTAAAGGTATCATAGCAGGTGAAAGTGATACTAATGTTATGATGATAAGTGGTGGGGAAAAAACTGCATAGCCTCTGGATAGAGAGGACAGACTAGTGCATGTCATATACTTTTGAACTGAATTACATAAGCATTATTTTGTTTGAATACAACCAAAGCTCAACAAGCTGATAAATAATTTAAACTTTTTAGTTTATACTGCTAAATTTTTGTTATAGCTGTGAAATCTTCTCAAAGGAGGCATCTCCTAATTCCATCCCCAGGAGACACCTTGGTTTTCTTGCTTAGTTTATAATGAAAATGTTTCCATGCTCTCTGAACTTATCTCATGCTCCTGGAATGATTCCCAGACTGCATTGGGGAGTAGGGGATGGAGGAAGGATAGAAAGGAGTATGGAAAATAGATTTGACTTGTCTTCCCGTGCATGTTCTCTTGGCCTTGCTTTGATTTCGGGGTGGCAGGTGGCTCTACTTCCAGCTCCGTTGATAAGTCTCAAGCACAAGGCCCTTTTGTTCCAGCAACTTGTGGAACAATGTGGCAGGTATAGTTGGTGCTGCCTTGTTTCTTACCATAGATATTTCTCTTTCTTCCTTCTCCACTCTGCTTTCTTTCTTTTTTGTATCTTCTTCCTTTATCTTTTCATGGACTTCTTTCCTTTCTCCTAACTTTTCACCTCTTTTATTGTTTTGATTTTAGACCTTTGCAAGCAACACCTAAAGACATTCACAAATATTGCTAACCTTGCTGTTAATTGAATCTCCTGCTTTGCTTAGCTTTGGGCCCAAAGGATGCATATTTTTTGTAGTGGCTTTCCTACAACTGAAGAGCAGTTTTTCCCTCCCTGCTTCAATCTCTGGGAAGAAGAGGGTTTTTTTTTCCATATTTCTATTTGGTGGTGTTCATTTTAAAATTCATTAATTAATGAAAATTAATCAATAATTAAGTATTCTATAGCCACCCAGAGGCCATTTCACGGTGCAATGATGTATTTATTGCCCTCTTCAGGGATCAGAGTGGGAGCTGTCTGATGCTACTCACAGGTTAGTTTATTGTATGATGTCTGATAGACAACCTCCAACTCAAAGCCCCGCCTGCTCTCCCTGCCCCTCTCTCATCCAGGGACTACCATCGAGCCCACAAGGCCCAGCTGCTGTCTGCACAGGGCCAGACCTTTCAATCTGTCCCTCATAGACAGTGGGCTTGAGTCCCTGGAGCTGCTCTGTATTCTAGGCTGGGGATGAGCCAGACAGATTGGGAACTGTGCCCTTCGGCAGTGAATCCTGTAGGGCTGTGCTGGCAGCAGCTGGTACTTGTTGCTCAGAGCTCCATTGCCATGTGGGAGACATAACCATTAAGTCCTGAGATCTGTCCCCTGATGCTAAGGGGAGGGAAGTTCATAGGCCCTCTGAGGCTTACAGCAGAGCTCACAGGCCACCCAATTCTAAGAAATGCAATATCTTCTGGAAAAACTTTATTTGAAAGAAATGAGAAAGTATGTTAATACAGGCAAGGCATTGGGTTTGGAATCAGAAAAGCTGGGTTCAAATTCAGGTTCTTGTATTTAATTTACTTGTGTAATATTGGGCAATACATATCTAAGTGAGTGAAAGCTTAGATTTCCTCATCTATATAATAGGGGAAGTAGGTTGGATGGTATGGCCTCTAATGTTCCATTGAGCACCAAATTGATTTTCTGAAAATCTAGAGGGCCCTAGTATGGCTTAATAGGTTAATCTCTGGTTTTAGATCTGGAAGAGAGTTTAAAAAACACTGGATTCAACCTCTACAGAGAAGGGGACTGAAGCTCAAAGTTGAAGTGCCCCCATTAAGGCCACAGACAATAAAAATTAGATTTGGGACTCAAACTAAGATCTTCTGATCTGTAGTCCAGTTGCTAGGTTGGCACTGAGTACTTATTAATTGGTTGTCATAAGCTCAGAGGCTTTACAGCTGGAAAGGGTCATTTAGTACAGGCTACTTGGGGATCCAATTATGTCACTAAGTAATGTGGAACTGAAGCATTCACATTACTTCCCTGAATCTTAGTTTCCTTTTTAACTTTTGACTGAGCAGGAAAGGAGCTTTCCCCAGAAAACCCAACATTGTGCCAAACCGACAAAGTTGTGGAGCAGGCTGAATTGTCACACAGTCTTTTTTTTTATCTGAGTATATTTTTCTCTAAGGGTATCCTTTCCCTTTCTGTTCAAGCTTCAGGTGTTCTTCAATTCTTCCCCTCTTCTCACAATCAAAATTCATCTCAGAATTTTCACTTGCCCTGTGATATAAATGATTGAGAACTTTAAAGTATTATTGCTCCCAGGGAGATTTATGTTTCAACAGCGATCAAAGTATGTAGCTTTAAGCTGAAAAGAATGAAGTTCTAAACAATCATACCAGTGATTCTCACCTTCAGAATCACAGAATCTCAGAGTTGAGATGAAACTCAGAGATCATCTTATTTAACTCCATACCCAAACAGAGAATCCTTTTTGTGACACTTTCAACAAGAGAACATCTAACTCCATTTTAAAGACAGCCAAATTCAGAAGAAAGAAAGAGGGAGGGAGAGGAGAAAGAGAGAGAGAGAGAGAGAAAGAGAGAGAGAGAGAGAGAGAGAGAGAGAGAGAGAGGGAGAGAGAGAGAGGAGAGAGAGAGAGAGAAGGAAAGGAGGGAGGGAGAGAAGGAGGGAGGAAGGGAGGGAGAAAGGAAAGAAAAAGAAGGAAAGAAGAGAGAAGGAGGAAGGGAGGGAGGAAAGGAGGAAGAGAGAGAAGGGGAGAGAGAAGGGGGGACAGAGAGAGGCAGAGAAAGAGAGAGAGAGACAGAAAGAGAAAGAGTTAGAGAGAGAGAGAAGGAGAGATGTGAAAGAGAGAGAGAGAGAGAGATTGAGAGAGAGAGAGAGAGAGAGAGAGAGAGAGAGAGAGAGAGAAGGAAGAGAAGAGGGGAAGGAGAGAGGAGGGAAGAAAGATAAGAAACAAGGGAGAGAGAGGGAGGAAGGAATAAAAGTATTAATTAAGCTCTTAATATGTTCAAAGCCTTGTGCTAAGTGTTGGTGACAGAAATAGAAAAGCAAGACATTCTCTGCTCTCAAAAAACTCACATTTTAGTGGGTGAAACAATGCAGATAGAAGGTTTCAGCTGCATGTAATGTGGATGAGTCATTTGGTCTTTAGGTTATATTGGTAAAAGAGATGGTAATACATTTTCTTTAATGCCATGTCCATTGATTAAACTATATTCATTTCTGATATTGAACTATTTAACAGCATCAAGAATATTGGTGAAATGATTCTGTTTTTTTTTCCAATGTTAGTGTATGTTACTTTACATTAAATGGGGCTGTAGAATCTCCAGAAGGAGGTTGTATCTTCACAGGGGTTGTTTCCTACAATGATAGTTATGGAGTCTAGCTAGAATGCAGAATTGATTATCCAGGAGGGTATTGCCACTCCTCAGGTACTGGGCTTCCCTTGCTCGTTGTGGTAATTAGTAATTGGTGTTGTTGACGAGAAAGGTGCCCTCCTTACCTCTTCAATCCAGTATAGATCAAAATCTATTTATACCTTCTTATCTTGTACAACTCATATCTAAGTCCTTTAAATCTTCCTTACAGTTCCACTCACCATGTTTAGAGCCATCTTCTAGGTCTCTTGATATAAAATGCTCCAGTGTAGTAAGTAGGTTGTCCTTCATGTTAGTTATCATTTACACTATAAGATCAGGCTACCTCCCTTTTTTTGGTTATATATCTCCTTGATGATGTTTTTTTTTTTAATAATTTCTTTGTGCAGTTTTCATTGGTACTATGTTATAATCTCTGGAGATATCTTTCCATGCCTTTTTCATGACCCACAATTTTGATTCTTCAGATAATGTGCTACTGTGTAACTCTGATCCATACAGTATCACCAGATGAAAATTGCATAAAAATGATTTTATTGTTTGTTGTTATTGTTACAGGAAGGAACCTGGAATCATTGAAAGCTAAATGTACTTTCCAAATGCAATTCCAGCCCACCATCCCCTCATACAATTTTTATCTCTGAGAGAGCTAAATTTATTTTTCACAGGAATGATGTGTGTGTGTGTGTGTGTGTGTGTGTGTGTGTGTGTGTGTGTAGAAGCTTAGACAAACTGATATCTGCTTTTTTTTTGGATTCGCTTTTTCTTTCTTTATTATTATAGCTTTTTATTTACAAGTTATGTGCATGGGTAATTTTACAGCATTGGCAATTACCAAACCTTTTGTTTCAATTTTTCCCCTCCTTCCCCCCATCCTCCCACCCAATGGCAAGTTGACCAATACATGTTAAATATGTTAAAGTATAAATTAATTGCAATGTAAGTATACATGTCCTAATAGTTATTTTGCTGTACATAAAGAATCAGACTTTGAAATAATGTACTATTAGCTTGTGAAGGAAATCAAAAAAGCAGGCAGACAATAATATAGGGATTTGGAATTCTATGTAATGGTCATAGTCATCTCCCAGAGTTTTTTCGCTGGGTGTAGCTGGTTCAGTTCATTACTGCTCTATTGGAACTGATATCATTCATCTCATTGATGGAGATGGCCACGTCCATCAGAATTGATCATCATATAGTATTGTTGTTGAAATATATAATGAATTCCTGGTCCTGCTCATTTCATTCAGCATCAGTTCCTGTCTCTCCAGGCCTTTCTGAAATCATCCTGCTGGTCATTCCTTACTGAACAATACTATTCCATAACATTCATATACCACAATTTACCCAGCCATTCTCCAACTGATGGGCATCCACTCAGTTTCCAGTTTCTGGTCACTACAAAGAGACCTGCCACAAACATTCATGCACATACAGGTCCCTTTCTCTTCTTTAAAATTTCTTTGGGGTATAAGCCCAGTAGAAACACTGCTGGATCAAAGGGTATGCACAGTTTGATAACTTTTTGAGCATAACAAACTGACATCTTTAAGAGATGGTAGAGACTGTGAGAAGGAAAATACTGGTGTTAAGAAGTATAGGTAGAATCTCTACAAACAGTGTAGACAAGATAGCCCTTTCCCTCACCCCCAAATTAGTTGCATGGCTACCCTGAGATCCACTGTGGGATGAAATGAGAATTCAGCTTTAGAAACAGAAGCTTGGAAAGACTGAGTTCCTCTCCTCAGGAACATAGGTGCTTTGCATACATTATCTCACTCAAAGGTAACCAATCTTCTACCCAAAAACAATGAGCATGTTTTCAGCACTCCAGGGCTTGGCCTGGGCTGAAAGCAAGTCATGAAATAAGAATAAAATGAAAAATAAAATAAAATGAAATGAAAGATTTTCAGCACAAAAATTTCAAATGGGTAAACACTATAATGATTTGATAATTTTATTCAGTGTAATATACTTGGAAATTTTGATGGACACATGACTTCACTGGTACTCCTTTCACTGATGCAAATTATAATTTTTTAGGCCAGCTCATCCTATATGATTCTTGTTCATGTCTTCCCTTTCATCCCCCAAAATATTTCAGAAAATCTTTGTAGAGTACAAAGCTATGCATGGAATTTAGCTCTTATTAATTCATTTGTTGACGAGCTTTCACCAGCTTCTCCCTTTTCAAAGTTGTGAAATTAAATAATCAATTTCCACTAATAAAGTCCCATGAAAATAGGTTTTGAAGCATATGTTATTACAACTCGTAAGGTAAGTAGCACAGGTAAAAATATTTTTTATTTTAGAGAAAAGAAAACTGACTAGACAAGATGGAAGAAGAGATTTATTTTTTTCTCTTTTTTATTGAAGCTTTTTCTTTTCTTTATCATTAGAGATTTTTATTGACAAAACATATGCATGGGTAATTTTTCAATATTGACCCTTGTAAGCACTTCTATTCCAACTTTTCCCCTTCTTCCCTCCACCCCACTCCCCTAGATGGCAGGAAGTCACATACATGTTAAACATGTTAAAGTATATGTTAAACACAATATATGTATACATATTTATACAGTTATCTTGTTGCACAAGAAAAATTGGATTTAGAAAGAAGGTAAAAATAACCTGGGAAGAAAAACAAAAATGCAAACAAAGAACAACAGAAAGAGTGTAAATAATATGTTGTGGTCCACACTCATTTCCCAGTGTTCTTTCGCTGGGTTTAGCTGGTTCTGTTCATTACTGATCAATTGGAACTGATTTGAATCCTCTCATTGTTGAAGATGGCCACTTCCATCAGAATTGATCACCATATAGTATTGTTGTTGAAGTGTATAATGATCTCCTGGTTCTGCTCATTTCATTTAGCATCAATTCATGTAAGTCTCTCCAAGCCTGTCTGTATTTATCCTGCTGGTCATTTCTTATAGAACAATAATATTCCATAACATTCATATACCATAACTTATTCAACCATTCTCCACTTGATGGGCATCCACTCAATTTCCAGTTTCTAGAAACTACAAAAAGGGCTACCACATTTTTGCACATGTGGGTCTCTTTCCCTTCTGTAATATCTCTTTGAGATAAAAGCCCAGTAGTAACACTTCTGGATCAAAGGGTATGCACAGTTTGATAACTTTTTCAGTATAGTTCCAAATTGCTCTCCAGAATGGTTGGATCCATTCACAACTCCACCAACAATGCATCAGTGTCCCAGTTTTCCCACATCCTCTCCAACATTTGTCATTTTCTTTTCCTGTCATCTTAGTTAAGCTGACAGATGTGTAGTGGTATCTTAGAGTTGTCTTAATTTGCATTTCTTTGATCAATAATGACTTGGAGCACCTTTTCATATGAGTAGAAATAGTTTCAATTTCATCATCTGAAAATTGTCTGTTCATATTCTTTAATCATTTATCAATTGGAGAATGGCTTGATTTCTTATAAATTAGAGTCATTTCTCTATATATTTTGGAAATGAGGCCTTTATCAGAACCTTTAACTGTAAAAATGTTTTCCCAGTTTATTGAAGCTTTTTATTTTCAAAACGCATTTAGGATAATTATTCAACATTGACTCTTGCAAAACCTTATGTTCCACTCCCCCCCCACACTTCGTCCCATCCCCTCCTCTAAATGGCAAGTAATCTAATATATATATTAAATATATATGTATATAAATCTAATATAGACATATATATTTATACAATTATCTTGCTGCACAAGAAAAATCTGATCAAAAAGGAATAAAAATAAGAAAGAAAATAAAATTCAAGCAATCACAAAAAGTGAAAATGCTATGTTGTAATCCACACTAAGTTCCCACAGTCCTCTGTGTGTAAATGGCTCTCTTCATCACAAGATTATTGGAACTGCCTCAATCTCCTCATTGTAGGAAAGAGCCAAGTCTATCAAAATTGATCATCCTAAAATATTGATATTGCTGTGTAAAATGATCTCCTGGTTCTATTCATTTCACTTCACATCAGTTCATGTAAGTTTTTCCAGGCCTCTCTGAAATCATCCTCCTGATTGTTTCTTTGAGAAACAATATTCCTTAACATTCATATATTGTAAAGGCTGAAACTCTTGAGTTCATGCATGGACAACCAAGCACTTAAGTCTAAATACTCATTGAACAATACTCTATTAGTATATGCTTGGAAAATGGCCTGCCCACTATTCTGTGCTGACTCGATAATTGGTGTATACAGAGAATTGTAGGAAGGACTAGGGGGTAGAATAAGACTAGCCAGAATCACTTCTGGGCAGGAGACAAAGAAGGAAGATCATGGATTCTGCATCCATCCAATTCACTCCTACATCTAAAGACCAAGAATAAAGACCAAGGACTTTGCTTGTCCTGACTATGGCTGATTCTAAGTATCCAAGGTGTTAACACTGTCATCACCATATACCATAACTTATTCAGCCATTTTTCACCAGATGGGCATCCACTCAGTTTCCAGTTTCTTGCCATTACAAAAAGGCTGCCCCAAACATTTTTGCACACGTGGGTCTCTTTCTCTTCTTTAAGATGTCTTTGGGATATAAGCTCAGTAGAAACACTGCTGGATCAAATAGTATGCACAATTTTATAGCACTTTGGGCATAGTTCCAAATTGCTCTCCAGAATGGTTGGATCAGTTCACAATTCCACCAACAATGTATTAATGTTCCAGTTTTCCTATATTCCCTCCAACATTCGTCATACTCTTTTCCTGTCATTTTAGCTAATCTGTAGGTATGTGATGATACCTCAGAGTTATCTTACTTTACAATTTTCTGTTCAATAGTTATTTGAGCATCTTTTCATATGACTAGAGATGGTTTCAATTTCTTCATGTGAAAATTCCCTGTTCATATCCTTTGACTATTTATCAATCGGAGAATGACTTGAATTCTTATAAATTTGAGCTAATTCTCTATTTATTTTAGAAATGAAGCCTTCAATGAGGCCTTGAATGTAAAAATGTTTTCCAAATTTATAGCTTTCCTTTTAATCTTACCTGCATTAGATTTGTTTGTACAAAAACTTTTTAACAATATAATCACAATTATTTATTTTGTGTTCAGTAATAAGCTCCAGTTCTTCCTTGGTCATAAATTCCTTCTTTCTCCAGAGATCTGAGAGGTAAACTATCCTATGTTCTTCTAATTTGCTTATAATATCACTCTTTATGTTTAAATTATGAATTCATTTTGATCTTATCTTGGTATATGGTATTAGGTGTGGGTCAATGTCTAGTTTCTGCCATGCTAATTTCCAATTTTCCCAGCAGGTTTTGTCAAATAGTAAGTTATTATCCCAATAAACTGGGGCCTTTGAGTTTGTCAAATACTAGATTATTATAGTCATTGATGATTTTGTACTGTAAAGCTAACCTATTTCACTGATTGACTATTTCTTAGCCAATACCAAATGGTTTTGATGACTGCTGCTTCATACACAATATAGTTTTAGGTCTGCTTTTTCTGCATTTATTGAGATAATCATATGATTTTTGTTAGTTTGGTTATTGATATAGTCAGTTATGTTAATAGTTTTCCTAATATTGAACCAGCCCATATCCCTGGTATAAATCCTACTTGAACATAGTGTATTATCCTGGGGATGACTTTATGTAATCTCATTGCTAATATTTTATTTAAGATTTCTGCATCAATATTCATTAGAGAAACTGGTCTATAATTTTCTTTCTCTGTTTTCACTCTACCTGGTTTAGGTATCAGCACCATATCTGTGATATAAAAAGAATTGGGAGGACTCTTTCTTTCCCTATCTTTTTAAATAGTTTATGAAAGAAGAGATTTAGACAGGGAATATTGAGAACTTTTTCAATAAGAGTAGTAAGAACATACCCAAACATGTCTCATGAGGCCAAGAATCTTCAAGATTAATAGAAATAAAAAAATCAGACTGTGTTCCCTGCCTTTCAAGCTAGAGAACTTTATTTTCATAACTGAGGAAGCCCACAGAGCAGGTGGTGAAAAGCTAAACATTTTTTTTCCTTTGTAGCCACTCCACTGTGAAGTCAAGTCTCACTTATCATGAGCATCTGTGAAAGAAGATTGAACACATGAGGAAAGAGAACCATATCCCTCAATAACAAGCAAATAGTTGGGTCTAGGAAGAAAATAATAGAGAAGTACAGAGACATTGGTGAACTTTTAGAGTAATTTAGAGGTCATTTGATTCAATTATGTGCTTAACAGAGGAAGAATGTCCTTAAATACCAAGAAAATTAAGTGACATAAACAAGATGCCATAGTCAGAAAGGTGAAAAGCTGGGATTTAGTCTCTGAATTTTTTTGTCCTGGGATCTTTCTAAAGAAACAGCCCATTTTGTTATTTCCTTAATAAATACTCTTGATACATTTTACTTCTCATATATATAAATATACTTTCAAGTATTAACCCATTTGTAAAAAAAAGAGAATGATGAAACTATTTTTTTTCATTTGAAAGGATGCAATGTTAAAAAAAACTTTTAAAAAGTGTGATATCATCGGTTTTAATTTTTTCTTGATTTCTTAAAACAACATCACAAACTATTGCTTCCCTGTCCCTAGAATAAAATGAAACTCCTCCATTTGGCATTTAAAGTCTTTTATAATTTGGCTCCAGGCTATCTTTCCAGATTTATTTCACATTACTCTCCTTCTCATACTCTGAGTTCTAGCCAAATTGGGGCCGCCTTGCTTTTCTGTGTCAAGATCTTTTTGGATCCTGATTGTGTTAGCTATCCCTCCCAGCTTTGTGTGATTTGCACATTTGATGAATGTGACATCTATGTCTTTATCAAAGTCATTGATGAAAATATTAAAGAGCATGGAGCCAACCAAATATTCTTGGGGTCCTTTACTGGAGATCTCAATATTGACATTGAAACATCAAGTTATTCTTTGATTCTTGAATCCTTCCCTAGTTCATCTAATTGTAATATTGAATAGTTCACATCTCTCCATGTTTTCTCCCAGAATATTAAGAGTTAAATTTTTTGGACTATATTTATGATTCTGTTAATTCCTAGTAAACCATTTCTGTACTAGTTTAAATCAGCAATAGATTACACTCTTAGATTGTTGTCTGGAGCACTAAGAAGTTAAATGGCTTGGGCAGTATCATCCAGCTAGAATCTGAGGCAGGGTTCAAATTCAAATCTTCCTAGATCCAAATCCAGTGCTCTATTCACTATGCCATATTGCATCTTCATAAATCAATTACAGTAATGGAGTTGAAAGTAGGGGCCATAATTCATTTTCCATTTATCAATTCCTTCTTGGTCCTGCACATCACAAGTGGGACAAGTGCCAAGTAAGGAGGTGTTTTCAGGATTGGAGCACAATTGGATTTGACACTGAAAGGGTCATGATAATCTCAGTCCTTTACTTCTATTCATAAAAATGAGAGATCAGAAAGGGAGAGGGAAGAAGGGAAAGGAGAGAAAGAGGAAAAGGAAGGGAGAAAGAGACAGAACAAAGAGAGGAGATAGAGAAAAGAGAGAGCGAGAGACACAGAATAAAGAGAGAGACACAGAATAAAGAGAGAGACACAGAAAGAGACAAAGATTACAAGGCAGAGTGAGAGAAGGGGATAGAGAATAAAGAAAAGAGAAGGGGAGATAGAGAAGAGGATAGATAAAATATTAATTCCTCTATTAAAAGACAAACAAAAAGAACAACAAAAATCATCTTTTCTAAGACTAAGTTATCGGACAAAGTTTAAGCCAAACCCCTGATCACTGCTTCCCCTCCGGACCTTATCCCTATGTAGGTCTCTATCTGAGTATACCTTTAATCTATTACAGGTATTGGCTAAGGCTGGGACTGTTCCAAGGTATGTTGCAAAGGGTTTGGGCAGAGGGGCAGGAAAAACACGAGTGAACTATTGGAATTCAAGCCAAGTGGGAAAGTAAATAAAGGGTCAGTGTTGATTTTTAGCTCCTGACACTTTAGGGAGAGATTTTAAAAGAACAGGGGTTGCATTTCCTCAAACAAACCTGTTTCTATGTTTCTGGCTATGTTCCAACTATAAAACTCCATGAGCTAAAGGGGAATCTCTTCTCAGACTAGATAACTTAACTATTCCAAAATCAAATCATAATTATTTGTCATTTCTTAATGGGATGAACTGAGACTATACTCTTCCTTTTTTCTTCATCTCTGGGGTTGTCTGATTCCAGGTATCCTGAGAGAGCCCTAGAATCAAGGAATCTCCCTACCTAGTTCTGATTATTATTTTAGGACAAAAACATCAAATATATGGCCCACATTATTTCTAATTAAGGCTCAAACTAGACTAAAAAGTTGTTGGGAAAATATTTAATAAAATTTAAAAAAATAAAAACACAATAAAACTTAAATAATATGTGACCTCTCTGCTATAAGAGGTAATCATAAGTACTCAGATTTAGATATTTCTTTTTAAGGATTGCAAAACATCTTCCTTAAAACGATTCATTTGAATTCAGTAAGGAAATATTATTATCCTTATTTTACATTTAAGGAAACTGAGGCTCAGAGAAGTTAAATTAATTATCCAAGGTGACCTAATCAATAAAAATATGAAATTGGCTTCAAACCCATGTTAGCTGACTTCAGGTTCAATTCTCACTCTACTCTGACAAATGTTGTTCCTAAATATCCTTTGGTATCTCATAAACAGATTCAAAGGAAAAAGTCTAAGTTCCCTCAGTTCTGATTCAGACAGAGAAGAAATAGGTTTGAGGCAGAGGGGGGATACTCACAAGATAATTGGTCCCTTACCAAATAACTGCTACAATCATTGCTACCATCATCATTATCAATATCATCATCATCACTAGCATGACTACATAATCACTTCCATTATCAAAATTGTCATCTTCATCACCATCATCAACTCCACAATTTTTATCAATATAGCCATTACTATTATCTTTATCACCACCATTATCATCAATCTTCATTATCAAGAATTAATTAATTAATTAATCATTTATTAGATGCTTACTATGTGCAAAGCATTATGCTGCAAATACTGGGAAAACAAAATATAATTGCTTCTCTCAGAGAGTGCAAAAATTAATTAGGGAAGTGATCCATACACAAGGTTTCAACTGCAAATGAAATGGAAAGGTCCTATGGTCCTGAGGATACAGAGGCAAAACAGAAGTAATTTCTCTTTTAAATATTTTTTCCACTGAGAAAAGAAAATCAGTTTCTGAAAGTGGAAACATTTGATAGTGCCAAAAGTTTTGGGGCAAAGACCTTCCTTCCTAGATCTTAGCAGTTGTGTTTGCATCTCCACAAGGCTGGTTTTCCAGGATGATGGCTGAAGGCACCAGTCTGGAAGAAGTTGCTGTTCTCAAGATCCTCACATTCAGAATCCTAGGCTTTTGCCATCAGATTTGGGAAGTGATGGTGGTCAAGGGGGAAGGGAGGGGGGTGTGGTTTGACTTTTCTGTGCTGCTTCCTGTCTGTTTCTCAGGATGATTTGCTTGATCTGTTTTTGAATAGTTGTTTGGCAATTGGTTGATATGACATTCTCTACAGGAGTTATTTCTCTAAGTTTGAGGACTGGGCTGGAAACATAATTCATGGATGATAGGCTCCTATATCTACATATTTGTTGTTGTTGCTGCTGATGATAGGGCTGATAGAATACTTCTCCAACATGATTTTTTCTGTTCAATGATGGCTGTAAATGCTGGACTGGTTTTTTTTGGGGGGAGGGGATGGGAGTGGGGTAGGGAGAACATTGTCATTTATAATGCTTTTAGATTCAGGGTCTTGACTTGTCTTTATCAAGGTCTAGAAAAGATGATGACAGTTTGACTTCCTTGCACATGTTGACCTTTTTCATTACCCTCAAAGGTACCTTATTACTTCATCTGGACTGGCTTGCTTACCATGTGAATGAATTATTGTTTTTTTGTCATTATTGTCATTAATTCCACCACTATCATCATAACTTTGATTATCACCACTATTATCACTACCTTGAATACCATCATCATTTTAACTAACACATCAACTTCTTTGTCATCACCATTTCTACCACTACCATTGTCATTACAATCAAACCATCACTATTTGTCATCATTATAATTGGGGTTGTTTTCATCATTACCACCAGATCAGCAACTATTTACAATCCAGTGTGCTAAAAACTGATCCATAAAGCAGGAATCTTAGATACTCTGGGGAGTGTCATATTTCAAGCACTACTGGATGCTGCTCTTCCTAGCAGTTGTGCCATAGCCAAAAATCCATTCTAAACAGGTGCAGAGTTTTTTATTCCATCTTAGTCTGTATTTAACACCACTAAGCAATTGGCAAGAAACATGTGGCTGAACTGCCTATTATACCAGGAGGTTCTAGTAGAGTTCTTGGCTTGGTCTCAGCTGTGGGAAGAGAAGGAACAGACCTGAGTGTACAATATGCATTACAGCTGCCTCCAACTTCTGTGAAAAACTACACCCATGGCTCAGAGGATAAAAATCATCCCAGGGGTTCAGAAATAACTTAATCTGTAGCATCATTGTGAGCTGGAGATGTGCTTTGCTATAGATCTACCAAAAGTCTCTAGTGATTGTGTTATACTTTTCTTCACCATATCTTTGTGCTTAAATAATGAAATACTCAATTTTCTCAAATTTGCGGAAAATAGAATAACCCATTTAAAGTACTTGAATTTCACAGAATTTACAACATAGTAGAGATAAAGTACAATGATAATTCCATATATCCTTTGAAAAAACTCAGAACCTTAAATTAAAGGATATGGGCAACTGGAATATAGCAGATGGTTCCATCTATTAGCAACTATTGTGTTGCTATTCAGCTATATTAGACATTGTAAATAGATAAAAGATGGACAAGGTCTTGTTTCCAGGATCAGCCATTATATGTTCCTGATCCAATTATGATTTTTGCAATCTTTTTCCCATGAGTTTACATATTTCTCACTTTTATAATGGAGCTAAGTGGAGGGACAAAAAAAGCAGAATTAGTTGTGTTTTTTTTAATAATATATTGTTAAGACATCTTTTTCTTGAGAGAGCTATTCTGTAAAATAGGGCATATCAAATACACACACATATGTGTCTATCTTTCTATCATTTATTGAAATATATATCTCCTTCTTTAACTTTAACTAACTTTAACCCTGGCTCTCTAATTTCCAGGCAGCTGCTAACAATAGACAAAGATCCAGTAGAACTCCAATGTTTCCTGTGCATTAGCAATCTTTTGCTGTGTTTGACAAGAAGAATTGGATAATATAGAAGAAATTGTAAGCCCCATGAGGTCAGAGATTGAATATCACCTAAAATCTTTATTTATCCTAATAAAATAGGCAAGGCATTTTAAGCAGCAAATATTGCTTATTGATACTACTTTTTAATTTCACTAGGACTGAAAATTAAGCCCCACTCTGGGCTGAGGTTCATTCATTGATAGAGTTTTGAGAAAAATGACCTCCTTAATTCCCTGCCTTCTGGGTCCATCTTCCCCACTCCTGTCTCTCAGTGTCTCTTCCCCCCCCCCCCCCCCCCCCCACTCCTTTCCTCCTAGTGCTTCCAGGAATAATGAGGCCCATAAGCTTTGGTCTGATAATGCTTTTATAATGTAAAGGAGGAAAAACCAAGCCAAGTGGATTTGTGCCTCTCTCTAATGAAAAGTTGGCCTTGTCTGGTTTTATCAGACTAATGAAGCCCCCGCCCTATTCTCTGGCCCAGGGAGAGCTTTACAATGGAGGCAATGAGCTCTCTCCACCATAGCTCTCCACAGATGCTATCTGCCTGGCTCTCTTTGCACAAGAGTTCATTTTAAAGGGATCCCGGTTTGATTAAGGCTTTGTGAGCTTCCCAGCCTCATTACAAATCAATGGAGATGAACTGAGTGCTTAATACTCAAAAGCTAGGATAATAAAAGCTGACTTATTACAAGTTATGGGTTTGGGACTCTCCTGGGTGTTTGGGTTATATTCCATTTGGGGTTTTATTTAGCTCTCTTATCCCCACTGTACCCCTACCCCTATTCCTATCCATTTTTAATGTCAATGACTAAGACAAATAGCAAAAGAACAGTCCTCAAGAGTTTATCCAAATGATAGCCCTCAAAGAACACTATTTCATACCAGATGGTGATTAGAAGAGATTTGAATTAATTTTGATCTACTTCAAAAAGCATTGATTAAGGAACCTACTATGTGCAAACATTTTTTATCATAAAGTGTAAACATCTATCATTAAAACAGAAATTTTTGTTAATGTTTTTTTTTAACTTGACGTCTGAGACCTTTTAAAGAAAAATGATATCCATGTTTCCATGTTAGTTGTTTCTGTATTCTTATGGATTTTTATGCATTTAAAAACATTTTTAGGAAGTTGCTGCCAAAGGGGGCCAGGACACAAAAAGGTTAAGAGTTCCTATTTTAAAAGAATACTTTTCTGCTAATGAGTGTGAAATTCAAATAAAGGACTCTAAGGAATATCATGGAGAAAAATTGTGCAACTAGAATTCACCTCTAATCAATTTTCAGATCTAATCCTCTACTACTCATGATTTCTTTCTCCCTTTAAGCATCTAATTCTTCTGTGTTTTGAAAACATGGCATCAAATCTGAGAACTTTTCCATCTGTAAACAGGGAAGGTGACTATTACATTCTCCATTCACCATAAAATACCATTTCTCCCTATGAGATCTCTAACTTGTGCCAATTTTACTGAGTCTTATTCTGAGCTATTTAGTTCTAGAAAAAAGCAAACTTATAAGGTTCACCAAAAACCTGGGCCTTTATTTTCTCCCCACTGTCCATGAATAAATATATTAGAAGAGACAGAATTTTCAATTCAGCCTCTGGTGACTGGGGTTTGAGTGTTGCCTCACTCACTGATGAGCTGTAAAACTATATCATTTAATATTGCAGAGCCTCAATTACCTCACCTATAAAGTAGGGTGAAAAACACTTAATATTACTTGCCCAAAAGGCTCATTCTGAGGAAAATGATTGGTTATGTTATTTAGATCTCTTTCTTTGTCTCTACCAAACCCTGATCAAGGAAAGGACTCATCAACTAATTTCTAGTAGGTGAAATTCTAGCTCTGAGTGTAAAAGGAAAAAAAAATCTCTCTCTCTCTCTCTCTCTCTCTCTCTCTCTCTCTCTCTCTTTCTCCTTCTCCCCCACTCTTCTCTATCTTTTCTCTGTTTTTATCTTTTCTCTCACATGTGCATATATATATATATATATATATATATATATACATTTATATGGAAGAAACATTTCAGCAAGAAACAACAAAAACTTAATGGGAGGGGAAGAAAACTGTGTGACAGGTACTTTTCTAAGACATAGTGCCCTTAAATATCATCCTAGGCAATGTTCTATTCTGCCTGTATATAAGACCTCTCATGCTTAAAGGCCTTCTCATAATGGGACATAGCTTCTTCTTGGATCCACATTTTTAGCATCACTCATTATTTGGTACAACCATCAAATAAGAATGACTCAGCAAACATTTTATTATCTAGTTCCTTCAGACAAAATCTGATCATTTATTTATTTACTCATATGCATGCATATAAATATGTATGCACATATATGTATATGTGAGAGGGGAGATAAAGGCAGAGAAGAGAATGGAAGAAAGAGAAGAGAGGGAAAAAGACAGAGAGAGATAGAAAGACAAAGAAACAGATACATACATATATATATATATATATATATATATATATATATATATATATATATACAGTGAGAGAGAGAGAGAGGAGGGGAGAGAAAAAGCAAGAGCGAGAGGGAGAGCAAGAATGAGAGTGAAAGAGAGAGAGAGAGAGAGAGAGAGAGAGAGTTTTTTTTTTCTTTCACACTCAAAGCTGAAGATTTTTCTTGCAGGTTACACATTTTGAAAAAAAGAACTATTTATTTTCTGACAAGACATGTTTTTAGATATTGTAGCATGAGTGACTGACTGCCAACAGCTTCAGGCTCCTTCTCCAAGGGCCTTTTCTGGTATATCAGTAATGGCCCTGCCAGATGGAAGGAGACTGGACTGGATAACCTCTTTCTTACAGACTCATAAAGTTCAATTATATGATCCTTCAAGTTTCAAAGAGATTTCTCCATAAAATAATGACACTAATAATTTTTCTTTATGCTAAGAAACACTTACTATTATGGACATATTAGAAAATCAACCTCTCTCCCTTTTTACTAGGCTTATAATGGGGCCAGGGTCAGCTCTCCAGTTGATGATGTGACTTTATTTGGCGTAATTTAGAGGTTTCCTCAATTTTTCCAGAAAAATTCTGGAAATTAGATTATTAGATGATTAGAAATTCTGATGTCTTGGGATAAGGCTTTGAAAACTCTGGAAGTCCTAGTTGGCCATTATTTTTCATAGCACTGACTAGAAATAATATCATCTCTCTAGATATCAGGAGACATTCTCTCAGGCAGTGCTACCCACCACCAGGTTAGTGGCTGTCTATAGAAAAACATAAGGGGGTGACAGAATTAGGCACTAACATTGGCAGAGTATGGTCTTAAATGGGTTTGAGAAAGATGTAAAAGATAAAACAACAGATTCCTAGCAATATGCAAAAGTAATCCCTCTGTTTTCATAATCTGGGTTTACTTTCCTTAGTAAAAATGAAGTTTTTTGCCTTCCTGACCATATTCATAAGGGATATGGTCATATTCCTTAGATTCCTAGGGAGCATGTTAACTTTTTTTTCATGAACAATGGCAGCTTAAGGCTATTACTTTTCCTTTCTGATCAAGACTACAGATGTCATGGAATTGGGAAGCAGATCTTAAGGAAAGGAAACTCACAGATGATATAAAGAAAAATTTTATTCTTGGCTGTTTTGCTTCTATTAGCATACATAGATTGATACATTCTGATTCTGAAGGCAGTAACTATAACATAGACTCCTACCTCCTATTATTAGCTAATTAGCTATAGTCTATGGAAATATGATCTGATGCTTTAGTAGGTATTGAGCATGAGGGTGTCAGACAATTGCATAATACGAGAAGTTATAGCATTTCTGGAGAGGTCAGGTCAGATCCAGGGAAATAGAGAAAGACACTGACTTTGAAAAGTGTAAGGGTACATCGACACTTAGGTCTAGGATCAAAAAAAAAAAAGGTGAAAGCTATGGAAAGTATGACAAAAAAACTTTGAACACAAATTCCATGAGATTCCACAAAATCCATTGATTTAATAAAACAATATTCAGCACCCTCTCGAACTGGGCTCATTTAAAATGCTTCCAATCTTAGGGACTAATCCAAAAATGATCTCTTTGGCCTATGTTGCTTTTATCCACCACTCTAGAGCATCTCACAGTTGCTTTTGTCTAGATTTCCATGGTCATGGGAGAAAGTTTCCCATAAAGCAAGTACACATGTTCATGGCAAATAATAAAAAAGTATTGTATTCAGAAAATCCTTTATTTTGCCCAACAGAAAATGAAGAAAATGTAAAGGACTCAGAATTCCATAAACAAATATAAAGGGAGTCATCTTGCCTGTTGTTAACTATTAACATAATTCTCTTTCTTTTCTTGTAGATCTAACTTTTTCTTTTTAATGAAGTCAGTTTCAATTTGATGTTTGTTAAGTCTAGAATTAAAATAATAATAATAAATCACAATAACAAATTTAAAAAAAAATCAAGTTTAGTAGAATTTCCTATCAGCAGGTATCTGGTAAGCTGAGGAGGGAGCCACTCATTGCCTTCTCAAAGATCCAAGTCCAATCAGTATGACACCTATTTCTCCTCTAATCACTTTTTCTTAAGTCAGGTTAACAAGCATTTATTAACACTTATTAAGTGACCACTAAGCACTGGAGATAAAAAGAAAACCAAAATCAGTCTCTGATCTCAATGAATTCACAGTCTAATGGACCTAATTTTTCAGGCTCTTTCTGTCCCAATAACCCTTTCCCACTACCTCTCTCTGTCTCTGTGCTTCTGCCTATCTGTCTCTCTGTCTCTTTCTCTCTCGATTACTAGCTCTATCTGTCTCTGTCTCTCTGTCTCTTTCTCTCTCGATTACTAGCTCTATCTGTCTCTGTCTCTCTGTCTTTCTCTTTGTCTCTTTCTCTCTCTATTACTCTCTTTCTGTCTCTGTCTCTGTCTCTAATTCTCTGTCTCTGTCCTCTGTCTCTGTGACAGAGTTTTTCTCTGCCTCTCTGCTTCTGTCTCTCTTCTCTCTGTCTTTGCCTCTCTCTCTCTGTCTTTGCCTCTCTCTCTCTCTCTCTCTCTCTCTCTCTCTCTCTCTCTCTCTATATATATATATATATATATATATATATATATATATATATGTGTGTGTGTGTAAGTATATGTATCACAATCCATAGGCTCTTTTTCCCTTAGGTTTATGTGAAAGGCTGATCTAAATAAGGGTACATGGTTAATCACTGTTCCTTCCATAACACCTTGAGGAAAGGAGAGGCTTTCCTCTATACCACACAAAGTTAGCCAATCTCGTAAGGCAGGACCTGGTGGTAATGAAATCTGGTACTGGGAGGTACCTTGTGGACACACAGACCAAGGTGTTACAATGAGAATTCTGTCAACCACGTGCAAGTGTCTGTCTATCTCAGGCCTCAGTGTATTAACTTCAGAGTTCAGTAAAGTAAAGAGCAAGGTTAAAAGCAGACATAGTGATTGTTGCTTGTTTGAAATGTTTCTACTGTGATATGGCATCACTAGGATGTTTGCTCACTGGGATATTATGGCTAGGATATATTTAAAACTGTGTAAAATAAAGAGAGGGAGATGTTTGAAGATGGCTTTTTCTTTTCTTTTCTCTTTCTTTTTCTCTCTTCTTTCTTTATTTTCTTCCTTTTTCTTTCTCTCTCTCTTTCTCTCTCCTCTCTCCCACTTTTTCTTTCTTCCTCTCTTTCTTTTCTTCCTTCCTCTCTTCCTCCCTTCCTCTCTTCCCCTCTTCCTCCCTCCCTCCCTTCCTTCCTCCCTTCCTCCCTTCCTCCCTTGCTCCCTCCCTTCCTTCCTCTTTCTTTCTTTTTTCTCCTTCCTTCCTTCCTTGTTTCTTTCTTTCTTTCTTTTTTCTTTCTTTCTTTCTTTCTTTTTTCTTTCTTTCTTTCTTTCTTTCTTTTTTTTTTTCTTTCTTTCTTTCTTTTTCTTTCTTTCTCTCTCTCTCTCTCCTCTTTCTTTCTTTTTTTCTTTCTTTCTTTCTTTCTTTCTTTCTTTCTTTCTTTCTTTCTTTCTTTCTTTCTTTCTTTCTTCCTATATATTCAGCTTGGGAAGCTTTATTTATGTAGAGCAAAAAAAAAAAAAAAGAAGAAGAAGAAGAAGAAGGTGGGAAAAGCAAAATCAGCTCTGAGGTTTATGAAGTCACACCCACTGTGGAGGAGATAACCTGCAAACACAATAAAACACTGAACAGCTGGGGGCAAAGATCCTTTCACAAATATATCTAAAAAGAAAGGCACACTTGAGAGAAAGTACTCAGCTTAATAAATCTGAAAAAGTACACTATCGTGATTGCTTACTTTATTGTAAGTGAGATCATTAGGAATGGATCAAAAATGAGTACCTTACCAATGTGAAGTAGTCACTTGTGGAAAGTACTGCTGGAGAATATTTGAAAATTCAGAAGCATGAGTCAGTGGTCTGGGAAGAAGTATTTCTCTGAGGCTAAAGATGCTGCCCTTCTTCTCTATATGAGAAAGGCTACCTCCAATCCCTATTAAAATAAAAGGAAAATATCTGTAAATGTCATAAGAGAAGCTATGGAACCAGAAAGAAAAAAAAAATAATCTCAGAGGAGAGAAGAGAGGCTACACAAACAATTTCAGCTAAATGAGCTTTGTTGGTTTTTCTGATGGAATTCTAAAATGACTGAATGCTGAAAATGGAGTAGGTGCAATATGTTGGAGGTAAAAATCTCAGTGAGAGTCACTCGGGTGCATAATGGGAAAAAACAGACACATATATTGGTGGCATGTATAAAGTATCCCTGAACCTTATGGACCCACAATTCAGCGATCTTCTTCTCTTTTTAAACATGTAACATTCTAGAACTCCACTTCCAGCATTAGAAAGCATACTATGAACAAGCCCCTGAAAAACCTGTACTTAAAATCAACATTGAAGCAAAAGTAGACATGCAATATACATTTCACAGGTGAAGAAGGCAAGAGATGCAATGGATAATTTACCATCAAGCGACACACTAGAGTTAGATGAGATCTGCCTATCAATTCAACTCATTCAAACTTTTTTTAAGTTTCAATAGTATACAACACATTCTGACCAAGGCTGCATCCTCTCCATCTCTCCTGTCTTTTGTTCTGTTCCCTTAGCATTTCAACCATTTTAGAAAATGGTCAGAAATCTCAGCAGTCATCAATTCAAAAAGTTCAAATTCATTTATTAACTGCCTACTATATGCAAAACCCAAGGCAATGCACTGGGGATAAAAAGAGAAAATCTCTTCATGAAACTTATACCTTTAGGTTTTGCCTAAGTTGAAAAGTGAACAATACAAAAAGAAGAAAAATGAACTCTAACTTTCAAGATTTCTTTTATAAACCTAGATGTCTCTTTCATCTTCCTTGATTGCATTTGCTTATAACCCTAATTTCCTTCCACAGACCCCACTATTACAAAACAGATTTTAGTTAAGTCAGTTTTATGTTATCATTCCAATAGAATGAGAAAGCAATCACTGTCCATCATGACTTTAGATCATGCTCCCATACTAACTTGCTTCTGGACCTCTCTATAAGGTCCCTTACACTATCTTCTGGCCTGGCAAGATTCTTCCACTTATCTCTAAAACCTGGCCTGAAAAGCTTATTTTTAATTAGTGAGGTTGGGGTTTTCTTTCCCCTTTCCATTTCTGCTTCTGCAAACCATTTAATAGTGAACAATTGCTCATCTCAATGAGTATCTCTGACCTCTGACTACTACTAGGTCTTCCAACCTTCATGCTATCAACATTTTGGTTGTGTTCATTTTTCTTCCCCACCTCAAAGCTTTTCTTCTAATTGCCTTCCCTTTAAACTCTTTCTGCTTTGTTGTTTACTGCATTCTTTTCCTTCATTCCCTCTTTCACTGGATTTAGATTTGCCCTGACCTGTATAAGCAGCCCTGTAGTACAGAAGATTGAGCACTAAGCCTTGAGTCAGGAAGTCCTAAATTCAAATTGGATCTCAAGACATTTAATAACTTTGTGACCCTAGGTGGATAGAGTTTCCACGTATAGTCAGGAAGACTCATCTGCCTGAATTAAAAAAATAGTCTCAGACACTTACTACCTATGTGATCCTGGGCAAGTCATTTATCTCTGCCTCAGTTTCCTTATTTGTAAAATGAATTGGAGAAGGAAATAGCAAACCAATCCCAAGATTTTGCAAAGAATACCCAAATGGGGTCTTGAAGAGTCTCACAAGACTGAAAACAGCTAAAAAATTAACAAGTAATCCTAAATAAAGTTATTTGCCTCATTTTCCCCAATCATAAAACAGGGATAGCAATAGCACTACATCAAAAGATTTTGGGGAGGATCCAATAAGGTAAAGTTTGTAAAGTACTTAGCACAGTGTCTGACATATAGCAGACACCTAATAAATCCTTTCTTCCTGGAAGGGTTTTGTGCCATTCTAGCCCTTTGTCCTATTTCTTAACCCCTCACCTTCCACCACTCTTCAGGGACCCTGACAAAGGGAGTGAAACTGAGGTGCAATTTGTAGTCCATTTGGAAGAAAGGACAATGTAGCATTGGTAATGGGGTCAGTTAGTGGATTTTTCTGATTACTCATATCTGTATTTTATTTTGTTTGTCTTTGAATGTGCTTTGAGACACCCTGCAGCTATAGAGAAAAGGGCCATAAAAATAAATACAGCGAAACACGTCTATAATGTTCTCTCATATACATCACTTGTATTTGAAATTCCCAGCATGATGCCCATGTAACTAATAACCCGTGCATGATATTTTCCTATGGGACATTCCCTCCGCAAGGTTATGTTGGAGTTTCACCATATGCATATATATGTATATGCTTATTTTAAACCCGTCTGCAAACTCCCTTGTGTGTCTATCTCTTTCCTTTCCATCATTCTGTCTGTCTGTCGCCTGCTTTCTCTTCTGCTTCCCAGTATGTTTATGCATGCAAGGAAGAGCCTGCTGGAGGAATAATGGAAGGCTTGTGATTTATCATTACACTATAATGGGTGCCCTGCTTCCACTGGAGGAGGTCAACCTCTCCTAGAGATACCACAGTCCCTCCTTATTAACGTACTGTTCCCACTAATGGTTCAGAGTAGGGCAGGCAGGTCTTACAAGGAAGGCATTTAAGAAGAGTGCTCCTTAAATGGAAACTGGGGGATTTATAGGGGTAGGATTTTCAGTGTCACCCTCCCTAGAGATAGCCAACTACACATTTGCCCAAGCTGATGGGGAAACCCTTGAATAAACAGAGCCATGCTCTTGATAGTGTGTCTAGAAACTTAGTAGGGCACAGAGGGGAGGAAATGAGAGTTTGATATGGAATCTTCATATCATACAAACACTATGTTGGGATTCCAGGAGATTAGAAAGACATCCCCATGCCATTTTTCAAATGGGCATTGTAGTATGGCCAAGTAGATGAACATGGTCTAAAAAAGACCTGGATTTGAATGCTACCTCATTGTCCATATGATACTAGATATGTCTTTTATCTTTTATAATAGGGATAAGAGCAGCAACCTCATAATTTCTGAGATCAAATGAGAATATAGATAGAGGATAGATATTATAGATACAGTATATTAAATACAGAATATAGATACAGAAAATATACTATATAAGTATATGTAATATATAATCATGTGCAATATACACATATAAATGCAGTATATAGATGTGTAGATACATACATATATGTACACACATGTATGTGTATATATACACATGCATGTGGGTATATATACATATGAATGTATATATATTTTTATATGGATTGACATATACATATATATATATATATATACACAATTAATGGTAGCACCACCATAATAATAAAAAACTACACACATATAGCACTTTAAAGTATACAAAACACTATACTGCAAACTGTTAAGTGCTAAATTTGCATAGCTTTTTATTATTATAATGGTGTTATCATCCAGGCAACTTCTACTTTTTTCAAAATAACAGCAGCTTCTATATCAAGAATGCTATAAGATTTAGAACATGCTTTTCATTTAAAATCCTTTGACAAGTATTATATCTTTTTTACAGGTGAGGAAACTGAGGCACAGGAGGGTGAAAATTTCTTGCCCTGAGTTACACAACTAGTAACCTTGGGACTGAAACCCAGGTCTTTGAATTCCAATCATTAAAGTTATTTCTGTGTCAACATCATTACCTTCTCATAATTTAAATTCATCCTATTTATTCCCTTCTTATAAAGGTACACATTATAGCTCTAAATGGTGTGAAACTTCACACAGGGATGCTGTGATTTGACATGATTTATTACTATTTTTCAGATGGGGGTAAAGAGTCAGATACTTGCCAAGGTCACAAAACAACTGTGACTGTGTCGATAGGCAGTCAACAGATTGACCATTTTTAATCCTTTTCCCCCCAGCAGTCTTAAATGATTCAATCAATCAGATCAGCCATGCTGTTATCCAAATTGGCTGCTAAGAAGGCAGAAAACACTAGTTCATTTAGTTTCCTATCTTGAGTTTTTCAGCACTGTGTATAGATCTTCAATTTTGGTGAATCTTTGTTCTTCTTGGCTCTCATGCAGAACTAAAGCCAACATGGGTTAGGTAAATGGGGCTATGTTTCAGGGGCCTCACAGAGGATGGTGCTTCCCTTTCCTACTTCTGCACTTTCCTCTACAATCCATTTCTACTTTGTGCTATTATGGAACAAAACCATGTTTTGACCATCCTCTCTTCCTTCCTTTATGGACTCCTCATATGTCTTGCTAGTCTGTCCTCTCTTTAACACTAGGATGAGCAAGGGTGAGACTACTCTCTCTGTCATGAAACTCCACCTATAGTAGGACTGAATATCTTTGTGGTACCATATCTTCCCCATCGTCTACCTCTCTAAATTGCCCAATGGTTTCTACCCTTGACAAAAACATTGATATTTATGGCTCTACTCTTGTTACATTGTTTTTTTTTATGAGATCTTTAAAGAATCAGCAGACCGATGAGAAAAAAATTCTGTATAAGCTTGTGCAATTTTCTACCACCTACAACCCACATTTCTTAATCTTCCCTCAAAATGTCTCAGCATTCACTGTCTACTTTGGCATTACTTTGTGTCATAAGTGGAAAGGATCATATCTTCCCAGACCATCACTACCATCACCACTCCTACACCAACAATATCACCACCATATCATCATCAACAGCAAAATAATTTGTTTTGTAGAAACTTTCTTTATAATGTAAGAAAATAGAAATGATCAACAATACACTTTAATTTATTTTATTCTGTCACCCTCCAAACTCTTTTTAGTCCTCTTGTCTGACATCTTTGGGAGTGTTTGGGAGAATACATGGTGTTTTTTGTATTTATATTTACTTCAGTATAGTGGCAGTACCATTCTCTCTGTTCTACCCAAGGACAGAGCCAACATCAAGGTAGATATTTGTCAAGAGATGCAATTGAATATGTATAACTTGAGCTCATCCATATTTAAAGAGCTAGGGTATGAGAATAATGAAACAGAAAAGGAGAATGTTCCAAATAATAATGGAAAAGAATGAGCAGATGAAATGTGCAACTGAAAAGTCTGTATGTGGGAGGCATTCTCCATAGCACAAGGAACAAGATCCAAGAGAATACATGTAAAAAACAAAGTTTTTACAGTAATAGAGCAATATCACTTCAGTATGATGACCATTCTAGTAGTCTCATTTGATTACGCCCAAGTAGTTTTGGGTATATCTAAAAGTTTGTCTGTGGATACCTGAATTTATATAAACATGAGTCTGTAGACTCATGAATAGTCAACTCTATGCTCTAGTTTCTTTGTAAGTCTTTTTAGCTAGAGGGAACTGCCTGCCCTTTTCCCCAATAAAATACCTGACTTAATTGTTATCTAAGTCAATGATAATAGAGCTACTTAAAATTGGACAAAAGCTGTCAAAGTAGAAGCTGAGAATTATTTCTGGTCTAGGGTTCCTATATTTGGTCTATGGATTTGTCTCTTGTATAATTATTGTACATTACATAATAGTGACCATATTCTCATTTCTTAGTGAATCAGTAATTTACTTTTTTTTTTGTCTGGATCTGTGATTTTATCTGCCCATGAGAAATCTCTCCAATGATTCAAATCTGCAATTCAATTGTAACTTATAGTCTTAGTTACCTTCAATATGAAATGTCATAGTCACAAGCCAAAATGTCTCAGTTTGGACTAAAATCTAGGTATTCCTGACTTCAAATTAAATCTTTTATGTCAAGGAATCAAATATTCTCTTAGGGATACCTTACCCAAAGGAGAGCAGCTCTTTCCATTCTCTCTATCTCCTCCCCATATGCATAGCATAAAACATTAAGAAATCTTAGGCTCATAGACTTAGATCTGAGATAAATGGTAACCTTTGAAACACTAGTCTAGTTTCAGTGGAGTACAAAGTTCAGAAGATGTCACATCTTAAAAGGTGGAGATATGTGGATATTAAGGAAGCAGAGTTAAGGACTATAGATGATTCTTTCTAGGAATTTATTAAGAAGAAAGGTGTAAGATTAACATTTCAAAGGATCTTAGGATCAATAATTTTTTAAAGAAGGAGGGAGAGGGTAGGAGTGAACTTGACTATATTTGTAGGCAGTGAATAAGAGCTGGGAAATATGGGCTCAAAAATGAGAAAGAGTGGAGAAATATTGAATGGAATAAGCTCTCAGAGGAAAAGGGAGAGGTTTGAATCTGAAATACAAGTAAGGAAGTACAATTCCTTAGCAGGAATTTGATGCAAAGGATAGGATGAAGCAAAGAAAAGATGTAAAGGAGTTTTGAGGAGAGAGAGCAGAAGATATGAAAAAGCTAGGGCATGGTCTCAATTTTCTCATCTAAGTATAAGTTGTCACCTATAGACAGAGATGGGGTGGAGATAGCACAAAAGGATGGCAAAGATAACACATTCTAGAATAGTAAGGCAGATGATGAAGGCAGAATCTGTGAAGGAAGAAAGATTTGCAGAGCAGCAGTGAGAGCCCAAGTGAGATTAAATGGCATAAATTTTTACTGTATGTATTTAGTATGGCTTCAGGAAACAAGAATGAACTGGATAAAGGCAGGTAAGTGGATAAATTGGTATTTGTGAATAAGGGAAATAATTGCAATATGAAGTCTGAACAACCAAAAGCACTCTCTAGTTCTTAGGTCAGAGGACAATGAAAAGGGAATTAATCACAAGTGAGTCTAAAGGAACACATACCATCTAAATTCAGGTAATGTCTTTTAATCTCATTTTCAATATCTGAACAATGGAAACAATAACACGGGAATTATCTGCTTCCAAGTGATATTTGAAGAATCAGTATAGGCAAAATACATTACATTCAATCAACAAACACTTAAATACTTTTCTTATGGTAGAGACCATTCTATGGTAGAGACAATTGGGAATACAAAAATAAAGTGAAATATTCCTTGTCTCCCAGGGGCATATATTCTGAAAAGTGCTTCATAAAGTTTGTTATTATTAGTATGGTAGTGATGACCACCTGAGGAGTATCATCTAGACAATCGTGGTTTATATTACATAAGGCCTTTGTTGTTGAATTGCTTTAGTCATGTCCATTTGGGGTTTTCTTGGCAAAGATACTGGAGTGGTTTGCCATTTCCTTTTCAACTTCATTTTACCGACAAGGTAACTGAGGGAAACAGAGTTAAATGATCTGCTCAGGGTCAAATAGCTGATGTCTGAGGTCAGATATGAACTTAGGAAGAGGAGTTTTCCTGCTTCCAAGCCCAGTGTCCTATCCACTGTACCACTTAATTACCCATAGTAGGTCTTTATAAGTGACCAAACAAGAGACCCAACTAATCCTCCTAATTGTTCACCTTGAATTATCAATCCCCATTTCAATCCATTCTTTTTAAATTAGACAATGTGATTTTCCTCTGTTTAGGATAAAATATGAACCATGGTATTTGGCTTTTAAAGAACTTGATCGTATTTTTTTTTTCAGCATCAGTATACACTGCACTATAATGTATAGCTAATCCCTCCATGCATTTGTTTTGAGATCCTTATGCCTGAAATACTCTCTTTACCTCCAATTTGAAGAATCCCTTATATCCTTCAAGACTTATTGCAAGTTCTATTTGTAGAGGCAAGGAATTAGAAATTGAGTGGATGCCCATCAGTTAGGCAGTAATTGAATAAGTTATGATTTATAAAAATAATGATATGTTAATGATGACTAGGCTGGTTTTGGAAAAGTCTGAAATACCTCCAAAAACTGATGCTGAGTGAAGTGAGCAGAACCAGGAGAACACTATACACAGTAACTACAAGATAATGTGATAATCCACTGTGATGGACTTGGCTCTTCTCAACAATGAGATGATTCAAGGCAGTTCCATTAGACTTGAGATGGAAAATGCCAATTGCATCCAAAGAGAGAACTATGGAGATTGAATGTGGTTGGAAGCATAGTATTTTCATCTTTTTGCTTATTTTTTTCTTGCTCATGATGTTTTTCTTTTCCTTTTAGTCTGATTTTTCTTGCACAGCATGATATACTTGGAAATATATTGAAAGGGATTGCACATTTTTAACCTATATCAGATTGCTTGTTGTTTTGGGGAGAAAGGAGATAAGAGTGGGAGGGGAAAAATTTAGAATACAAGTTTTACAAAAAGTGAATGTTGAAAACTATCTTTACATGTATTTGGAAAAATAAAATGCTATTAAAAAGAGTAATTACAAGTGCTACCTCTACATTAAGTTTTCATGATCCTTAAACTGTTAATACTCTTCCTCCCTAGTCTACTCTGCATTTATTCCACATAGATGTATGTATGTAAATGTGGTAAGCTTCTTGAGGACAGGACTGTTTCACTTTTATCTTTGTATTTCCAGTGTCCAATATAATACCTGGTATAAGGGAATGGGGTTGGGCCTTAAACTGTGATTTAATTGATATGGGGAATTCCATGAGCAGAATTCCCTCAACTAATGCAATTCAGTGTCTTTTTTGCAACTTAGAGTCTTAAAGACTTGGCTAGAACACTGAGAGATGAAGTGATCTGCTCAAGGTCACAAAACCAGTATGTGTCAAAGGTGGGATTTGAATCCCCTCTTTCCTGGCTTCAATGACAGCTCTTGATCCTACACCAAACTGCTTGTGCATAACAGACATCATAGCCATTTTAGAAATGCTTCTTGATTGATTGACTGTCCTTATACAAAATTTCTTTGGGTTATCTTGAGTGTCCAAATTCTAAGGTCTTTTCCCAATAAAAATGATAATGTACTTTCTAGTCTACTTTGTCATCTCTTTGTGAGACTTTAGGACTCAATAAAACCCCCCTCTCTTATCTCATTCCATCTCCTTTATCCTCTCTCAAAAGACCTGCTTCAGATTCTACTGTCCTTTAAACTTAGTGGTAGCTAAGAGGTGGGACCTAAAGAAATCCAAGGGTTTCTGTGTGTGCAAGGAATTGCACCATGTCTACTTGCAGGATCTTGATCTAGATTTTTATCTGCAGCCACTGTTTCAAATCTGCCTCTGGCCCTAAGAGAAGATGGAATATAATTCTTTGCAGGATAGCTTCTCATAAAAGACTACTCCTAACATGCTCTAATTTCTACATTGTTATTCATGACAGATATGACAAATACATGAAAGAGATAAATGCTCAGTATTCCTAACCCCATTCAAAGGAAAGGAAGCTTGTTTTTTTTGGTAGATATTCCTGAGTCCATTCTATGGTAGAACACTTGGTAGATAAAGGGAAATTGGATTGCACAAGGACATTATGATCTGCCCTTATTGTTTATAGTGTATACTATAACACTCACCTGGATGCCTTGGAAGTGTCTGTCAGAATTATCAAAAGAATGTATTTTGATTTAGAAAGTCATTCCCCAATGTTTCTACTATTAACAATAGGCCAAATCCTATAAATATTTCTTGTTAAACATCTCAGACAGAGTTTGACCATTAAGAGTTTGAAGGCATCTTAGAAATGGATGCATGGATGATTAGATGTAGAAGAGACCCCAGAGAATATCTGGTTCAGTTCCCTCATTTTTTGGATGCAGACACTAAGATATGAAATGATGATGTGATTTGATGAAGGTTAAATAGAATCAAGCCTCTTGGGTCAATAAGTTCAGTTATATCAAAATGAACTAATTTATGTCATAGTACCATGCTGATTTTTCACTACATGGGCCCTCCCAAGATTATTTTTACATTTATTTATTTATTTGGTTTTAAATTGCACTCTCTTACAAAAGTACCCTTGGGTCCAGATACAGAGAATTAACAGGCCAATTATGAACAAATAAAGCATGAAAAAAAAAACTCATAGCCATTAGCAGCTTAAACGTATAATACATTATTATAGTAAATAGTAGCTAGAGTAGTGCATGCACATAAGCTCAAAGAAAACTCATATAAATAAGTGCACATTATTCAGTAGCAAATCAACATCTTCAATCTTCAAATTTCCTTGTCCCAAATCCAATGTAATCTAATTCATTCCTAATTCTGTTTAAGACTTTTAAATAGCGTAGTTCCTTTGGGAGAAAAGGAAGAAGAAAGGAAGGAAGTAGCAAAGGTGAGAAGGAACAAAGGTAGGAAGAAAGGAAGGAAAAATAAACTCTATGGCAGTGGAAACAGATATTTGAACTAGCTAGTGCTCTAGCCATTATTGGAAGAGTAGGACCTTCTAAGGGCAGGGTATATGGATATGTGAAATAGCAGATGGGTTGCTGAGGGAGGAAAACTTTAAGTAAACAATTTTTTCTTTTGATATGTTTGAAATAGTTTAACATTTGAACTCAAGGGATAGTTATTTTTTACTTTTTAAATAATAGCCTTTTATTTTCAAAATATATGTAAAGATAGTTTTCAACATTTACCCTTGCTAAACTTTCTGTTCCAATTTTTACTCTCTTACTTTCCCTTTCCCCCTTTCCTAGACAGCAAGTAATCCAATATATGTTCAACATGTATAATTCTTCTAAACATATTTCCACAATTATCATGCTGCACAAGAAAATAAGATCAAAAAAGAAAAAAAATAAAGAAAAACAAAATGCAAACAAACAACAAAAAAGATCAGAATATAATGTTTTGATCCATATTCAGTCCTCACAGTCCTTCTCTGGGTATAGATGGCTCTCTCCATCACAATTCTAATGGAATTGACTTGAATAACCTTATTGTCGAAAAGAGTCACATCCATCACAGCTGATCATCATATAACCTTGTTGTTGTTGTCTACAACATTTTCTTTGTTCTACTCACTTCACTTAGCATCAGCTTATGTAAATCTCTCCAGGCCTTTCTGAAATCATCCTGCTGAATATTTCTTATAAAACAATAATATTCATATACCATATTCATATGAATTCATATTCATATACCATAACTTAAATGTTATTCTTCAACTGATGGACATCTACTCAGTTTCCAATTCCTTAACACTACAGAAAGGGTTGCTACAAATATTTATGCACATGTGGGTCCTTTTCCTCAAGGAATGGTTATTAATAGATCTGGTATAAGCTTGGATCATGACTTTTAAATAGACCTTCAGCAGGCTAGAACTTTGGGTTGAACACAAGCATATAGAATTTTGCAGAAATTATGTAAAATCTTCAATTTGAGTTTAAAAAAATCAATGTCACCAAAATAAAATGGGGGAGTATGGCTAAACATCAGATAATCTGAAAAACTGGGGGAAGGATCATAAGTAGATTGTAAATTCAATGTGAGTCAATATTTGGATATGGAAATCAAAATAGTGATAAAATCTTAGGCTGCATTTATGAGGTGTAGTGTCCTGGATTAGAGAGTACTGTTTGCTGGCTAGATCATATCTGGTACACAATGTTCAACTTGAGATATTACTTTTTAGGTGAAGGGCACAAAGATATTGCTGAATGTCCAGAAGAGGGCAAATGGAATTGTGGAAAGATTGAAGCTCATGCTATGTGAGGATCAGTCACAAGATATTGATATTTCTTTCTCAGTGAAGAGAAGATTTGGGAATCACATGGACATAATAGTGTTTCAAATACTTGAAAGGGAATCATGTACAAGAAAGATTAGACATTCTTCTCAGCCCAAGAGGAAAGAACCTGGAGCAATGGGTTGAAACTGCAAAGCAGATTTAGAGCAAAATTAAGAGAGGAAAAAAGAAACAAAATAAAATTTAATTGAAACTATAAAAAAAATGAATTTCCTTGCTTGGAAAAGCAGTGAGTTGCCTCTCCCTTGTGGTCTTCAAGCAAAAGCAATTGGGAGATATGGTGTAGAATATATCTGTATTTATGTATGGATTGGCCTTGTTGTTCTGCAAGATGTTTCCAATTTGGCAATCCTGTGATTTTTTGAGTACTCCTCTATTCAATATTTACAACACACTTTTGGATTACAGCTCTGTTCTTCTGGTAAATGATTTGGTATAATCCTTAGCATTCACATGCTTTGACTTTCCTATCTTTGATTTTTGTTGTTGTTATTTAGTCTTTTCAATCATGTTTGACTCTTCATGACGCATTTGAGGTTTTCTGGATAAAGATACTGAAGTAGTTTGCATTTCCTTCTCTAACTTATTTTACAAAGGAAGAAACTGACACAAACAGGTTTAAGTCACTGTCTCAGGGTCCCAAAGGTGGTAAATATCAGAGTTTAGTTAGATTTGAATTCTGGGAAAGATGTCTTCCTGGCTCTTGGCCAGTACTCCATCCACTGTGCCATCTAAGCTGGATTCACTGGCAGAGACTTGGAATCCATTAACATTTCTTGTTCCACTCAGGTGTTAGCTAGGTCCCAGGTCAACCCATTTCATGAGACTGGGTATATCTCTAAAATCTTTGTATTATGAAACAGAGAGACCTACACCAATGGAAGCATCAATGGAAACTCAAGCAAATTATGCCGTTAGAGACTCTCAGACAATATAGGAATCCATCTCATTAATCTGTACCTCAGTTTCACCACTACATCATTGAGAATTATGCTTCCCTCAGACATTAGGAAATTTTTTGAAATAGCTTATTTCTCTGGAAACAGTGCTATCTCAAACACACAGAAGAGCCAAGAATCACCGAAGCAGAGATTAAGAGCTGATGAGGTCCACAGAGGGAACCAAGTCCAAAGCTCTCATTTTTAAGGTGAGGAAAATGAAATTAAAGAAACCAGTCCATGGCATTAGCACAAATATGGGTGTGTGGCAGGTGACCAGGATGCTGAAATTTAAAGGAGTTCTAATAGCTCTTTTGGTCTTTCAGAAGCAGAGAAACAGCTGACCTTAGCATCTCATTGGCAAGGATAAGGAGTTAAAATGGAAAGCTACCAAATGGTAATATCCTTCTCAGCCAAACCTCAAGGTGAGCTTCACTCCCAGCCCTATCCTGTCCTGCTCTCCCATTCCCTAGTTGCAGCCTCTTTAGCCTAAGGTTTTTGGCATCTCTCTGTCTCTGCTTTGCTTAACCCTCCTCAACTGAATAAAGGTTGTGATTCATGCCATTTGCTTTGATTTGTTTTAATTGAATTATGGCTTTACTCCATAGATTTAAACAGAGTTGGGATAATTTAGCTTCTCTCCCGCCTCCTTATCCCCTACCACTTCTGAACCAGGCAGAAAGAACCAGGGAAAAAAAAAACAGATTGAGTTTAGATGTGATATTCTTAGCAACTGCTTAAAGGTACAAAGTCTTATTCCAAATCATTTTCTTTAAGTAATTAATTTTACCAGGGTCTATTGATTTAAAACAATAAGCATGCAATTCACTACTATTCTTAGTTTAATATGGATTCTTATTCACTGGAGTATTGCTTTCTCCATGTAGAGTCTAAATTCATTCATTGCTTTTCAATCAATTATCATCTTATCACTGAATATAACACAATTAATTGTACATTGTTAAATAATTTATTTGATCGTTGTAGTTGCCAAAAAACAATAAACTATTCATTTTCTCTGTGTAATTAATAATTGTATACAACAGAAAATAATCTGTCATTATTAAAGCAATTATCATTTAATTATTTCAGTTAGTAAAATCCATTAAATACCATTTAGTCAATTTTCTTACAATTATGTTATTTAGTAAATTATATTTAATTTACTCTTAAAAATCAATGCAAAACTTCTTAAAAATCAGTTTCCCAGAAAATTTCAGGAGCAAATTGAATAATAGAATATATGAAAGACACAGAAAGAATAGGGCCATTTAAGGGGAAAAAAAGGAAAAATATATCATTGTCCCCAAAATTCAGATTTCCAAAAGAGTAATCATTTTTCAGATCTCAAATTATTTTCCATGCTATGATTATTAAGGCATCTATAAGGAACTGGATAGCGCCTGCACATTTTAAGGATGAGTAAATTGAGCCAATAAGAAGCTACGTGCTTTGAAGCATTGCCAACATTGATCTCTTCCCTTTCTGACCACCCATAGAACTTGCTGTCTGTACTATCCATTTTAGCAATTGATTACATTCAGCCTAGCACTTCATTACACCCTGTCTTCTATTGTTCTCTCATTGTTTCATGCACATAAATCCTCACTTTCCAATAACATTTTAAGTTCCTGGAGAGCTTAGACTGTAAGATATACTTTTGTCTTTACTTTCTCCCCACATTCCCCCAGCACAAAACACAGTCCTGGGCACATAGTAGAGAGTGGCGAGTCTAAATAAATTAAAGAAACCGAAGGCTGGGAAGACAATAGCTTCTATAAAGTCCTATCAGAGAAAGTCAAGAATATTTATGACCATAAATGACAATGTTACCATTATCTACATGGCCAAGCAGAACTTGGAGTTCTTTGGGAGGTTGTTTGCTGTATAAATAAGATTGAGAATCTGGAGAGTCGGGTATGTTGCAGAATGCTGTGACTAAAGGAGTTTCTTTGTCCAGCATAAATACCATCTCTCGTACCTTGAAATTGAGCTGCCCTCCATAAGTGTTTTCAATATTTTTTTTCAAAATTATTTTTCCCTTAATTTTTTGAAAGTTGTTTTTGGAATATTTCCCCAAAGAAATTATTGCTTTACAGATAATAACCATAGGGATGGGACCTATACTTTTATTAATATACAAAGCTTCTATGTTAGTAAAGTCTATTGATGCAGGTTAGTGATAGAAACAACCACATACACATAGACACACATACATATTTTAAATCTTCATTGCAAAAATTTACTTTGTGTAAACCATAAGCATTTCATTTTTATTTTTACATATTTTCCAACAGACCTGAAACCTAGGTCACTACAATGGGTCTTTTAGAATCCAGCTTCCAGATCCTAGGTAATAAATTAATTCATACTGAGGCTCTTACTATAAAATCCAATCTATTTGGTAGCTGAGTATGTGTACAGCAGTTTACTTAGTCCATTAAGTCTTCATCTTATCTAGCCATCCCCTCAATCTCATTCTGTCAGTGATTTTGAAAACTACTCCCCTCCCCTATATCTTTCCATAACAAAATATCCATCTCTTCTCTACACTCCCTTACCCCTATTTCTTTTCCTATTCAAAAATAAGCCCCTTGAAAACAAGAAGGGGATACCTCCTCCGAATAGTTGTACTAGGTACAGTGCCTAGTATATAATAAGTTCTTAATAAACCTTTTTTTATTCATTCATTCATTCATTTGTTTCTAGATAGGTACTATTGGATCTGGAATCGGGAAGAGCTGAGTTCAATTCCAGCTTCAGACACTAACTGTATAACAAGTTATTTAATTTGTTTCTGCCTCAGTTTCTATATCTGATAAATAAGGATAAAAATAGCACCTACCTACCAGGTATTTGTAAGTAATTTGCAGACCTTAAAGCTTTTTATAAAGGCTACTACTAGGATTTATAAATGTTGCTGTTGCTGCTGCTACTACTACTACTACTACTACTATTGCTACCATTACTACTACTACTGCTGCTGCTACTACTACCACTACTACTACTACCACTACTACTACTACTATACTACAACTACTACTACTACTGCTATTGTACTACTATTACTATACTACTAATACTACTTCTACTACTATCACTACTACTACTACAACTACTACTAATACACCACTACTACTGCCACTACTACTTCTACCAACTACTACTGCTATTGTACTACTACTACTTCTACTACTATTACTATATTTATATTTATTATTATGCTATCAGAATTATTAGCTAATATGTAATCATTATCAACCCTCAGATTGTCGTTGCTCCCAAACAACTCTGAAGTTCCAGATTTTTAAAACCCTTGGAAATTTCCTCCTCCCTTAGGTCAGACCCCTTTTCCCATTAATTCTAAATTTCTTCTTCTCTTCAACTGAATCCTTCTTCTTGCCCCTCCCCCCTCCCACACACAGCTTGATTCTTAATTTGCTCTAGGTGTAGGTATAAAGGGTGTGTGTGTGTGTGTGTGTGTGTGTGTGTGTGTGTGTGCGCATGCCATGTGCTGTGGATTTAAACTGGGCCAACTTTCCACCCCATAAAACTGAAAGAGTTTTAAAAATACATGTGTTGACTTGTCATCATTGGTGATGCTGGTTTGCTTCCTGCCTTTCAGTCAGCGAGTGAAGAGCCAACATTGAGCTGTCAACTTCTGGCCAGTTTTGCTTGCAACTTCCCAGACTTTGCTAATATACCGTCATTGGAACTCAAGTTAAAACTCAGGGTTCATTAAAATCCTCTCCATCTCATCTGCTTTTTCATTGCCATATCTGTTTTTTTTTTTAAAAATGTCATCAACACATTTGCATTTTAAGCTCCAAATCTGTATTTAAAGCACTGAGCAGGGTCCCTTCCACGTTGACAGCTTCCTTTTTAACTTACCCCAGGCTGGGCTATGCAGTGTGTGGTGTCTTAATTTGCAGGATATGTGCACTGGCATCATGTTTAATTAGGCTTCGATGTCAACTTTCAATCTCACACAAACCACATCTAATGAAATATCCACAGCATTTGGCTTGGGCCTGACAGATCTCCTGCTTAAAACCTGCTCCGTTTTACTGAGTCAAGAACATGGGGGCCTAATTTCATATTCTGGACAGCTCTATGACCATAACCACAAAGCACAGCCAAGTGAGGTAAGGAAGAAATTGTCCAGGAGACCAGGTGTACCTCATTTTTAAAAAAATTGCTTCTAAACAGTTCAATTCAATTAAAATCAACAAATATTTATTAAACACTTACTATGTACAAGGGACTATACTAGATACTTGAAGGACAAAAGCAAATGATGGAGGAGGTGACAGGTAAGTGAACCACAAACTGCTTCTTCCTATAATACTATGGAGAGCCACTGGTACCAGATTAAAATGTAATTGGGAAATATGTAGCAAAATAAATAAAATATAATAAAATACATAACATTAAAATTTAAAACTACGTCAATATGTGTTTTTTTTTCCTTTTTTGCTGAGGCAATTGGGGTTAAGTGACTTGCCCAGGGTCATTTGAACTTAGGGACTTCAGGGATGATGCTCTATCCACTGCACCACCTAGCTGCCCCCATCAATATGTATTTCTATTCAATTTTGATACCAATGATATAGACCCCCCCCCCATTAAGATAATTCTCCCATGTAAATCAAATCCTATTCTCCATCAATAAACTATCATTTTTCCCTTTTTTTATTATTACTTTTAATTCTATTAAACTGTGCTGTGTCCATACTGAACCTGACTTCCAAAGAGATCATAAAAATGGAAAAATACCCACATGTGCAAAAATGTTTGTAGTTGTAAGGAACTAGAAATTGAATGGATGCCCATCAGTTGGAGAGTGTCTGAATAAGTTATGGTATATGAATGCTATGAAATATTATTGAGCTGTAAGAAATAATCAGCAGGATGATTTCTGAGAGACTAAAAGACTTATATTAACTGATGCTAAGTGAAATGAGCAGAAACAGGAGAACATTATACACAACAGCAAGATTATACGATGATCAATTCTGATGAATGTGGCTCTTCATTAGTGAGGTGACTCAGGCCAGTTCCAATGGTCTTGTGATGGAGAGAGCCAGCACCCAGAGAGAGGACTCTGGAGACTGAGTATGGATCACAACATAGTATTTTTACTTTTTTGATGTAGTTTTCTTGCATTTTGTTTTCTTTCTCATTTTTTTCTTTTTGATCTGTGTTTTATTGTTCAGAATAATTGTGGAAATATGTATAGAAGAAATACACATCTTTAACATAGATTACTTGCCATCTAGGAGAAACAGTAGGGGAGGGGATAAGGGAGAAAAAAATTTGGAATACAAGGTTTTGCAAGGCTGAATGTTGAAAATTATTTATGCATATGTATTAAAAATAAAAAGCTTTAATAAAAATAATAATTAGGGGGGAAAAGTTTCTCCTGTTTTGGTAAGGGCAGCTAGATATTGCAGTAGATAAAACTCCAGGAAGAGAATCAGGAACACTGCTTTTTCTGAGTTCAAATCCAGCCTCTGACATTTCATAGCTATATATCCTGAGCATCATTTAATCCTGTTTATCTGTTTCTTTAACTGTAAAATAGGTGGAGAAGAAAATAGCAAACCACGTTGCTACCTTGCCAAGAAAACTGGGCAGCTAGATAGGTGGCACAGTAGATAGAACATAAGAAGGCTTAGGTTTGTAAATTTAAATTTAGCTTCAGACATTTGCTAGCTGTGTGACTCTAGGAAAATCAGTTAACCATATTTACCTCAGTTTGCTCATCTGTAAAATGACTTAGGGAAGAAAATAGCAAACCACTCCAGTACCTTTGCCAAAAAAATTCAAAATGGAATCATCAGTCAGACATGATTAAAAAACAATGGAACAATCTGTTTTAGAAAAAACTATTCTGGAAGATCATGTCTCTGTTATTGCGTAAGATTTAAGGTAAAAGGAGATGGGCAAAAGGATGAGATGGATAGAAACAATGAGCATGACTTTGCATAGATTTCATGAGAGAGTAGAAGATAGAGGACTTGATGTATTGTGGTTCATGGGGTCATGGAGTCTGACACAATTGAATGGCAAAACAACAATCTAGATGAGGTCTTCAGGATAGACTGAGAAGAACTTGAAAGAGGGAAGATGAAGAATCTGCTTCAACAGTCCAGATGTGAAATGATGAAGATTTGTAGTAGGATGGTGGCCATGGGAATAGAAAGGGGAATACAAATACAAAAGACTTTTCCAAGTTGATAAATGCTATGACTCAACAAGATTCCAGTATATCTAATTTAAATAGATGTCAAGGGTCTTCTATAAAAATTGGAAGAGGTAGCTAATGTGTGGAAAATAAAAGCCCAAGTCACTATTGGTCATATATAGCTATAATTCCTTCTGCAATTCTAAGCACCAGGAAAGAATAATTTAATTTGGGCAGAGCATTATTGTTCTTTGGGGAAGGGGCAAGAGATGTGTGACAAGAGGTGTAATAGTTAGCTAGTAACACACAAAAGTTAGCCAGTAGAATTAAAAGAGAACAAAGTCATGTTCTCTCCCCACTTGGCCTTGGGCTAAGGTCTCTTTTGATAATATCTGGCTAGGGAATGTTCCCAAAGTACATATGTACCTACCCTGCAGATATATGGATTAACTCTATGTACCTGGAGGAATTCCTGGAACAGCAATCAAGACTGAACCAACTTTTGCCATAATGGATTTCTGCCTATGAATGATGCAAGACCCAGAAACTGACCTGAAAGTTTTCTATCCTCAGTTCTGAGATTGCTCCTTACTAGTAGAGAGGCTCTTTGGAACATCAGTCCAAGGTTCTTACAGATAATTCTTAATGTTGACCACATCACTCAAGGAAAGCTATTCTCATAATTTTCTGATTAGATGCATCAAATCTAAAATACATTGTAACCCTCAAGATTGGAATTGTTCAAATAAAAGAAAAACAGGACAATCCAGCCCAAATTATGGGGGATACATGTGAGTATGGAGAGACAGAAAGTGGCTTCTGACAATTTGCTCCTTTAAAGAGCATAAGAGGGTGTGGCTGACTCATGACTTTTTTTCAGAGAACAAATTGGAACATTACTCAGTGTAAGACGAGATGAATGCTGTTTAATTTCGCTGAAATTTATTTTTAATTCCTTATTACAATAATTGTCTTTCTAGATGGAGGAGAAAAGCAGGAATACATTGGAAGAGAAAGTAATTTTTTTAATTCATAAAATTTTTGTTTTTAACAGAATTTCTCAGTTCTGCAAGCTATTGTTTAGTAAAAACTCTGAATTTCTGACTTAATTTGGATTTCCTGTGGTCATGACCTCTGGGGCTCATCCACATTTTTTCTTAATCCATCATTCCAGCTGCATTTTCTGACTCTTCCCTTCTGACTCAATATCCTGGCTTCACTTTTCCCTGCCTCTGTTAGTATTGAAATTTACTGTCTAATTCACATAATTTTAGGAACATCAGATTGCAAAGCTTGAAAGGCTTTCAGGGAACTAACCCATAATTTTTTTATAATTTTTATAAGAAGAATCTTTTTAATAATATATAGTTCATGTGGCTATCCAGCCTTTGCTTGAAGACCTCCAAGTTAAATATTTGTATTTGTTGCAACCAATCCTTAAATTTCCTAATGCTGATACTTTCTGCCCCCTTGTTTGCCTACCTCTGAATGTTCTACTGCCCTTACAACTATTTGTGGACTGTATGGGATGCATCCAATACATTTTAACTCTTTCACCTAGAGGTAGGGACCTACTTTCCAGATTGGCTCATTCATTCTAGCCTACTGTCACACTAACAGCTCTAGATTCCTGGAGAATGATAGTTTGCCATGTGATTAGACTAATTCTCTAAGGATCTTAAGAGTAATCCTCTTGCAGTATGTTTCTATTTATCCAGCTTTTCTTATTTATTCTGATTTATTCTGCTTTATCCAGCTATCTCTAATAATAATTTTGGTCATAAACATAACAAATAACTTAGAAATATGGCAAAGGTAATAATAATAATATACATCCTCACATTTCAAAGCCAAAGCATAAATAATAAAATACAAAACAATGCCTACATAAACCTGGGTCAACTTCTCCCATCAATGTACTCATTGTCTGTGGAGGGAGAGTGTACTACCTTTCTAGGAAACTGACAGGGAAGTACACAAAAAAAGAAAAATCCCATTCTCCAATTGAAAAATGGTCAAAGGATATGAACAGACAATTCTCAGATGAAGAAATTGAAACTATTTCTAGTCATATGAAAAGATGTTCCAAGTCATTATTAATCAGAGAAATGCAAATTAAGACAACTCTAAGATACCACTACACACCTGTCAGATTGGCTAAGATGACAGGAAAAAATAATGATGATTGTTGGAGGGGATGCGGGAAAACTGGAACATTGATGCATTGTTGGTGGAGTTGTGAACGAATCCAACCATTTTGGAGAGTAGTTTGAAACTATGCTCAAAAAGTTAGCAAACTGTGCATACCCTTTGATCCAGCAGTGTTACTACTGGGATTATATCCCAAAGAGATTATAAAGAAGGGAAAGGGACCTGTATGTGCACGAATGTTTGTGGCAGCACTTTTTGTAGTGGCTAAACTGGAAACTGAATGGATGTCCTTCAGTTGGAGAATGGCTGAATAAATTGTGGTATATGAATATTATGGAATATTACTGTTCTGTAAGAAATGACCAACAGGATGATTTCAGAAAGGCCTGGAGAGACTTACACGAACTGATGCTGAGTGAAATGAGCAGGACCAGGAGATCATTATATACTTCAACAACAATACTATATGATGACCAGTTCTGATGGATCAGGCCATCCTCAGCAACGAGATCAACCAAATCATTTCCAGTGGAGCAGTAATGAACTGAACCAGCTATGCCCAGAGAAAGAACTCTGGGAAATAACTAAAAACCATTACATTGAATTCCCAATCCCTATATTTATGCCCACCTGCATTTTTGATTTCCTTCACAAGCTAATTGTACAATATTTCAGAGTCTGATTCTTTTTGTACAGCAAAATAACGTTTTGGTCATGTATTATTGTGTATCTAATTTATATTTTAATGTACTTAACATCTACTGGTCATCCTGCCATCTGGGGGAGGGGGTGGGGGGTAAGAGGTGAAAAATTGGAACAAGAGGTTTGGCAATTGTTAATGCTGTAAAGTTACCCATGCATATATCCTGTAAATAAAAGGCTATTAAAAAATTAAAAAAAAATAAAATGTTACCTCTCTAAAAAAAACAAAAAAAGAAAAATCCAGGTAGTTGGGGGCAATTCATGGGTCTGGATTGAACATTTAGAGGCTATTGGTTCATTCAGAAATATTTGGATGATATAAAAGTGCTCTTTACAAGCTGCTATTCACTGATCTACATTTTGAATTGATACACCATTTACAAGTTCTTTTAGTGTACCATCCAATACCCTTAAAGTTTGTTGAAGAACCTCTTAATAGTGGTTCCCCTAAAGCCATAGAACTATGAAACACCTTCATTTGACCTCTATGAAAGCAAACTAATCTAGAAAACTTTTCAATTGTTAAGATTCTTCATTGTCCAATTAAATCTCAGCTTTTCTTCCCATGTAGCATCTTCAAAATTTGTCTTTTCACTTTCTCTTTTTTCCCTCTCAAGCCAAAGCACTTCTGATGTTTTACTCTCTTTAGCAATTAAGAGGCAATCAAGAGCCTCTGTAAGTGAAGTTCTGGTCCATTGAGGTTGAGTGTCCTCCAATCACTCAGGAGCAAAGGTCCAGAAATATTCTGTCAACTGATGGCTTTGGTTAACTTTGTTCATCTTTGACACTTAACTTTGTTCATCTTTGACAGAGTTGCTTTTCTTGTCCCCTGATGTTTTTTTCCCTAATATTCACTTTCACATTCTTTTCTCTATATTTTCAGCATCAAACATCTATAGCCTAACTCTTACACTCTTATCAGTGGTTTAAGTCAGCTTCCTGTCATTTAGTGACTCACCTTTCACTTAAAAAGGGAACAACTCACCATATTTCCCACTTAAGAAACTGACAGTACTTCTTCAATCATTCCTCAGTCTCAAAAGCTATGATTTCTCATATTTTTAGTTTTACTATCTTAAGTCTTGAAGTAATTATATGCAAATAAACTGAAGCACCTTAGTGTCCTGCAGCACTATGTTTTCAAGACAGCCTTTTTATTTTATATCTTTGAAACTATTTCTTCATACTTATATTTTCTAGTTTTTTGTTAAATAAAAGTTATTTTTCTGTTCCTTTAAGCCATCAAAATTTATATATAAACAAGCCATCATCCTACATCTTTTCCAAGGCAATAGAAACTTCTATATTTATTCCACAGTTCATTTTTACTCCAAATTATTTAAATATTTTCTGGAAAATTTTAATACAGATTAGCAGTTTTTATGAAACTAAAGTTCTTTTCTTATTTCTTACAGATATCAAAATGCTTATCTAACACAAAAGCATTATCTAGCATCCTTTACTCCCTGAAACAATTAATTGTCTTTACACAAAAGAACCTTTCCTTCACTTTGAGCCCTACCTGGAATGCACAGTATCTTACAGAAAAATATGGTACTCAAAACTGAAAGGACACATGAATGTGGAAGTAGACATACCCTCCCTTATTTTGAACAAAATAGCTTTAAAAATCCAACAAAGACCAACCTCTAAACTAAAATTACCATGTTTTTTCTGTTTCTGATTGTGACCCCAAATCCTTCCTCTGCTTACACACACATACTACCAAGTGCCTCATCTGTTTAACCTTTCCTGACTGATGAAAGTAGCTGATTGGTCTGACAATGAATAATACATTTTCTGTGTAACCTAGGGGAGACAATGTGTAGAAGCAAGAAGTCAACACGTAGAGTGACTTGGTATCCTGCATCTACTGAGTCAGTGCTGATTTTTTATTCTGTCCTTGGAAATTGCCCAAGACAGGCTGTGATATCTATAGGATTCCTATGTTCTTATAAGCAAATTATGAAGTTAGTGACTTTTTCTGTCAATGACCACATCTAAGATCTATTTGCTGTTATGATATTTCACAAAATAATATAATTATCAAAGTTTTTCTAAAGCTTAGAACCAAAATTCCTGTCCTAGAACAAAGCTTCTTAAACTGTGGATAGTGACTCCATGTGAGGTCATGTAACTAAATGTGGAGGTCATGAAATTATGACTTATTATCAGTAAATGTTTAATTTGTATAGCTGTTTTCTATACTTTTACACTTTGGGTCACATGAAATTTTCTCAGGCAAAAAAGGGGTCATGAGTGAAAAAAGTTTAAGTCCTATCCTAAAATACAATTCTGGCCTTGTAAGAGGTTCCCATCAGTCCCTTAGTCACAAAGTCTTTTTGCCCAGGATATAGCTAAAGGAAGTAGCTGAGTGGCACAGTGATAGAGTGCTGAACCTGAAGTCAGGAAAATTCATCTTTTTGAATTCAGATCTGGGTTCAGACTATCAGTGTCACCTCAGGCAAGTCACTGAACCTTGCTTGCCTCAGTTTCCTTATTTGTCAAATTAACTGCAGAAGGAAATGGCAAAACATCTCAGTATCTCTGACAAGAAAACCCTAAATGGGGTCACAAAGCTTTGGACTGAAAAATAGCTGAACAACAACAAAGGACTAAAAGCTTGGTGACATATCCTCTGGCCCGAATTTCCCAATGTCCTGTCTAGCCATTACATCCTAGAATATAATCTAAAGACATTATCACCCCTACGTCTATTTAATTTGAGTATGTATAAATAATGGGACTAAAATTTGATCATCTTTGTCTTCCTTTTAAAAAAAAAACTTACTTAGGTCTGAGGTAGTTTGGTAAGCTGGGGTGACATGGATGACTGCTGATTTTAAGACTTGAGGAGGTGTTGGCCAAGATATATCTTATTTCTAACCATTACAAAGACATTATATTCCCAACAAACAGGTCTTCTCATTGTTCTATGATCACTCCATTCTCATTATTGCCTCCAAGATTTTGTTAATATAATTTTTCCTGGAATCATTTTTCATTTCTACTTTTGCACTTCCTATTTCTTCTTCAAAGTCCAGTTCAGTAATACCTCCTTCATCTTGTATTCTTGAACCATGTGCATTCATAGAAGTCTCTCTTTTTATAAAATTCTGTAGCATTAATTATTTGCTTTTCTGATGAGATGTGATACACACATATATACATAAATATGTATAAAAATATAAATGTGTATATATGTATATGTGTGTATATATGTATATAGTATTGTTGCCATCTCTTGTTACCAACCTTTTCATGAGTGTCTCCTCTCCTTTACTAGACTGTAAGTGACTTGAAGACAGGAACCACTTATGGAATTTGTGTCCTAAACAGCACACATGTAGAACAGAACACACTAGTCATTAGTTGGATCCATGCATATGTCATACCATGGAGGTGCATAGTATGAGAAAATAGGTATGATCAAGATTGAATAGGACTGTGCTAGAAAGTTTCAGTGTAAGAAAGTATACTTGGGGCATCTAGGTGGTGAGATGAATAGAGCACCAGCCCTGAAGTTAGCAGAACCTGAGTTCAAATGTGGTCTCAGACACTTAATACTTCCCAACTGTGTGACCCTGGACAAGTTATTTAACCCCAATTACTTCAGAATAAAAAAAAAAGAAAAGAAAAAAAGAATGTATACTGGTAGGAAAGATAAGAGACCCTACTAGTCAGGTTATACATATAGAGAAATAATTCCTTATTGCTCCCTGAACATTAATTTCTATCTGAAATCTATCTATCCTTTTCCCTTTCCCCTGGCCTTTGCTCCTTCCAGAATTCCACACATCTTTCATCTCTCTTCCTTGTGATACCCATAGCTTGCCCAAAGCTTGGACCAGGTACCAGGGACGAGTCCCACCTAACGGACTGGGAAATGGGGGGCCCCAGGTGATGAATGAACGCCTGGAGAGCAAGGTAATAAACGGGAGCCCCAGTCATGTAATCTTCCATTAAAATGAAATGCATACCAGGCACATGGCATTTCTGCAGCTCGTACCCTCTCCCACAGAAGATCATGAATAAAAGAGGGAAGTGTACTGCTGACAGATGCCAGCATGCATAAAGGACACTTCCTATAAAGGCAAAGCTCCGGCTAACAGATGGACTAAAGATGTGAGATGCAGGAAGATTTACCAGTCTAAATAATTCAAGGGAATGTCGTATGGCAAGCCAGCACTTTTCGAAGGGAGCCAGCAGAAGGTACAGATGGAAAGGCAGGCCAGGCCTTTCCCACAAACCCATTAAGAACGATACTTGTCTGAGAGGCAGTATGTCGAGGAAGGCACCAGGAGAGACTGGCAAATGGGAAATTTGCCTCTAGAGCTTGTCCCACAAGGTCAAAAGCAGAGTTAATGGTGAAGAGTGGGACTTTTGGTGAGGTAAGAGGGGCTTGTATCTACTTTGTCTTCCTGGCCACCCCTGAAAAGGTCCCCCCCCACAATGTAGCCTGACCTGCCTAAGCTTCTTCCCATCCCCCTCTTATGTGAAGAGATGCCACTGGGTGTTTCTGGAGCCAGACAATGCCCCAGTGATTGTGCTGGCAAGATTTCAGTTCGTTGATGTCTTCTATTCCAAATGAGACACTGTCAGGATTGTGGAAAAAGTTTGAATTCTAGGTCCCCAAGAGAAATTTTACAAAGGATCCCTGCCTTCCCAGGCCACTGCCTATCAGAATATATTCTCATTCTTTGCTAAATTCCAGGGATTCTTATTTCCTATTCCACTCACTGGAAAATAAATCATAAACTTTTTAAACCTTAAGAAAATTTGTTTTATGTAAAGACTAAAGGAGAGACCTATGATTTCATTGTTATAAGAAATTCCCACATGAGGAAACTCTTTACCAATGTAGATTAGCATCTTCTCCATAAACTATAGTAAATAAATAACTGCCTAAAGCACCAAGAAGTTAGATATTTTTCTATAGTCATATGTAACTAGCATGTGTCAGAGGCAGAATTTAAACTCAGATCTTTCTGACTTTGAGATCAACTCTCTATGTACTATATCATACCTCCTCATTCTCTCTCTCTCTCTCTCTCTCTCTCTCTCTCTCTCTCTCTCCCTCTCTTTTTCTCTCTCTCTTCTCTCTTTCTCTCTCTTCTCTCTCTTTCTCTTTGTCTTTCTCTGTCTCTCTGTGTCTTTCTCTGTCTCTCTGTGTCTTTCTCTGTCTCTCTGTCTTTCTTTCTTTCTCTCTGTCTTTCTCTGTTTCTCTGTCTCTCTCTCTCTCTCTCTCTCTCTGTCTGTCTCTCTCTTTCTCTTTAGGTCTCTCTGTCCCTCAAAATTGATTTATAAATAGATTTGTATTTCTATGGTTATAGATATCTATACTATATATATATATTTATATATATATATAAAACTTTAAATAGATATCTATATATGTATATATATGAAAATAAAAATAGCACCATATAAATACAAATGTTTAGTATTATCCTCATCACCATTATAATTATCATCACCATTATTACCTTATATTGTTAATTTTTTTTGTTATGTGAAAGTCTTGTCTTCTCAACTTGTTTGGAAATTCCCCATAGACAATATTATGTTTCATACTTATTTTAGCTCCTTTATCCCCAAACTCAAACTGAACCTAGGATGGCACTTTGCTCATAGAAGTTTCTTAAATGGTCTCCATGCTTCTAGCTCATCTCCGCCCTCCCCCACAGTCTCAATATTACCTGGATAATTTTTCTAATGTACATCTCATATCATTTCATTTTTTGTACCCCAATAGTAGTTTTTCATTGTGTATAAATAAAATTAATTCTCCTGAGCTAGGCTTTCAAGGCCTTCCATAATTAAAATATTCCCAGGCTTATCTCAAACTAGTGCTCTTTAGATTCCCTTATCACCGCCAAACCCACTCACCAAAAATAAATTTTTGTATTTTTCTGCCTTAGTTCAAGCTGTTCCTTTCACCTGGGATTCTGAACCTATAAACATCTCTGTTTAAATCCTAACCATCCTTCAAGATCAGCTCACATTTCACATTAATTGTGAAACTTTTCTTAACCTCACTGTCTTTTCCATTAGCTAAGAATGTTATTTTCCAATTTTGAAATTGCACCATCTTTTTTTTTAATCAGTTGATCAAGGTACCTTTTATATGTTGGTCATCATTGTGTCAAAAATACAAAGCTTCAGGCAGTTTTCTTTTTAAAGATATGATATCCTATAGTTACTATAGCCTATTTTTCCATTAAGGAATTATAAAACCATAGATTTATAGACCTTATCAACTAGGCTTTCTAGATCAACTACCTCCTTTTACAGATGAGGACACTGAGGCATGGAGAATTGAAATGAGTTATCCAAAGTCACCTAAATATAGATAGCATTCATTAAGTGCCTATAGTGACTAGATTAGTACCTCAAAATATAAAGAATCTATGTGAAAAGTCAATCACTATCCTCAAAGATCATACATTCTGATAAAAGTAACAACATATATATTGATTAGTGATATAAAATTGTAATTCTTCATTCTAACATAAAGGTGACCTAAGAAAATCAAAAGCCAACAGAGTAAAAGTTTTGGCACACATAGCTGACCTTGTGTTTATTGAAGACAGCATGATACCAGAATTATGGCTATGCATTCTTGCTCCTAGGGGTAATTCAGTCAGGAATTGGAACATGAAGAATATAATATGAATTCTCCTCAGGTCCACATTCATGAGGTTATTCCTTAACCTACCTGTCCTATGGACAAGTAAATGCACATTATAGATTATACAGTACAAAATAATTTCTGAGGGGAAAGCACTAGCAATTGTAAAATCATGTTAGACCTCATTTAGGAGGTGAAATTTGAATTGAATATAAAAGGAAATAAGGTGGTTTCCTCATAGCTAGTAAGTGGTTAAGCTAATATTTCTTCTGACTTGTGTCTTCTGACTCCAAGATTACTGCTCACTTTTACTATTCCATGCTATCCAAAGTTGTTCTCATTAGTGCTATATTACCAAAATAATTCCCAAATATTGGCTTATTTCCATTGGCTGCAGCTGCCATGAGGTGAGTAGCTTGGTGAGATTCAGGAAAATCAATTCTTCATATACAATTTCTTAAAGATAGCATCAGGCCATGCAATGTCCTTTGATATATTTGATTTTTCTCTGTTCCTAAAATCAATCATGATACAATGGAGAAGACAAGTGTTCTAGGTAAGAAGGCAGTAGTTTCTGTGTCATACTGTCTCATTCCCATCATGAACTGGTGACAGAAGCACATGAACTTCCCTATATAGCCTGAGAGGAAATATTTTGAGAAATGGACTCCTCTAGCCTGAGTAATGAAAACAGATAAAGCACTCATAGATTTTCTCTTAAAAGCACTTGGAGTTGGTGCTGGTACCTAAACCAGGTAGGGACAAAACAGAGAAAGAAAATCATAGACCAATTTCCCTAATGAATATTGATGCAAAAATCTTAAATAAAATGTTAGCAAAAAGATTATAGCAAATTATTATCAGGGTAATACATTATGACCAAGTAGATTATACCAGGAATTCAGGGCCAGTTCAGTGTTAGGAAAGCTATTAGCATAATTGTTTATATCAGTAAGCAAACTAATCAAAATAATATGATTATCCCAATAGTTGCAGAAAAGGCATTTGACAAAATCCAATATCCATTCCTATTAAAAACACTAGAGAGCGTAGGAATAAATGTAATTTTTCTTAAAACGACCAGTAGCATTTATTTAAAAACATGGGAGCAAATTAGAACCACTAATAAGATCTGGGGTGAAACAAGGTTGTTCACTATCATCATTACTATTCAACATTGTATTAGAAATGTTAGTTTTAGCAATAAAAGAAGAAAAAGAAATTAGAGTAAATAATGAGGAAACAAAATTTTCATCTTTATGGATTATGTGATGGTATACTTAGAGAATCCTAGATAATCACCTAAAAAACTCCTGGGAATAAATAACAACTTTAGCAAAGTTGCAGGATACAAAATAAATTCACACAAATCATCAACATTTCCATATGTTGCCAACAAAATCCAACAGCAAGAGATACAAAGAGAAATTCCATTTAAAATACTTGTAAATATATAAAACATTTGCCACGACAAAGTCAGTAACTCTATGAACACATTTATAAAACACTTTGCACACAAATAAAGTCAGTTCTAAACAACTGCAAGAATATCAAATGCTCATGGGTAGACCAAGTTAATATAATAAAAATGACAATTCTACCTAAATTAATCTACTTATTCAGAGCCATATCAAATTGCCAAGCTTTACAAAGCTAGAAAAAATAATAACAAACTTCATCTCAAAGAGCAAAAGGTAAAAAATTTTAAGGGAATTAATGAAAAAATTCAAATGAAAGTGGCCTAAACCTAAAACTATATTATAAAGCAGTTGTCATCAAAACCATTTGGTATTGGCCTAAGAAATAGATTAGTTGATTAATAGAATATGTTAGGTTTGCAAGAATCTATATTAATTTAGTCTTTAATAAACTGAAAGACCTTAGCTTCTGGGATAGAGACTCACTACTTGATAAAAATTTCTGGGAAAATTATGGCAAAAACTAGGTATTGACCAACACCCATTTCCCTATACCAAAATAAGGTCAAAATAGGTTCATGATTTAAACATAAAGAATGATATTAAGCAAACTAGAAGAACTAAGGATAACTTACCTCTCAGATCTGTAGAGAATGAAGGAATTTACAGCCAAAGAAGAACTAGAGTACATTAAAAAATGCAAAATGGATAGTTTTGATTGTATTAAGTTAAAATCTTTTGTACAAACAAAACCAATGCAAATAAGATTAGAAGGTAAAGAAGAAAATGTAAAAATATATATATATATATATATATATATATATATCCAAGGATCTGATAAAAGCTCATTTCTAAAGTATATTGAAAATTAATTCAAATTTATAAGAATACAATCCCTTCTTCAATTAAGAAATAGTCAAAGGATATGAATAGACAACATTCAGATGAAGGAATTAAAATAATTTCTAAAATGCTCTAAGACATCATTAATCAGAGAAATGCAAATTATGTACCACCAGACACCTCTTGAACTGACTAAGATGACAGGAAAAGATAATGATAAATGTTGGAGGGGAGGGAACTGATCCAACCATTTTAAAGAACAAAATAGAACTATGCCCAAAGGGCTATAAAACTGAACATATCCTTTGATTCAGCAATGTCTTTACTGCACCTGTATACCAAAGAGATCATAAAAAAGGGAAAAGGACCCACATGGACAAAAGTGTTTATAGCAGCCCTTTTTTTGTAGTAGTAAGGAACTGGAAAATGAATGAATCAGTTGGGGAATAGTTGAATAAGTTATGTTATGGAATATTATTGTTCTATAAGAAATGATCAGCAGGATAGTTTCAGAAAGCCCTAGAGATGCTCAATGAAGTGAGTACAACCAAGATAACATTGTACAAAGCAACAACAAGGATATGTGTGGATCAATTCTGACAGACATGGCTGTTTTCAACAATGAGGTGATTCAGGTCAGTCTTGTGATGGAGGGAGCCATTTGCACCTGGAGAGAGGACTGAATGTGAATTGCAACATAGTCTTTTCACATTTTTCTGAATTTATTTTTATTTTATTTTATTATTATAGCTTTTAATTTACAAAACACATGCATGGGTAATTTTTCAGCATTGACCCTTGCAAAACTTCTTTCAACTTTTCCCCATTTTCCCTTCACCACCTCCCCTGGATGGCAGGTAGTCCAATACATGTTAAATATGTTAAAGTATATGTTAAATCCAATATGTATGTATATACATATATATGTATATATATACATATTTATACAGTTATCTTGCTGCTCAAGAAAAATCAGACCTAGAAAGAAAGAAAAACCCTGAGAATGAAAATTAAAATGCAAGCAAAGAATAACAGAAAGAGTGGAAATACTATGTTGTGTTCCACACTAGTTTCCCATAGTTCTCTCTCTAGGTGTAGCTGATTATCTTCTTTACTGAATAATTGAAACTGCTATGAATCATCTCATTTTTTGAACAGAGTCACTTCCATCAGAGTTGATCATTATATAATCTTCTTGTTGCCATGTATAGTGATCTCCTTGTTCTGCTTATTTCACTTAGCATCAATTCATGTCTCTCTGAAATCATCCTGCTGTTCATTTCTTATAGAACAATAATATTCCATAACATTCATATGCCACAATTTATTCAGCCATTCTCTATGGATGGGCATCCATTCAATTTCCAGTTTTTAGACACTACAAAAAGGGCTGCCACAAACATTTCTGCACACGTGGGTCCCTTTCTCATCATTAAGATCTCTTTGGGGTTTATTAAGCCCAGTAGAAACACTGCTAGATCAAAGGATATGCACAGTTTGATAACTTTTTGGGTGTAGTTCCAAATTGCTCTCCAGAATGCTTGAATTCGTTCACACTTCCACCAACAATGTATCAGTGTTCCAGTTTTCAATCTTTTCACATTATTTTTTGTTGTTATTTGCTTGCATTTTGTTTTCTTTCTCATTTTTTCCCTTTTTGATGTGATTTCTCTTCTGCAACATGATAATTGTGGAAATATGTATAGAAGAACTGCAAATTTTAATATATATTGGATTACTTGCTGTCTAAGGGAGGGGTTGGAAGAAGGGAGGGAGAAAAATTTTTAATAGATGGTTTTGCAATGGTGAATATTAAAAAATATCTTTGCATATATTTTGAAAATAAAAAGCTATTTTTTTTAAATAAATAAATTTGAGCTCTGAAAAAAGTTTAAAAAAGTACATAGTCCTTTCAAAGCCTGCATGTTTGCCAAGTTGGCCCAATTAGATAGTTCATGGATACTGTTTCTGAACTCCAATCTGTTTAAAGAAGAGTAGATTTCAATCTTCTAAGAAATATGGTCTCTAATCTTGTCTTCTAGTCCAATATATGAAATATTTCTTAATGTCTTTTTTGAGAAGTTGCCTCATTGATGACTTCAAGTTCAAGAGTTTCCAAATTTGAGAGTTTAAGGATCCAACCATCTTTAGAAAGTGTGGGCTAAGCATTATAATAAACACTGATGGTATAGAACAAGGGGGAGAAAGTCTCTCTCTTAAAGAGTTCAGTTTAATGGTGGGAGAAAAATACATTCCATCTCTCAAATTAATATTTTCACTGGTTGGAATGCTTTTCCTTTTCATTTCCATCTCATGCTTCTCTGACTTCCTTCTAGTCCTAGCTGAAATCCCAGCTTTCATAAGAAACCTTTTTTAATCTTCTTTTAAGTGTATGTCTTTCTAATGATGATTATTTCAAATATGTCCTATCTATTGTTTGTACTTTGTTATCTTCATGTTATCACTCACTTCAAATTGTGAATTCTTTGAAAGCAGGAATTGTCTTTTTACTTTTCTTCAATTAAAATAGTTCCTGACACATAAGCACTTAGTCAATGTTTATTGACTGACTAAATGCCTTTGTACAAACATATAAGAGTTGGAGTCTGAAAATGGCGACACAAACAAGAAGGCAAGTGTCCCTGAACTGCAGTGTATGTGGAAAGGAGTAAGGAATAAAAATAAAAATAGGAGAGAAAAAGGTTATGTCAGGTTTTGGATACCAAATAGAGGATTTTCTATTTGATCTTGGAGGTGATAAGGAATCACTGGAGTTAACTGAGTAGAAGAATGATACTGTCAGACCTGAACTTTGGGAACATTACTTTGACAGCTGATGGATGACAGAATAGAGTGGGGAGAGACTTAAGGCAGGGAGTCCCACCAAAAGATTAGTACAACAATCCAACTGTGATGTGATGAGGGCTCGTCCCAGGATGATGGTAATATCAGAGCTGATAAGGGGATGTATTCAAGAGATGCTGCAAAGGGAACTCAGTATGTGGGAGGAACAGAATGACAGTCAAAGATGGCACTCTACATTTTGAACCTAGGTGGCTGGGAGAATGGTTAGCTCTCAAAAATAAAAGAAAAGTTAAAAGGGAGGAATTTTAGGGGAGTGATAATGAGTTCAGTTTTAGACCAGTTGTCTGTGGGCTATCTAATTCTCTTGAACTGATAAGTAGTTGGTGACATGAAATTAGAAATAAAGACAGGTTAAGGCTGCATAAGTAGCTCTAGGAATCATCTATGTAGAGAGGATAATTGAATCCACAGGAACTGATGAGATCATCAAGTGAAGTAGTATAGGAAAGGAGAAGGTGGTCTAGTGTAGAAGCTTGAAGTATACTCATAATTAGAGTGTGACTTGGATGAAGATCCAGAAAAGGAGATTTACTGAGCACCATTGCTCAGTAAATTATCTGTGTGGATCTGGTAGTGAAAGAAGGAATACAGGGGACCCGTGACTTGGGGAAACAAGAAATCTGATCCTTGTCACATCCTGCCATTTCAGTGCCTGATTCAAACAGTGCAGGTCCAACAGGATGGGGTGTTGCTTGTTCAGCAGCCCCCAAATAAGATTGCCTTTTAGGGGAAGATTAGAGGCTATTTGAATGCTTTATGTGTTTTCTGTATCTCCTTATGAGCTCCTGAGAGTTTTTTTGTGTGCCTTATGTATTTGCTGTATCTGTTTATGGGCCCCTATGCATCCTTTGCATCGTCTGCATTTTCTGTGGAATAAAATAAAGGTTGCCCCATACCCAATATTCCTATTGTTTCCTTAAGTGTTTATGTGGGAGATTGGGACTTCTTTTATCCACATCTGTGGAAAGCTAGACATGAGCTATACATACCTCAGCTATATTTGTAGATTTCTCTAAGTAAATTCTATGTAGGGACACAGTAAGTGCATTAAAAAAAAGATTCTTTTTGAGTTGGTCTTTAAGATTCGATCCTCTGTACAATCTGTACAATCCTATTGTTTCATGGGGCTTTGGACCACAGGATATACTTTATTTTGTGTTCTATTTATTCATCAGAAAGAGGCTAAAATATGAACATTTTATTTTCTTACATAAAAAAACAATGATAACAAACACATTTATAAAATGATTTATTAAATTACACACATTTATAATAACTTTCAAAATCTTCTATACATTATCTCCTATTCTCACAACAATAATGTGAGGATACTAGAGATTTCACTATTATCCCCATTTTAGAGATGAAGAAACTGAGACTTAGAGAGTATAAATGACTTAATCTGATTCCAAAACCAATTCTCTATGCAGTATACAATGCCAAGTACTCTGCTAGCTACTCAGTTGTAAGGACAAAAATTAATAACGTTGTTGCCTGCCTTCAGGAAGATTATGTTCTATTTAAAGAAATACTTAACCCTTTTATAACATGAATCATCTGCCATTAATTTTTAATTCTATTTATTGGTCTGTTACATGTTCTGTACTAAGGTAAAACTGGAAGATTAGAGAGAGGAGTGGCTCATTCTTCCTGTGTATTTGACCAAGTTTATCACATGGAATATCTATTGCAATTTCAAGAGCAGAAGCTTGTATAGGGGGAGTGTTTTCCCAGGTTTCCTGACTCCTTTTTCATTTTGACCAATTTATAGTCCCCTAAGAGACTATAAATCTTGTAGTCTTATAGATTACATAAGGTGGGGCAGATAGTTGAGGTTTACTGTTGTGTAGTAGTGCTTCATTTTAATCTAATGGATCTCACTTCCAATGATAAGGAATGACTCTTACTCCTTATGTATCTTAACCAGTTACCACTGACCTGATTTTCTACTTTATGGGGTGATGTTCATGATGACTCCTCCTTGTCACTCATTTTCCCCACCAAGAGGCATTTTCCTTTCTAGCAATGATTTCCCGGAGTCCTATAAATTTTTTTTTTATTTAATTAAAAAAACCAATACTGTCAGGTCCTAATATTGTAGAACTTTATTTCTAAGACCATCAAATCCTTTACTGACTCTCATTACCTGACAGCCTTGTAAAAAGTTGGTGTTAGGGAATGAGGGAGGGGAGGTCACAGTTCTTCAGAGGCCAGATTCTAGGGATAAGAAAAGAGTTCATTGGTCTTTTTTTTTTTCCTGAAAGGACACTCTTTTTTGAGGTTGGGAGAGTAAGTAAATTACTAGGTTGAAAACTCTCAATGTTCTTAATTCCAGAAATCCAGTATACATAAGAGAATTTTTCTTCTCTCTTATTAACTAGAGCCTGTATAGAGGTGTTGTGTAAGTGGGAAAGAGATGAGTTTATAACCCCTAAAACCTGGTGTTGCCTTTAAATACCCATTTGAATGCGAAATTAGGGGATTGCATATAAATTAATGAACTAGACAGGGAGAATCAAGATGTCCATGCTATTTGAAAGGACTTCAAGTTTGGTGGGTTTTTTTCCCATAAGATTCTACATCCCCTTTAATTCAACAAGCATTTATTATCTTCCAGATGCAAAGTTCTTTGCTAAGTATTAGGGAAACAAAAGAAGAAAATGGCAGAGCTCTTGAATTCAAAGAATGTAAAAAATATTTGTAGGGAAGGGAGCTGAGACATTGTGCTTATTCTATGTAATTGATGAAGATTTTGCTCCCTCTACAATTGAGTAGATTGTAGTCATGGATGTGATCTGCAGTGAATCATATTATGAGCTTCTTTGAATTTTCCAAGGTCAATACCTGGGTCATGGAAATATATCTTTGTCACCATGCCCAGAGTCAAAAATTTTCCAACTTAGTAAGACCTGCCAAAGCTTAGATCTATTGAAATAGTCTTTAAGAATTCAGATTCATTTTCATGTCACAATGAGGACATGTAGTGAGAAATTATTATAATACAAATTGAAATGTGTTTTTTGTAAAAGAATGTAAAAACAGAGACATGAAACAAACAGGTAAATATAGGTTTGACTTAAGGAAAATCTCACTAACCATTGTTGTTCATCCTTAGTTTTGAAAGAAGACTGATAACATCACAAGATAATATTGTAACCCATGGGTGAATTGGATTTAAATGATGCAGAATTGTGTAAAACAATCAGCTTCACTCTCTCTTCCAGAGTCATCAAAGACCTGTGGCAAGACAAAGTCAAGATGGCTAATGATGACTTAAGATGCAATGGATGACCTTGGAATCTTTGATGTCTGACACATTCTAAGCACTTCACAACACCTGCTTCAGCCACCTTCACAGAAATGGATCAAATTGTTCTCATTTGCCTATTCTGTCTGACGAAGTCTTCACATCCTTGGAGTAGACAACCCTTTAATTAAGACTAGACTGTGACTTGTTAGTTACCCTCAACTGGCTTAGCCCATTCACCAAGATCTAGAGAAAAATAGAATGAGCTGCCTTGCAAGGTAATAAATTTCCCTTCACTGCAAGTTTTTAAACAAAGTCTGTATAACAACCACTTCTCAGGGAAATTGTTGAGTGGATTCTCGTGTAGGGCTATGTTGGACTAAATAATAATTTAACTTCATAGGATTATAGCTTCCAAGTGGAAAAAATATTGCTCATCTAGTCAAATCCCTTTGTTTTATGTGAAGAATTGAGGCTCGAAGAGGATTGTGTTCTTGTGACTTGCATGGGGTCTCTTTGATAGAATTCTGAGGTCTTTTGACTTCAAATTCACTTTACTCTGCCACAGATTACATCGTACTGTACCTCTGGATTGCTGGAAATAACATTTTTCGCCAATTGTGTAAGAAAATTTATTTTAGAGCAGGCATGACATTTTAGCTAGATCTTGTAGTGAGGAAAAAAATTTTGATAAGCAGAGACCTATGGAAGATTGTTTTATTTTTTTTTTTCATTTCAGTCATCATGTACTGTAGATTGGTGACATAGGTGGGAGGGAGAAAACATATATGAATTCATGGAGACAGGGAAGCATGGAAAAAAAAAACCCTGTGAACAGTTCAGAAAGAATAGGAAAGAGGAATGGAATTGTGGGAAGGAGAGTTTGAGAAGTATATTGGAGAAAAACTGTAGAGTGTCCCAAATGCCTTGTAGATGGAGTAAAAAAGAAACAGAGGGAGAATCATATTTATGGGGCTTTATGCCAGTGGGATCTTATAAATAGTTATGAGACACATACAAATATAACTAACTGGCAGGTAGAAACATTTTCATAGAGTCTGGGTGTTTCCTGATGGAATACCTCTGCTTTAAATGAATGCATGAGGATCTTGAGTAGAGAACTGAGGAAATTCAATCATTTATAGACAACTATTCTGTCTCCTCTTAATTCTCCCATATTAATAAAATACAATATAATTATTTCTTCATATTAACTATGATGTTAACATCATTATCATATGGAATTCATATTTCATATAGGAATTGAACCAAAAATGTTTAGCTTTTTTTTTTGTTTTGATTTTCAAAGTCTCTCTACCTTTCTTCATCTTCTCCCTTCCTGAGACAATATGCAATCTGATATAGAATTTACATGTACAATCATACAAAATGTATCCATATCAGATTAAATGACTTCTAAAAAATTTTAATCAGGCTTTTTATTTCTAAGACCAATCAAGTTTACTTGAATTTTTTTTTATTTTTTTATTTTTTTTTTTATTTAATAGCGTTTTATTTACAGGATATATACATGGGTAACTTTACAGCATTAACAATTGCCAAACCTCTTGTTCCAATTTTTCACCTTCTTACCCCCAACCCCTCCGCTTAGATGGCAGGATGACCAGTAGATGTTAAATATATTAAAATATAAATTAGATTCACAATAAGGTATACCTGACCAAAACCTTTATTTTTGCTGTAGAAAAAATCGAATTGAAATATTGTCCAATTAGCTTGTGAAGGAAATCAAAAATGCGGGTGTATAAATATAGGGTTGGGGTTCTTAATGGTTTTAGTCATCTCCCAGAGTTCTTTTTTCTGGGATAGCTAGTTCAGTTCATTTGCTTTCCATTAGAAATGATTTTGGTTGATCTGGGCTGAGGGAGGGCCTGATCCATGGGAACGGTCATCAAATATAGTATTGTTGTTGAAGTATATAATGATCTCCTGGTCCTGCCTATTTCACTCAGCATCAGTTCATTAAATCTCTCCCAAGCCTTTCTGAAATTATCCTGTTGGTCATTTCTTACAGAACAAAGTAATATTCCACAATTTTTCATATACCACAATTTATTCAACCATTCTCCAACTGATGGACATCCATTCAGTTTCCAGTTTTTTAGCCACTACAAAAGGGCTGCCACAAACATTCGGCACACTTTAAGGTCCCTTTCCCCTTTCTTTATAATTCTTTTGGGATATAAATCCCAAGTAGGTAACACTGCTGGATCAAAGGGTATGCACAGTTTGGTAACTTTTTAAATAGGTTCCAAACTTCTCTCCAAAATGGTTGGACGTTTCACAACTCCACCAACAATGCATCAATGTCCCAGTTTTCCCGCTCCCCCAACAATCTTTTTTTCCTGTCATCTTAGCCAATCTGACAGGTGTGTGGTGGTATCTTAGAGTTGTCTTTTTTCATTTTCTCTGATTAGCCAAGACTTGGAGCATCTTTTTCATATGACTAGAAAATAGTTTCAATTTCTTCATCTGAAATTGTCTGTTCATATCCTTTGACCATTTTTCAATTGGAGAATGGGCTTGATTTTTAAAATTAGAAAGAATTCTTATTATTTTGGAAATGAGGCCTTTATCAGAACCTTTGACTATAAAAAATATTTTTCCCAGTTTTTGCTTCCCTTCTAATCTTTTCTTAATTTTGTTTGTACAAAAACTTTTCAGTTTTTTATAACCCAAATTTTTCCATTTTTTGATGGTAAGATTCTAGTTCTGTTTGGTCATAAAGACCTTCCCCTTCCACAGGTCCGAGGGTAAACCATCCCATGTTCCTCTAATTTATTAATAATTTCATTCTTTATGCCTAGGTCATGAACCCGACCTTTATCTTGGTGTCGGTTAATATGGATCAATGCCCTAGTTTCAATTGGTTTCCAATTTTCCCAGCAATTTTATCAAACAAAGTTCTTATCCCAAAAGCTGGGATCTTTTGGGTTTTCCAAAGACTAGGTTGCTATATTTGTTGATTGTTTTATCCCTTGAACCTAATCTATTCCACTGATCAACTAATCTATTCTTAGCCTTACCAAATAGTTTTGGTAACTGCTGCTCTATAATATAATTTTTAGATCTGGTACAGCTAAGCCACCATCATTTGATTTTTTTTCATTAATTCCCTTTTGAAATTCTTGACCTTTTGTTTTTCCATATGAACTTTTTGTTATTTTTTTCTAGGCTTAAAATAGTTTTTTGGGAGTCTGGTTGGTTGGGCTAAATAAATAGATTAGTTTAGGTAAATTTGTCATCTTTATTATATTTTGCTCACCCTATCCAAGAGCATTTAATATTTTTTGCAATTGGTTAGATAGACTTAATTTTTGTGAAAAGTGGTCTGTAATTTTGCTCATAAAGTTTCAATTTTCCCTTGGCAGATAGATTCCCTAAATATTTTTTATATCATGAGTTACTTTAAATGGAACTTCTTTTGTAACTCTTGGACTGTTGGATTTTTGTTAGTGATATATAAGAATGCTGATGACTTATGTTTTATTTATAACCAGCAACTTTTAAAGTTTGGGATTATTTCTAATAACTTTTAGCAGAATCTCTGGAGTTCTCTAATATACCATCATGTCATCGGCAAAAGAGTGATAATTTGGTTTCCCCATTGCCTATTCTTATTCCTTTAATCTCTTTCTCAGCTCTTATTGCTATAGCTAAGGTTTCTAATTCAATTTAAATAGTAACGGTGATAGTGGGCAACCTTGTTTCCTCCAGATCTTTTGGGAATGGTTGCAGTTTGTCTCCATTAACAGATGCTTACTAATGGTTTTAAATAGATGCTGCTGATTATTTTGGAAAGTCCCAACCTAACCCAATTTTAATTTTTATTTTTCAAATGCTTTTTCTTGCATCTATTGAGATGACCGGGAAGTTTTTTTGAAAATTTGGCTATTAACATGGCCAATTATATTGATAGTTTTCTAATATCAACCAGCCCTGCATTCCTGGTATAAATCCTACTTGATCATAGTGTATTATCTTTGGAGCCCATTTTCTTGTAGTCTTTTTGTAATATCTTATTTAAGATTTTAGCATCAATATTCATTAGGGCGATTGGTTCATAATTTTTCTTTTCTGTTTTTCAGCCTACCTGGTTTTGGTACGTACCATGTCTTTAAATAGAAGGGAATTTGGTAGGACTCCTTCATTCCTATTTTATCAAATAATTTATATAATTGGGCCAATTGTTCTTTAAATGTTTGGTAAAATTCACATTAACCATCTGGTCCTGGGGATTTTTCTTAGGGAGTTGTTTAATTGCCTTTCTATTTCTTTTCTGAAATGGGACTATTCAAGAAATTTACTTTTCCTTGTTAGTCTGGGAAGTCTGTATTTTTTGGAGGTAGTCATCCATTTCACTTGGGTTATCAAATTTATTGGATGTTGGAGCAAAATAACTCCTTATTATTTTCTCTAATTTCCTCTTCTTTGGGGAAAGTTCTCCTTTTTCATTTTTAAGACTACTAATTTCATTTTTCCTCCCTCCCCTTTTTCTAATCAGATTTACCAAAGGCTTATCTTATTTTATTGGCTTTTTTCCATAGAACCAACTCTTAGTTTTATTAATTGTTCAATAGTTTTTATTTTCAATATTTTTAATTTCTCCTTTTAATTTTAGAATTTCCAAATTTAGTATTTGATTGGGGATTTTTTAATTTTTTCTTTTAGTTTTTTTTAGTTTGCAAGCCCAATTCATTAATCTTTTTCTTTTCTCTGTTTTTTATTCAAGTGCCTTCCCTAAGGATAAAAATTCCCTTTATTACCGCTTTTCTTTGCATCCCAAAAATTTTATGATGTCTCATCATTGTTCATTATCTTGGGGAAATTTTATTTATCTATAATTTGTTGCTTCAAATCATTTTTTAAAGATGAGATTGTTTTAGTTTCCAATTACTTTTGGTCTATTTCCCCTAACTTTTTTGTTGAATGTGGTTTTTATTGATCATGATCTGGAAAAGAAAGCATTTACTATTTCTGCTTTTCTTGCATTTAATTTTGAGGTCTTTATGTCCTAATATATGGTCAATTTTTTAATAGGTTCCATGAACTTGCTGAAGGAAAGAAAGTATATTCCCTTCTATCTCCATTCAATTTTTCTCCAAAGATCCCAACATACCCAATTTTTTCTAATATTATATTTACTTTTTAATTTCTTTCTTATTTGTTTTGTGGTTTTGGATTTTGTTCCAATTCTGAGAGTGCAAGGTTGAGATTCCTACCAATTACAGTTTTGTTGTCTATTTTTCTTGCAACTCTCTTCTTCTTTCCTTTAGGAAGTTGGAGTGCCAACCACTTGGTGCATATATGTTTAAATGGATATTGCTTCATTTTTATGTACCCCAGCAGGATTAAAGTTACCTTTCCTTATCTCTTTTTAAAGATCAATTTTTACTTTGTTTGATCTGAATAAGGATGGCCACCCCTCTTTTGACCTTCACCTGAAGCATAAAGATTTTGCTTCCAGCCTTTTTACTTTTTACTCTATATAACCCCCCCTGCTTTAAATGTTTTCTTGTAAACAACATTTGTGGGTTCTGACTTTGATCCAGTCTGCTATCTGCCTCCCTCTTTATGGGGAGTTCATCCCATTTACTTTAAGGTTAGAATTAATAAATCTGTATTTCCTTGCCATCATAATTAACCCCCAGATTGTGCCTTTACCCATTCTTTGCCTCCCCAACCCCTCTTTCCCCCCCTTTCTTATGACCCCCTCTTGTATCCACTTTAACCCATCCTTCTTTATAATCCCTCCCTCCCCCTTTGAGTCTTTCCCCCTTCCTTCCCTTTATTACTTTTTTTTCCCTTTTCCCCCCCGGAATTTTTCTAAAACAAATGTCAATTATTTTTCACCAACTCTGATGGGAAAAGATTCCACAATGTTCCTCCCCTCTAAATTTAATTATAAGTTTCCTGCCTCTTTTTGGGGATGTGGTTTCCCCTCTTTTTAATCCCCCTTCACACCTTATTCTGCCATCATCCCTTTTCCATATTCTTCCCTTTTTTATGTTATTCAATTTAAATCAAATTTAATGATTCTTTTGATTCCACAACAGAAATAAATTCTCAAGAGTTATTTTTTTACCTTTTCTGCATCTCTTGAGTTCTATTCTTGGAGATCAAATTTTTGTTTAGTTCTGGTTTTTTCCAGAAACAAAATGGAATTCATTTGTTTCATTAAATTCCATCTTCTTCCCTGGAAGAAAATGCTCAATTGTGGGTAGTTTATTCTTGGTTGCATTCTCGTTCTTGGCCTTTCGGAATATCTATTCCAGGCCCTTCTTTCCTCCTTTTAATGAGGGCAGCCAGGATCTTGGTGATCCTTATTGTGGCACCTCGGTATTTAAAATGGTTTTTTTGGCTGTTTAAAATTTTTTCCTTAATCTGATAGTTCTGGAAATTTTGCCACAATATTCCCTTTGGGGTTTTTATTTTAGGGTTTCTTTCAGGGGTTGGTTGAATTCCTTTTCAATGCCTATTTTTTCCTTCCTGTTCATTACATCCAACCCAGTTTCTTTGATTATTTTTCTTGTTTTTAAAATAGTAATTCTGGTTTGGCTTTTTTTTTCTTATATTTTCTGTTAAAAATCCAAATTTCAATTTAATTTCCAGTTCTAATTTTAAATTTTTTTTCAATTAAGTTTTTCTTTTTTCCGTTTGTCCAATTTTTTTTTGTTTTGGCTTGGAATTTTTTTTCCTTTCACCCAATTTTTTTTAGTAAATTTTTTTTCAATTCCAACCTCTTTTTTGGGTTTTTTTCTTTTCAATTACTTTTTTTAATTCTTTTTTTTTCCAATTAGTTTTTGGAAGTTGTTTTTTTAGGTTTTTTTCCTTTCCCATTTAATTTTTTTTTGAATTTTTTCTTTTTAAGAAGATTATTTTAAGGAGGTTCTTTTGCTTTTAAATCTCTTTCAGGTTTTTTCAAACCCTCTTTTTCAAGGAAGTTGTTGTTCTTCTTTTAACTTTTTTCCTTTTCCCCCTTTTATCTTCTTAACTTCCTTTTGAGACAAAATGGTTCCCATTTTGGTAAAGGAGGGGGTCTGGTGGAATTTTTTTTGGGTTTGGATTCCTCCAGGTTTTTAGTTGGGCCTGGTTTTTTTCCGGTAGAACTGGTTGAAAGTTCCTTTTCATCTTTTATTAGTTTTAAAGCCCCCAGGGAGGCCCAGGGGAAATTCCCAGCCTTCTCCGGTGCAAACAGGGAAAAGTTGGCCCCCATTCCCCCGGATGGGGGAGGCCTAACCGAGAGGTTTCCTTTCCCCCGGAAGGGATTCCAGCCTGGCCCAAGGAAAACGGTTATGGGGTTGGGGGTTGGCTTGGCCCCGGGCTGAGACTGGTGTTTCACTTCCCGGTTTGGAGCCTCCTTGGGAACTTAACTTCCCGCTGCCCGACCCCCGGCCGGAACCAACCCCACAAACCTGCCCAGGCCCTTTGGCCTGGTTGCAAATTCCCCTTTAAAATTTGGAAGCCGAAAGACTAATTTTGGAGGCTTTAAAATTTTGGAGGGTAAAGCCCAAGGAAAAGCCGGTTCTTCCTTGGTTTGGGCTCCGCCCCCAAAAAGTTTACCCTTGAAGAAACCTTCCTTTGGAATTAAACCCCCGCTTATTTTTTGGGGGAAACCAACCAAATATTTGGGCCAAAAAAAAAAATTGGTCCTATTTTCAAGTAATTTATTAACAAATTAAAAACCCATGCCCAAATAATTTGACAAATTCAAAACCCTTTACTTTTCCAAAGAGTAGAGAATGTGATATTTCATTTGGTCTTATGGCACCAAGATTAATCATTAAAATAGAACCAGATTAATAATATCTTTTAATACTACCTGTCAGTCAACACTAAACACCATAGGAAATGCTAAGGAAACAAAAAGAAAGGCAAAAAGACAATCCTTATCCTCAAGGAACTCACAACTTCATTGTATTAATTTACATTATTATAGTCATTATGTGTATATTGCTTTCCTGGTTTTGATTACTTTACATCAATTTATCCAAGTATTTCCATGTTTCTCTGAATCCTTTGAATTTACCATTTCTTGGATTTCTTGTTTCAAAATTCTAGTGATGTCTACATTTCTGAGATAAGGAAGGCTAAGTGATGAACCTGCTGCTGAATGGGCTGGATCAGTAGTATTGCTTAAGAAATCAAATGGTAAAATTACTATAGCAGCTTCAATTTGGGAGAGTTCTTTTCCTAAATTGAAACATTTACATTAATCATGATATCCCTTTATCCTTGTGTTTTAAGTGTTAATAATATTTTTGTTAAGTACAGTTACCTCTAGCTTTTAACTCTATAGGTTTTTCCTTTTATGAAGAAACCTTATCAAGTTCTGCATCCCATCCTATCCTATCCCATCCCATCTGTCCAAATACTACCTTAGTCTAAGATATTAGTAGCTTCTGATTATATCACCATCAGTGTGATTATTAGCATCTTTTCTGGTTAAGGGACAAAACTACAAGATGATAGATATTCCTAAAGGTTATCGAATGTATGTCTTTGCCTGGTACACATTATCCATGCAGATATCCAGAGATATTGAAATATATTTACATATACCAACTTGTTCAGTTTCTGTCCTGGACTCTGTGATGGGTCCTAAACTTTTCCCTCTATCCATCCTATCTCTCATCAACACCCATGGGTTCAGTGATCATCTCCATATAAATGATTCCCAGACCTATAGATACATGCCTACTTTCTTCCCAAACCTTGAAAATATTAACGGCCCGGTTTAAATTTTTTTTGTTTATTTCAAATTCAATCTGTCCAAAATTGTAATTTACTTTATTTTTCCCCAAAAAACATCCTCTCTCCTTTTCTAAACTTCCTTATTAATATCAAGGGTACAGCCATCCTTTTAGTCACCTAGGTTTCTAAATCTTGGTATCATCCTTGACTTCTCACTTTCCCTCACCCCACATATCAAATCAATTCTTTTTTATTTCTTTGCCTTTCTTAATATCTCCCAAATATCCTTTCAACCTGTTTATTGCCACAGCTTTCAAATTGGTCTCCCTGCTGCTCTAAGTATCTCCCCACTCCAATTTATCCTCCACAGTGCCAAAGTGATTTTCCTAAAGTGTGGGTGGAACCAGGTCATCCCACCTACTCAATTATTTTCAATGGTTCCATATTACTTCCAGAAAAGAATATCAAATTCTTTATTTTGCATTTAATGCACACAGCCTGGCCTCTTCCTAACTTTTTAGTTTTTATGAATGTTATTTTCCTCTTTACACTCTAAAATCAAGCTATACTGGCGTACTTGCTATTTCTCCCACATAAGGCTCCATCTTCTATCTACATACCTTTTCCTTGGTTGGCCCCATGCCTGAAATACTGAAATAGTCTGCTTCTTTACTTCAATTCTTAGAATCTTTGGCATTCTTTATACATATATAATACATAACTGTAAATGTATGTATTACATGAATGTATATATGCATCTATGTATATATTTATATATAATATGTGCATATGTACACATTCACTATTTATTTTTTAATTTTAAACAGGTGGTATAGTGGATAAAGTGCCAAGCCCAAAGACAGGAAGATGCAGCTTAAAATTCAAATCTGGCTTCAGACACTTGCTATTTGATTCTTTAAAAAGTCATTTAACTCAGCCTCAGTTTCCTAATTTGTCAAATGAGCTGGAGAAGGGAATCACTGCAATATCTTTGCCAAGGAGACCCCAAATGGGATCACAAATAATTAACTGAAAATAATCATTTTAACCTTCTTTTCTCTATAAATTTTGTCTTCTCTTCTACCCCTTTTCCAGCCACTTCAACAGCAAACACTATATCAATTATAATGTGAAATTATGCAAACCATATTTCCATATTAGTCATATCTCAATAAAAAAAGAAATTAAGAAAATGATACTTTAATTTGTATTCAAAATTAATGAGTTCTTTCTGTGGAAGTAGATAGCCTTTTTTCAAATCATGGTTCCTTTGAAACTATTTCAGATCATTGTACTGATCAGAGTAGTCAAGACTTGCAAAATTGGTCATCATTATAGCATTGCTGTTATTGTGCACAATGATTTTCTAGTTCTTCTCACTTTACTTGACAAAAAATAGTTTATTTTCCACTTTCTAAAAGAAGTCTTTCCTGACTCTCCCTTGTTCTTCCTCTACCCCTTTCTTTCTAAGGTTGCCCTCTACTTTATATGCATCTTAGATTTATCTAATTATGTTGTCTTCAGCAGTATATTGGAGCCAGCTTGACTGATGAAAGATAATATTAAAGTTTTAATGTGAACATTTATGCCTTGGAAATTGGCAAAAGCCACAAATCAGGGCTTAAGTATTTATTTATTTATTGTTCATCTAAGCTTAATATATTAAAAATAAAATAAAATAATGTGACAAATAATGTTAATAATAAAGATTAAACTTAAACTATTTGGGGTATGTATATATATATATATGTCTGCATATATATATATATATATATATTACATTCACAATAGTCATGTCAAAATTTTTAGCAATACATCCCTTCTTATAGGAGAATCTTAAAAATGCATCTTCATTATTTTCTCAATCATTACTTTAAGTCTAGACTATAGGTTAAGCCCCACTTTGTTACATTTGTGATGTAATTTCTTATCTAAGTCCATTTTATACCACATTGTTTTCAAATTTTCTTAGTAGCTTTTATCAAATATGAAATATTTTTCAAAATATGTTGTCTTGAATTCATCAAAGTCTTTGTAACTGTTCGATATTTTGTTTTATGCAGTCTTATTTCTTTGGTCTATTCTACTGATCCACTTTCTATTTTTAATTTTAACTGTTAATTTTGATGAGAGATCTACAAAAACCAGGCCTTCATTTCTGTATTTTAAACAATTTTTTTCTTTAAAATTCTGTAATTTTTCAGCCATTCTCCAACTGACAGGCATAGTTTCCATTTTCTTGCCACTACACAAAGGGTTGCCACAAATATTTTTGCACATATGTGTCCCTTTCTCTCTTTACAATCTCTTTATGATACAAGCCCAGTAGAAACACTGCTGGATCAAAGAAAGGATATCAGTTTGATAGCCTTTGGGCATAGTTCCAAATTGCTCTCTAGATGGTTGAATAAGTTCGCAACTCTACCTCCTATGTACTAGTGTCCCAGTTTTCACACACCCCCTCCAATACTTATCATTATCTTTTCCTGTCATTTTAGCCAATCTGAGAAGTGTTTAGTGGTATCTCAGAGTTGTTTTAATTTTCATTTCTCTGATCAATAGTAATTTATAGCACATTTTCATATGACCAGAAATGATTTTAATTTCTTCATCTGAAAATTGGAGGTTTACATCTTATCTTTTGACCATTTATCAATTGGAGAATGGCTTGAATCCTTTTAAATCTGAGTCAATTGTCTATATATTTTAGGAATGAGGCTCTTATCAGAACCCTTAAAAGTAAAAAATTTTCCCCCAGTTTATTGCTTTCCTTATACTCTTGTCTGCATTGATTTTCTTTGTACAAAAACTTTTTAACTTAATATAATTGAAATGGTCCATTTTGCATTCAGTAATGTACTTGAAATCTTTTTTTTGGGCCACAAAATTCCTTCCTTCTCTGAGAGGTAAACTATTCTTTTTTCTTCTGATTTGCTTATATCATACTTTTTGTCTAAATCATGAATGCATTTTAATCTTATCTTGGTATAGGGTGTTAGGTGTGGGTCAGTGCCTAATTTCTGCCATACTGATTTTCAATTTTCCCAGTAGTTTTTGTCAATAATGAGTTCTTACCCCAAAAGCTGGGATCTTTGGGTTTGTCAAAAACTAATAATTTAGTCTTTGACTGTATTTTACTACAGTCATTTATTATTTTTTCCTGTGAACCTAACCTATTCCACTGATGGACTACTCTATTTCTTAGCCAGTACAAAAGGATTTTGATGATCTCTGCTTTATGTTAACAATTGTTTTTAAAAAGATCATTAGTAACTAGTTTCACTGGAATCAATATTTTTTTCTTCAAAATTAGTTTGGGTGTGAGCAATTTGTGGTACTATCATTTATGAATAACAAAAGTTAAACAGATAGTGTACTTGAGATTTTGAATCAGGAAGCACTGTATTCTAATACCAATTCTATGATCAGAGGCAAGTAACAAATTCTCAGAGCATTAGTTTCATCATTTGTAAAATGGGTGTAATAATTGCATTTGCCTTATGAAGTTGTATCCAAATTTCTTTGCAAAAATTGAGCTGCTTTGTAATGTTAATTTTCCTCTCTTCCTCCTCCTTGATTCTGGGTTCTTCTGGATTTATATATAAAGTCATATTTTCTCTCCCTGCCATCAATCTCATAGCACCAATTGCATATTGGATGTTTTAAAATGGATGCCCCATAGATAGCTCAAATTCAACATATATAAAACTAAACTCATTTTTACCACTTCCCTCATCCTCCTCCCAAGCCCTCTCTTCTTCTCAACTTACCTATTGGGAAGACATCACTTTTGAATTTTTTTAATCACACAGGCTCAAAACTTCGATGTCATCCATCACATTTTGCTCTCCCACTTCTCCTCCTCTCTTCATAACATCCAAACCGTGGTCAATCTTGTTGATTTTGGCTCCAAAACATTTTCCCAGTCTTTTCTGCCTTCTCTCCATAGCCATAGAAACTGAGCTGGTTCAGGCCATTGTCCCTTTTTACCTCTATATTTCCAGTAGCCTAATAATGTGTCTCCCAGCCTAAAGTTTTTCCTTTTTGTCAATTTATTGAGCAACAACTTCCGAAGTGATATTTTTAAAGCATAATCTGACCATACTATCTTTCTTTTCAATAAAATCTAAGGGCTATATATTTCCTCAAAGATAAGATGCTAACTCTTTGATTGACATTCAAAACCTTAACTGATCCCAACTCCTTCTCTTCACTGATTCCATGTTTGAGTAAAAGAGATCCATTTTATAATTGCTTATACATATACCCTGTGCCTTTGAATGAGTAATACACTCCTCCATCATCTAATATATTCTACAATCTAGTTTCTTTCAAAACTGCTCGTGTTCCATCCTATGAGACCTTTCCCCATCCCCACCTCCCCTACCCCATCTGCCTAGCTGCTGATGATTTCCCTTAAAATTATTCTGTATCTACTTCAGATAAGGAACCATTTATTTAAGGAGATATGTACATGTAGTTTTCTGCCGTCTCCCCTTTTCCCACACCTGCTCTCATTCTAGCAGAAGATAAGCTCCTTGAAGGCAGGACATTTTATGTCCTACAACCAACCCTACAACCTAGCCTAAAGATTGCTTGATAAATGTGTATTGAGTGAGTGAGTAGTGGGACTGAACCCCACAGTGGGAAACCAGGAATGGTTACTCAGATTAGTTCTGAACAAAGTATCATTTTTGCAAGTTAGCAAGTATTTTGGATCACTGCTTCCTTTAAGCATAGTTCTGTTGCTTGTTCAGGTAAACAGAACAGATTCCAGATGTGCAGCAGCCCTGGGAGGTTGTATAGGGGAATACTACCTTTGCCTTCCCCTTGCACAATTACTTTAAAATCTGTATAAATCTATGAAATGATGTTGGGTATTTAAATGCAAACATTATTAAATACTGGAAGTTTCTTTTCTTCAGATAAGCTTACTTTTAAAACAAAAACCCACTAGGGAAATTATATGCAAAAAGCTGTTAATATAGCACTCAGGTATAAATTTATGTCCCTATTCTCTACCACTCCCCTGGGGCAAAAGGCAGGAGATAAGAAACCTGAAAGCCTCCTAGTAATGTACCATCAACCATATTTCACATCAGCTATATAAAGCTATTTTAAAAGCCTAATGAGTAATGTAAAATATTATATGTAGTGCAAGTGAATTAATGTTACTGGAAAAAATCTTAAACTTGAATATTTGCTAAGTTTTTTTCATATTTCCATTTTTTAACAGATATGAAAGTTCTGCTTTTTACCTCAAATATATTATGGCAATCACCTCTCCATTTACATAAAACTTATTTCCTCCTCAAAACAAAATGTCTCCTTTTTTCTTCTTAGGTTTATCCACAGAATGATACTCCAAATATAATGGAATAGGTTAGGAGTAGGATGACAAAAGAGTCTTTCTGTTATTAATTTAAGCACCTTCATTTCATTCAATTCAATTCTGTTCAATAAATACTTGCTATATGAAAAAGAAATATGCTAGAAACAAGGATCACAAAGATAAAAGAGAAAGTTTCTGCCCTCAAAGAATTTACATTCTAGTAGATGAAAATATGTATGGAGATGAGTAAATAGAATAATATATAATGTAAATAAAAATAGTTTTAGGATAGGAAAGTGCTAACAACTGGGAGGACAAGGAAAGGCTACATTCATGCAGGAAGGGAGGCTTCCCTTCCCTCAGCTGATCCTTGAAGGAAGCTGGGATGCTATGGAGCAGAAGTGAGGAAGAATGCATTTTAGACAAAGAAGGCCTTCTTGTACAAAGACATGGGAATGGGAGAGAAAATTGTTGGAAAGGCTAGTTAGCCAATTTGGTTATAATGGAGATTGCATGGATCTGAGTAATATGAGTCAGTTTTTGAAAAGTAACCTTATTGTCAGTATTTGCAAATGCCAAAAAGAGAAATGTGCATTTAATCCTGGAAGTAAGAGAACCATAGCAACTTCTTGAATTGTATTTCTTGAAGGGCATATGAAATTATGCCCTTAGAACTACCATAGGTAACTCAGGACAATTAGGTAGTATAGTAAATAGAGCACTGGGCTTGAAGTCAGGGAGACTCAATTTCCTGTATTCAAATTTAGCTTCAGACACTAGATATGTGATCCAAGTTAGTTAATCCTGTTTTCCTTAGTTTCACCATCTGTAAAATGATCTGCAGAAGGAAATGGCAAATCACTCTAGTATCTTTGTCAAGAAAACCACAAATAAGGTCATGAGGAGTAAGGCATAACTGAAATGAATGAACCATAATAAACCTTGGGAGAACGATAACTTGAAGCTACTATTCTCACCTTGGTGTGAATGAAATATATGAAAATGTTTTTTCAAATAAGAGATTAACAGTCATTGGCCATATTTTGGATAAAGGGGTTGGTCAAGGTAGGACATGAAAAGAAGGGTACAGAAAGGTGAGGGTGGAAGTGAAGCAAGACCATCAATTTAACAATGCATAATTTTCCTCCAAGATTGGCTCTGTTCCAATAGTCCTAAAAATTCAATGAATATTATAACGATCTTAAGTTTTAGTTTTTATATTCAGCCTTATATTCAAAGCCCTTTCTCTGAGCTTGTTCTACTCAGCATAACTGATCTAGGACTTTTGGAGTTTTGTTCTGGGGTGCAAAAATTATCATATGCACTTACTTTATTAGCAGGAGTGAAGAAGCATATAAGATATACTGGTTTTCCAGTAGCTGAGGAGACAGTAGGCTTATAGCTTATATTCTCCCTTCCTTTCTCTCTCAAATCATAAAAACTCACCATATCCAAATCATTTCCTCACAATATCCTCTTCATCTCTTTTCCAAAAAAAAGACCAATTTCCATTCTCTACTCCCACCATAAATACTTCCACCTGGGAAGGGTAAACAAAAATCAACCATAGCCCCCACTTCAGAGAGAGAGAGAGAGAGAGAGAGAGAGAGAGAGAGAGATCATTCTGAGGGCTCCCTAATGGAATCGAAAAAAAAAAAAAAAAACATGGAAGTACATCCTGTAGGTGGGCTCTGATAATTTTTAAGGTTCTTTTCAACTTTGAGATTTTATCCCTAAACTCTTCCTGCCACTTAACTAAATTTGCCTTAATTGCTTCTTGTATTATTTTCACAGGGCAAACTACAAAGTTTATTTGAAGGCAAATTTCATCTTGTTTGCCCCAGTTGGCATGGCTTATCCTGGCCAGTTGTTTCCCAAGGCACTGGAGTTGCTCATTCTAGCTTTGGTCCCAATGTTTCTAAGTTGTAAATGCATATGAGTCTAAATTAGTGTGTCTTTTGGGGACCATAGTGTGATGGGAGGGTGTACTTCCCCTATCTGAAATCTGCTCTATAGGATGAAAGTAATTTGTAGGAGAAGTTGGTGTCTCATGTAAAATGGGCATGATACATTCCAGTCTGCTTGTCCTGGCTAAGGGTCATAGAAAAGGGTTTATTAGTTTAAGATTCTATAAACATAGAGCTACTATAAACAGTTTTCCAAAGAATCAAACAAAACAAGCAAACAAGAAAGACAGAGACATTGTTCTGAAACCAAATCACATGGATCCAACTTTCAGGAACCCAGGATGAAATGTTCTCTTTACAAATTTACTACCAAGGAAAGAGAAACACTTGAAATTACCAAACCTTATTGAGGCACCTGGAAAGGCAAAACCTACTCCTGCTCTTGTTTTTCTGTACTGGTGTGTGTGTGTGTGTGTGTGTGTGTGTGTGTGTGATCCATGCTTGCACACACGTAATTCTGTGTTTACTTTGCACATCAGTGTACTAAGCTGCTCTTTCAGTTACTTTTCCATAAAGCCATCAGTCAAGCACTTAAAAGCCATCTTGTACTGTCTTTTCTAGTAGTAGAATTCTTATCTCCTTCATAGAGTTGCTTGTATGAGCCCTAATCAAAACAGAAATTATTTTGAGAAACATGGTGAATTAGTAAAAGGACCAATAAAGAAGTCACAAGTTCTGAGTTTTAGTTCTAGCACTCCTATTAACTGGCAGAACTTTTGGCATATCCCTTCCTGTCTCTTGAAGACTCAGTTGTTTCAAATGTAAAATGAAGGGATGCTATTAGATAAATTCCGAAGTCCCTTTCATTTCTTACTATCAATCTCAGTGTATCTCCACTCTCCTACCTGTAGTCCCTTCCCCTTAGGAGAATGGTTCAATAAATGAAAAGTCTGATTAACAACAATACATTTTTTAAAAGACAAAAAATTGTTGACAACAAAAGGGGGGTGGAATTGGCAAAGAGAAAGGAAAGAACTGAAAGAAGGAAATAGAGTGGGAGAGAGGAAGAAAAGAATTAAGAAATTCTAGCAAAGATTGGTGTGCCGAGTATGGGACTCACAAATCCAGCAGCTGTTTGGAATTGATTGCGTGCACCCTCCATTCTGAGTGGACTCTTTCCTGTGTTCGTCAGACGTCTGCAATGTGGTGATTAATCATTCATGTCAGAATCTCTAATCCTATTCAATGGAAAACAAATGCTATGGCACACAGCCCCTGGCTTATCCCATGCACTTAGCATGTTCAAATGAACTTAGATGTCTGGGACAAAGATGGTTTACCAGGGACCCTGAATGGGAGTGAGGGCAGCCCCACATGTTGAAGATGCCCTATGATCTCTTCATAGGGCCTGGCCTTTTACTGGCTAAAAAAATTTGCCAGCATTGAAATGTCAGGCTGTGCTAGTTAACCAACACCCAACATGCATTTGAATCTCTGTTAAAGAAAAGGAGCCTGAGTTATTTATATAAGTCCTTTTTCAAAGGAGTCAAATGATGCATGTGAGGTTTTTCAGCAGGTCTCCCCATATCTTTGGGTAGCAGGACAGGTAAGGTCTCCTACTATCTCAGATAAAAAGGAAATGTTGATTATAGAGAAACAGAGGCTATAGAGAATACCCAAGGCCATAAGGACAGACATGATCTCAAGAAATGATATGTTCCCCAAATGATTAATTCTAAGTAAGGGTTTCATTTCCCTGCCAAAAGCCATTCATCTCTAAGAGACAACTCTACTTGAATGATTGTAAAGCATGGGGAGTCATTTCATGACCTGTAAGTGAAGTAAGGTGAAGGAGAGGGGGAGCATTGCTGCGAGAGGATCAATAATTAGAATCATAGATAGGGCTGGAATAGGGCTAGAAAGGAATTTGGAGCCCACTCATTTTACAGATGAGGATACTAAGAGACACTAATAACATCTAGCATTAATGTAGCATTTTAAGGATTGAAAAATGCTTTATATATGTTAACATATGTGATCCTAATGACAGCTCTGTGGATATGTACAATTATTATCCCATTTTACAGATTAGGAAAGAGCAAGGTTATTTGCCCCTGCTCACATAGCTAGAAACTTTTGGGGGACTTGATTGAAGCTCTGTTTTTTCTCATAGAGTCCACATTTACCTACCAGGATGTAGGTAGATAGGCTTGACTAGTTAGCTGCCTGTGCCTTGTTCATGGTCACATAAATAGTAAATGATAGAGTCAGGATTTAAATCCAGATATTCTGATTCAAAATCCACAAAGGCAGCTTTACTAAGTCATATACAATTTCCCTAGGACAGATGCAAAACACTTCTTTTGCCTCTTAACTTTGTTCTTAAAAAAACTAAACAGCCCTAAACACTATAAACTTACCTGGATTAAATTTCAACTCTTAACACTAAACCCAATAGTATAACCTAGAGTTCCACAAATTAAGTTGGCCATTGAAAACTTTGGAGCTTGATGAAACTCATAATTGATTTATTACTTTATGCCATTTATTTTATGATTTTTATTTATTTATGATAATAATTATTATCACAAATGATAATATGAAGGATCTGCCAATATAGAATGCTTTCTCTAGGATAAAAAAGACCTAAAGGAATTTCAGGGCATAATCTATATAATAAAGCCTATTTTCATGCATAAAATGTGTGCTTTTATGTATCTTTAAATATTAAATATTTTAAAATGTAAAACTGACTACTACTGAACTAGTATTGGGAGTCAGGGAGGTATTTAAACGCCATAGGCTGGAGTATGCAAATAGCAACTAAGCTCAGACCACATCAGGAACCATAGTGATCTCAGTCCATGAGAAGAGATTAACAAACCATTAAGGTTTATTTTATTATTATTATTATTATCATTTCTCCTGAGGAAAGTGAGGTTAAGTGACTTGCCCAGGGTTACACAGCTAGGAAATGTTAAGTGTCTGAGGTCATATTTGAACTCAGGTGCTCCTGACTTCAGGGCTGGTACTATATCCAATGCACCACCTAGCTGCCCCCAACCATTAAAGTTTAAACATTAATAAATGCCTTTGGGATGAATAAGTGTTTATCAAATGTTGTATATTTCTTTTTACTGAAATTTTGGCTTTTCCTCTATTCTCAGGCTATCCATTTTCCTATCCCAATCATTCTTTCTGTAAGGTCCTTCTCCCAAATTCATCTTGAGACCAATCCTTGATCTCTCCTGAACTTTTGAACAAAGAATGTGCCATGTGTGGATCTTAACATATATTAAGATGTGTAAAGATTTCCATCCTGTAAAAATACATAAATCACATCTTTTATGTAATGTTTGTATTTTACTTTTTTGCAATTAAACATGCACATGGTGATAATAATATATTAATATGGTCACCTTATATAGTCTATATAATCATAAGTATGGGTAATGAATGACAGTATCAATAGATACTAATTTGAGTTCAGAATTGAAATGGAGCAGGATAGTAGGCTGCAATACTTTTTGGACACTGAAATCATTTTTTTTTACTGACCTCTGACTCACTATAGAAATGAAGACCTATCCTTTCAATGCTAACGTTTTAGTAACATGCTACATAGCAGAACTAAATGGTGAAGTTCTTTAAGAATGTGTTATATGAGGACTGGATGAAAGGATTGAGATGTTTAGTTTGAAAGTAGAAAGAATAGGAGAAAATAGTAGCTGTCTTTCAATATTTGAAGAATTAAAATGTGGAAGAGAAATCAGAGAAAAAAACTAGTTGAAAATTTGCAGACAGGTAGTTTTTAGCTTCATATAAGGAAAAACAAAATGAACAAACTTAAAAACCAACAATTTCAAACAATTATATATCCATGAGCAGAATGAAATTATATGTATTTATTCTATTTATCTTTACTCAGTACACTCTTATAAATATCTTTGCAGCCTTCCCTATTAGACTGTAAACTCTCCTTGAGTAAGAATCGTTTCATTCACTATATTTCTATCCCCAGCTTCCTGGCAAATAATAGCTGTTTAATGCATGCTTGTTGACAGATGATTAGTTAATTTATTGATTGCTTAGCAAGATCATGGAAGACTTCTCATCAAAGAATGATTTGATCACTTGTCAGAGATGTTGCCCACAGGATTTTTGTTTATGGATTTCTGAAGTGTCTTCCAACTCTGAGGTTCTGTAATTCTTACTGATTCACAGGGTTGTTGTGAAGATCTAATAAGATATTGTATTGGAAGATCCCTTAATCCAAATCATACCATCATTGATTGGTTAAGTACCCAGAGTGGGTGGCTATTATTAATTTCAGGGTGCATAGGGAAGACCTTTGGATACTTGTCCTTCCAAACACTAGCTGATGCCATTAATATACTTCACTTTGGTAACTGTTCAATAGACTCAAATATTTAGAACTTTACTCAATTTAAATAATTCTCCCCTAACATCAAGAGTATACTTTTTTTCCCAAATGTACTTAGAGTCTAGGATGCAGGGAAAAATGGAGAGAAACCCAAAGTATGATGCATTGAGACATGTGCTTGGGTGATAAAATGGCTTAGACATCTCACATCTCAGGAATGACAAGTCCTTGATGTTGCTTATCCTTTACTGTTTAGCTGGGTATTTCTACTAGATTATAATGTCTTGGCCAGAAACGTAACTCAGAGAATCTGCTGATCTGCTTAATTCTTTAATGAATACTTATAATCTCTTTCTACTGTAGTTATTTCTTGGAATGAGGGGTAAATATGGTCTCCTAAGGTGGGATACTACAAAAATTCCCAGTGACCCTTAATTTCAGATAGGATAGGATTATAGACCTTCAGTTTATAATAAAATCTCCCTTAAACACTCCCCTTACAAAAGTAAACTGTCTTGTAATCCATGGGGAACTATATACATGCTTTCCTGAGTTTAGTTCACAAGTCTGGAGACTTAAGCTAGCCTTTGGAAAGTACTAATTCTACAAAAATGATGAGAAATTGGGCCATGTTACTGAGTGAGAGTACAAAATCATGTTTTTCTGGGGGTTTTAATGAATAATTTCAGTTAGATTGAATAGGGTCCTAGTGAACTGAAAGATCCACAAAGGTATTATTTATCTCCGTTAGACAGACTGAGTCTATCATAAAATGACTAAATCAGAAACAAAGGAAAGATTTGATGATGTCACACAAGAATATGAGTAACAATAAGTCATGTCCTGTACAATATTCCATAAAAAAAGATATTTGTAAAGCACTTTCCAAACTTTAAAATGCTAGATAAATGCTAGTGAAGATGATCACAATGACAATGATGATGATGATGATGATGATGTTCAAGAAGGCCCAGTACCTTCATTTCAAAAGATGCATCTAAAAGATGGAATCTATGTTAGAAAAGATGTCAAGTTGTACTCAGTTATCAACCAAGCTAAAAGGAGGAGCAGGACCATAAGTCTAAAGAGGCAGAATCCAGAGTACTAGAAGTCAGGGTAACTATTACTGGCAAACAGGAAACAACAGTGACTATGATCCCAGAGTCAGGCTACATGTTCCCTGTCATATTTTCTGCTGACTGTTGAGTATGTGAATCTGTGATTTAGGACCTACCAATATTCATTTTAGCCAAAAAGGAGTTTGGCTGCTTCAGTGGAGCCCTGCATGTGGTTGAATTGAGAAGGGTGTTCTAAGAACAGTAGGAAGTTATCAGAAATGAGCTTAGATGAGATATAGGTGATCAATACAACCTCAGGAGTAGCAAAACTAGTTTTGCTTTGGGATTAGAAGTTTATCTTTTAAATATATATATTTTATATATTATACACATATACCTACATAGATAAATACATGCACATGTTTTATATAGTGTAGTATAAATATATACATCTATATATACATATATGTACACATGTACATATAGATTATATTCATGTATATAAACACATTGGCATATAATATAAAAATATTATATATATATGCACACATATATCCCCATATTTATGTATATAGATATTTAAATATATCTGTGTATATGTATACTATGTTTTTATTCAGTTATTTCAATCATATTAACTCTTAGTGACCCCATTTGCCAATATCTTGGCAAGGATACTGGAGTAATTTACATTTTCTTTTCTAGCTCATTTTACAGATGAGAAATCTGAGACAAACAGGGTTAAGTAACTTGCTCAGAATCATAGAGTTAGTAAGTGTCTGAGGTCAAATTTGAACTAAGGTCTTCTTAGATATTATGCCATGTAGTTGCCTTATGCATAAATATACATATGTGTTACTCTCTGGGTATGCAAACATACATATACATGTATATAAACATTGTATGTATTTACAAACATATATCTATATCTATTTTATATATATATATACATATATATATGTGTATACATATACATATATACATAGAGAGAGACATAGATAAAAAGACACAGTCAGAAACAGAGACACAGAGAAGCAGAGAGACAGAGAGAGAGAGAGAGAGAGAAAGAGAGAGAGAGAGAGACTGAAGCAAAAATGACAGAAACAGAGACAGAGATGGAGAAACTTAACTTGGAACAAACTTTTTCCACTTCTGAATCTGAAACAGTCGCTGATCCCTAGTCTAAGACTTATCCTGCTAACCAGAATGCTTATAGTATCCCATGCCATGCTTACCAATGAAGTATAGAAACAAATTGCTTTCACTGGAGCAATAAAGATGCTCTCAGTAGTCCTTCTAGAACATCATTATTACTTCTACGGGTTATAGGACTTTTAACCTATATCTGAAGTATGTCACTCATCTTTTTTAACGACAGTCTTCAATATGATCTATCAACAAGAGCTCCTCTCCACACAAACCGCTACTAAAAAAGGTGGAATCTATTAGAATTTTGAGCCCTACTCAAATGTAGAAAAAACATTAGAGGTCCTATGTCAGAGATTTAGAGCTGGAAAGCACTAGAGTTCATAACCTGCAATGTTCTACCATTTCAAAAGGGGGGCTATTAGTCATGGAAATATCAAGTCATTTTCCTTGGTGAGGAGGATAGATCATCTAAACAAAGAAATCAATTAAGCACAGATACTTATGAGATATTCAGATTTTGACACTTTGGCTTTAGAAGGCTTAGAAAAACAGATATATGTTGAGATGTATGGTGTGGTCAGAATGAACCCTAAATCTTCTGAGAAGGCGTAAGTATTTCTCAGAATTTTGACTGGTGGCATTTTGGCAGATGGACCAGTTTCCATGCTGGGGTCACAGCATATTTATAAACCTATTTTCTGGGAGGTAAGAGGAAGCTAAAACCTACTTCCATTACATATTGTTTTTCAATTAAAAGAAAAAACCACAAATTTAAAACAGTTTAGGGGAAAGAATTGGAGAGCAGCTCCTTATTCCTTCACCACTAAGGCAGAGTTCCACCAGGGAGTAACAGGACACCCCATTAGTACTGAGAAGGTTTCATTTGTTCATTCTTCCATGGGAGGACTTTTTAAGCAAGTAGCCACGCCCTCTGAGACACCGGAGTGAATTAAAAGTGGATTTAGAGCACATCCAGCAATGACAAACTGCAGCTCTGAAAGAATAAATCCAAAGCACACCTAGCCTTTGGGGTTGCTAAGGGAGGGACTGGGAGAAGGGAGCAGAATTCACTTTGCACTTGCAAAAAAGCAGACAAATAAGGGGGTAAGAAATATTCCTTTTACTCCACCAGCAATATAAAATCTTCAGGGGAAAGAACTGACTTCTTGTTTACATACTTGGAAGACTTATGGCAAGAAATTGGGTAGAATTTTGACATTGCCTAAAAAAATAAAATCAAAGAAAAAAAATTATCAAAGTATCTTAGGTCTAATGCACTGAAGTATGTAAAAAGACAGACATTGAATGATAATAATCATAATAACAATAATGATATATAGCGCCTATTATGTGCTAAATATTTTACAGATATTATCTCATTTGCTTTTCACAACAATCTGGGGAGGTGGTGTATTATGCATTTCACAGATGAGGAAACTGAGGCAATTAGTGGTGAAAAGACTTGCCCAATATCATAGACTCACTGAATGTTTTAGTCTTAATTTGAATTCAGATCTATTTCTGCATCTAGTCCCACTAAACAGTACTTCTATGTTAGGTAAATGAATTTTAAAATTGAAAAGCATTAAATTGTTACTCTAAGCTTAAAAATACATTGAGTTGTGGATCCAAACAGAAAAGCAAAAGTTGCTGCTCTCTGAAAGTCAGAATTTTTATGGAATGATGGCTGGGGAAGGATATTTTCATGTGATGAGTTTTAAAGATGGTAAATAGTACTCTTGGGGAAATGACTGTCACACCCTTTTCAGAAATTACAACACATTCATTGATTATTTTTCCCAGAGCTAGGAGTGACAAGGGAAGAGAAGTCTTTCTTCAGAAGAACTCACTACAAAGACTCATCTAAGAACTACCTAGAGTCTACCTAGACTCTGCCTTGTGGCGTTGCTTCCAATACTTTTCCAATGCTTTTTTATTGTTATTCCATGGAATTTATGAGAGCAGAAGAAGGAATTCCATGACAAGTCACACTCATGGTCTATACATTCTAGACTCTTCATTTGACATTAATATATCAAGACATATTCAATAAAAAAGAATAGAAGCTGCCATTCATGGTGACATCCATAGAGGCAGCATAACTACCACTCCTAACTTCCCTTAAGATCATTACCTTATAGATCATTATTCATGAATTTATTCTTACCACTTCATAAAGCTATTTTTATTTTTAGTCTGTGTTACCAATCAAGTAATAAATCCCCTAAGTCTATTTGCCAGCCATATAAAATAATACTTGTTTTTATTTGGCTTAAATCAATCTTTTCTCAATTTTTTAGAAGCTCTCTAAGTTGCAGTGTTACCTTTCTAGAAAAGTAATGACATTAAAAGGAAGTCTAGGTATGTAGTATACAATGAACAGCTAAGTAGTGTAGTGGACAGATTGCCAGGCCTGGAGTCAAAAAGACCCATCTTTCTGAATTCAAGTTTATCCTAACTGTGTGAGCCTGGGTAAGTCACTTAATCCCATTTCCTTCAATTTTCTGTTATATAAAATGAGCTGGAGAAGGAAATAGAAAACTACTCTAGTATCTTTGCTAAGAAAACTGCAAATGTGGTCATAAGAGTCAGACATGACTGAAATAACTAAAGAACAACATAAAGTAACTCCAACAAATCTTCTCTATATTACTATTAGATGGTGCTATAACACTTTGTAACTTTTTAAATTGCTTTCTAAGTCTTTCAGCATTTTGGGGGGGTTCTGTGGTTAGTAGACTTCAAAATCACTTGTTTGACATGGCTGTCAAAAGAGCTGAGGTGATTTGGGATCATATTAAGGGAAGCACAGATACCTTACAAGAATAAGGGTCTACATTTCTAGCCATATGAAAAGATGCTCTAAATCATTATTGATCAGAGAAATGCAAATTAAGACAACTCTCAGATACTACTACACACCTCTCAGATTGGCTATGATGACAGGGAAAGATAATGATGAATGTTGGAGGGGATGTGGGAAAACTGGGACACTAATATATAATTGGTGGAGTTGTGAATGGATCCAACCATTCTGGAGATCAGTTTGGAACTGTTCGTCCCCTTTGATCCAGCAGTGTTCTACTGGGCCTGTATCTCAAAGAAATATTAAAGGAGGGAAAGGGACCCACATGTGCAAAAATGTTTGTGGCAGCCCTTTTTGTAGTGGCAAGAAACTGGCAACTGAGTGGATGCCCATCAATTGGAGAATGGCTGACTAAAATATGGTATATGAATGGCTGACTTATTATTCTATAAGAAATGATCAGCAGGATGATTTTAGAGAGGCCTGGGGAGTCTTATATCAACTGATGTGAAATGAAATGAGCAGAACCAGGAGATCATTGTGCTCGGCAACATCAACATTATATGATGATCAATTCTGATGGACATGAGTCTTTCCTACAATGAGGTGATTGATGCCAATTCCAATGATCTCGTGATGAAGAGAGACATCTGCAACCAGAGAGATGTCTGTGGAAACTGAATGTGGATCACAACATAACATTCTCACTCTTTTGGATTTAACATATTTTAACATGTATAACATATATTGGATTGCTTACCATCTAGGGGAGGGGGTAGGGGGAAGGAGGGGAAAATCTGAAACACAAGGCTATGCAAAGGTCAATATTGAAAAATTATCCCTGCATATGTTTTGAAAATTAAAAAAAATTTAAAAAGAATAAGAGTCTAGCCCTTCCATTCTACTCTGGGTCAGTCAAACCACTAGAGAACTGTGGTCTGGATCATCTCATGTAATATACAATAAATGTTCAATTTTGTTCCCTAAACACATTCACTTTCTAAACACAGAAAACATTTTTTTCCCCATCAATACTTTTCCTTCCTCTCTCCTACTTCATCCCCCTAACACTTGGAAAGTACATATGTCTTAATATTAAGGCAGGCAACACTAGACTTGGAAAGACATTTAATAGCTGTAATCCTCTTTATATGAATCATTATATACCTGCTATGTTTTTGGACTATTGAACAATTGTATTTTCATCACAGGAAAGACATTTTAGAGTGATCTGTATATTTGTTGTTGAGCTGATAATTTAACATAGTCCATGTGCTGAACAATATGTTCACTATTGATTTAGGAATTCCCCAGCTACTATGTGAACAGCATGAGCCCCATTAAAGGTCTTTCTTCCTTGAGCAAAACTGTATATTTATTCCATGGAGTTTTGCATTATTGGTACTCTATGTCCAATGTCTGAAAGATCCCAGGAGTCCTAGTCTACAACAGATTTGGGGTGGAGCAAGCTTGTTAGCACTACCTTAAAGAGCTCCCTTGAGCAAAAGAAGTCAGTGTAAAAAAGGAGAAAAAAAAAAAAAGAATGACTACTTAGTCTGTTTGCAGGAGACTAAGGATGACAGTATGGAGTCCTAGAAAGCAAGAGAGAAGAGGTTCAACTCACTCATTTCCAGATGGTGGATGGTCAAATATTGTGTTACACAGAGAAAAAAAAAAGTGTGGAAATCACAAATTTGTATTTATAAACAAATTTTATTTAAAATGCACCTGTATTGGGCAAAAATTTTATTTAAAGAAGTTTCATTAAACTTTAACTGAAAAAAGTAACAAATGATACAATATATTTCCCTTTTTAAGGTCAAATTTTCATAAGACAGATTTTTTTTTAAGTAGGACATATTTATACTATTAAATGTTTCCTCCAGGGTTACTGTTTCTAGAATGAGTAAGTGTAGTGTATTTATACTTTCCTCATAGTAATTGGATCTATTTTTCCAAGAAAATGAAATCTATAGCAGTAGAAACCTAAGACTAGATTAGGAATTTCTTCCTAATACTCAAAAAAAAAAAAAAAAACATGCAAACAACAGTGCTCAATATCTTACCCATAAAATGATTGAGATTTAAGCTTGGGGTATGAGAAACAGAGGGGTGTCATGGAAAAAGAATTGTCCTCAAAATCAGGAAAACATGGATTCAAGCCTCACTTCTGATCTGGACTGGTTATGAAGCTCTGATCAAGAAATTCTGTTTCATGGTGCTTTAGGCAAGTCTCAGACATTATTGAGCAGAGAAGGTGTTGACTTTGCTCATTAGAAAGATATTTCTCTTCCCTATGCTTTTTAAGAAAGACTTCCTAGAAATTATAATTTTCCATAGTAAAAGAATTGGAGATATAAACTAATGATTTCCTATTTTTATGATAACTAATGTTGGGGTCATCTTGAAAATGATTAATGCTTCAGATATGAGGTAAGTCAAATGACCTCTCAGGGCTCCTTTCATTCTCATAGTTTATTATTCTATGATTTCTGGTTTTCTTATTCCTGTGAATATTATTAGCTAGGTGGTGCAGTAGATAGAGCACTGGGCTGGAGTTTAAATCCATCCACTTCCCAATTGTGTCATCCTGGATAAATCACTGGATAACTCGGATTGCAATGGTTTCTTCATCTGTGAGATGTGAATAATATTAGCACATGGTTCCCAGAATTACAGTGAGAGTCTAATGAAATGATAACTGTAAAGCACTTAGCCCAGTGCATGACAATATAGTAAACTTTATACAAAAGTTATTGTTAGTATTATCATTATTATTAATCTTTTTCCTAGTCATCCAACTATGAAACATTAGAAAGCTGTGTATCTCTCTTGATTTTCACATATAGTCAGTCATCAAATCCTATTGATTTTTCATGGTAATATCTCTCATATCTATCTCTTCCTTTTAACTGTTTCAATTCCAATGTCTATCCACACATCATCTCACCCTGGATTATTTTGCATTATTACAACAGCTTCCTGTGTGATGTTCATCTATCCAATTTTTGCCCCATCAATTGATTTTATACTTTGCAGTTAGGATATATTTTTAAAGCACCATTTCATTGCTATCTTGTTCAAGAAACATCAATGAATCTCAAATATCAATAATATAGAGCCCAAATTCATTCCTTTGACAAATAAGACCTTCCACAATTTCTGTCTACTTCTGACCTACTTTTAAATCAGATCTCCCACTAATCATTCTAAAAAAAACCTCTATTACAGAATTGTCTACTCTCTACCCTGAAATATACCATACTTATGTCTATTTGTGCCTTTGTTTACTTTGCTCCCTTTGATTAAAATTTCTTTTTCTTCCCTTCTACTGTATCCAAATCTAACCTACCCTTTATTGTTCAGCTCAGTTTCTATGTCTCCCATGAAGACTTTCCCATGAAGACTTTTTAACTTCCCTTTTTCTGTTAAGGTCATCACCATCCTTTCAGTCTTCCAGGTTTAAAAGTGCAGTGATGATCAACCTTTCACTTTCTTCCATCCCTCATTCCCTTTCAAAGTCTTATTCCTTCTTGTTTGATGGCATCATTTGTATCTGTACCCTTTGCTCACGTTGCTATTACCTCTGTCCTGATCCTCATCACTTCTCATCTGGACTATTACAATCGCTGCTGTTCAATGATTTCAATTGTTTTGACTCTTTATGAACCCATTTGAGATTTTCCTGGCAAAGTTACTAGAGTGGTTTGACATTTCTTTCTCCACTCATTTTACAGATGAAGAAACTGAGGTAAACAGGGTTAAGTGACTTGTCCAGTTCCATGCAGCTACTAAGAGTTTAAGACTGCATTTGAACTCAAGTCTTTCTGATTCCACGACTGGTACTCTATTCACTGTGCCACATTGCTAACTCGTGGATTATTCCAATAGCTTCTTCATTCATCCTTGCCTCTGCTTTTTCTTTCTCCAATCTATCCTCCACATAGCTGGCAAACTGATATTCCTAAAGTTCTGTCCATATCATTCCCTTCCTTAAGAAGCTTCAGTGGTTGTCTGTTGTCTATAGGAAGGAACGCAAACTCATCTCTTTGGCATTTAATGTTTGTCACTGTCTCCAGACTATCTTTTTATATTGCTTTCATATTACTCCCTATTAAACTTGGTGTCTACTTGTTACCCACCACTTATCGGTGGCTCAAAGAAGCTATAGCATGTGCAGTGACCATACCCTGTACCACAGCAAAACCATCTTGGTAGATGTTCTAAACCAGATTGAAGATAACTGACAGGCTTCAAACCCATAGTGACTTGGGGTGTGCATATGTATGTATGTATCCCAAGAATGAGAAGACTTCCTCTGGAAGAGTGGGTAGATGAGAACAATTTGTCCATTGTTCTTGAAAGCAATGAAGCAGCTGTTGTAGAGTGCTTAGAGCTTGGTAAGACATCAGAGATGTTAAGGTCATCCACTTCATCCTGTTGTCATCTTACCTTATTATTGAACTTTAATGACTCTGGAAGACAAAGTGAGGCTGACAACTTTATGCAATTCTGCTTCAGTGAAATCCAATTCATTTTCAAGTCAAGACATCACTTCATGATGTCATTAGTCCTCATCAAAAATGGGGGAAAATAAATCCAGTTATTATAAGGAAAGAATAACAACATTCCAATTAAAGAGGTCTATTAGCTGTCCTTTGAACATGATACCCCATATCCTGCATCTGTACAGACTGTCTCCAAAATCTAAAATGCACTTTTTCCTTCTCTGTGATTCTGAGAATACCTAGGTCCTTTTGAATCTCAGCTAAAGTACTACCTTCTAACTAAGCTCTTTCCTAATCACAGAATTAGAGAATATTTAGTCCAACCCATATATGAAAAGACTCCCAGATATGATCTATTTGACATTTGGTCATCTAGCCTTTGCAGGAAAGGGAACTCTCCAGTTAGTTATTTAATCAACATTTATTAAGTCTTTCCTATATGCCAGGTACTCTGCTAAGTTCCATTATCTCTTAAGACAGCCTAATCCACCTTTGGATAGATCCAATTAATAGAAAGTTTTTCAGCATATCAAGACCCTTCTATTCACTGTTCCTAGCCTGCCCTTGAGGCCAAAGGGAATCATTTTAGCTGGGTATAATTCCCGGAAATAGCTCTGCATTTAATTTGCATGTAGATAGATATCTATCTATATATCCTTGACATGCTTCTATACACACACACATGTACATGTATGAATACATATGCATATATGTATAAATTCATATTATATATATTTGCATGTATGTGTGAATAAACTTTTTAACAATACATGCTGTTTCCCTAGATAGAATGTAATGTAACTTGAGGATAGGAATTACTTTATTTTTGCCTTTCTATTCCTGTAAAACTACATGATGTCCAACACATAACAGATAGCTTATCAAAACTGTTGGTTGATTAGTGTATCCCACATATTACTCGTAGGAACTTTTGCTTATTAACATACTTAATAAATATTTCTTGGGAAAATGAATGAATGGATGTATTATTTAGTCTTACTTTTATTTCCTTTAATGCTTTTTCACTTATTTTAATGGCCAATATGATTGTTGCTTTGAAAAATTGTAGAAAAACTTGCTATCCAAGATGCTTGTATCTACTGAAAACTTTTTCTCCCAGGGCAAGTTGCTTCTGGGAAATGTCCTTCTATAGAAACTGCAAGACTTGGAACTATGGTAAAGAGAATTCCTATTCAGGAGCATGTTGGACGTGCTGACTTTTGAGAAACCTTCCAACACTGAGATTCTAAAGCATTGCTTTAGAATCTATTCTCAAGGAACATATTCTGAACTGATTTTTCTGGTTGATATCTTCTGAAGTCAATTGTGGTTGACTTCCCCTCACTTTAGCTGGCACAGATAAAAGAGATAATGGATTGGGACAGAGAGGAGGAAATAGCATAACTTTCCCAAATCTAGCTCCTAGGAGTTCCTGGTATAGATTGTTAAGTTTATACTTTGCCAAAGGCAGAATAAAATGAAATGCCCAGTAAGTGGCAAGACAATAAATGGGAGTGGGATTGAAAGGGTGCAATATGTATTTCCCCCAACCCAATGGTAAAATCCTGGAAGGACTGAGCACCTATAAAAATAACATGGAAAGAGGTTACCCAAAGGGGAAAAGTAAAAGTCTGGAATCAAGAAGAATGGGAATAAAGTGTAGAAAATGGAAATGCTTAAAGCCGAATAGGATTCTAGTAATCGCAAGTGATATATAATTTTGTTTCTGCCAATTATGTACTTTTGATACATACATAATTTGAAATTCTATTTTTATGAAATTTTATGAAAATGAAGAATTTTGTTTTATTTATCCACATACTAGAGTTGGTATTCTTAACCTATTCTTAATCTTAACTTAACAAGTAAATTTTAGTGGGACTGTGAAACAGTATGTGAATAATAAAATTACATCTTTATTTTCATCAGCCTGAGATTTTCTTTAAAATGTTATATATTTTTATATACTTAAAACATAATTCTGAAAATATTTAATTACTTGACCCAAGGGGTCCATGACACAATATGAGTTAGATGGACCTCAGATGTGATCTACATTGACTCCATGTGAGAGCTGTTGAAAATAGTTATATCTTACACTTTATATCTCCTACAGCACTAAGCATGGAGCTAGATACATTCTCAACAAATGCTAGCATGGAATTGAATTTGTCTTTGTTAAAAATTTGCATGTGTTAGATGGTTATCCAATATAATGCTCGATTTTTCTCTTTCTCATTCACCTGCAATATTCCTTCAAGTATTAACATAGACTTCCCCCAAGCAGGCCCATATGGCTCTGACTGAATGAGAGCAGGCCTGCTGTTCTATTCAGCCGAGCATAGCTTTGTGCTGCTTGCCTGAAGCAAGTCCTGCTGCTGCTACTTCCCAATGGGTCAAGGCCTCCTACAGAAACCCAGGTGCCTTCATTGGTCATCTGCCCTATCTTGCCTTGGAATGGTCCACAGATTTGGGATGCATCCATGTGTTCTACCCAACTTCCACTTACCCAACTATCCACTTTTTCAGTCTGGCCACAACTTCTGAGATATAGTCTACTAGAAAGAACATTTTCCTGGAACTTAGGAGGCCTGGATTCTAGAACCAACTTTGCCATTAACTATATACTTAAGCAGGTAAGGGCCTAAATTTCGAAGTGCCTAAGTTTCCTCAAGTCATCAGTAAGGATAGGTACTATATGTAAGGAGAGTCGTGGGTGTGGTGAGGACCTATTTTTAAATGACAATTATTCCCTATAGCAGGATGGAATTATTGCAAGAAAGGGAGGCAGAATAGTCATCTCTAGCCTCTTTGCTTCTTTCCTCCAAGGGAGACTAATTCCTGCCAGAAGGAGGAACAGGAAATCAGGGCCAGAGACTACCATGCACTCCTCAAAGATAAGGGATACCATGATTCTCTTAAATAATGTTAGTGCAGGTTCAGCCTAACTTTTACTTGCTGTTTCTCATTATTTGGGGAAAGGGAAGTTCCAATTGTATCCATTGACCCCTTTTCACCAAATACCAATTCTACAGAGAACACACATGGGGAATATCAAAGAAACTCATGTTTCCAAATTAGAGAGAAACAGAAATCAGAGAAAATATACACAGGAGAATATGTAGCAGACAATACAGAGAAAAGAAGCTGTCTCAATGGAAATGAGATGACAGCTTAACTGAGAGAAAGAGTTCTAGATCTCATTTAAGGTTAAACCTCTAAGAGTCTCTGGTATAGTAAGCCAGGACAGAAACATAATGGTGACTACCATTTGCTCATGTCTTCCCAGAGTGTTTTTCCCTTTAGCAACTTGAAGCAAATTTGACCTCTTCTTTCCCACAAAATCTGCAAAGAGTTCATTGGGACCTTGCTCTATTTTTGTGAAGGCTTTTCCTCCATCTTTCTCTGGGAGAGAATTCCAAGCTTTTATTGCAGCAGCAGCAATCTGTTCATAAGCTATTGTGGAGTAATTAATCTGTTCTGAATTCTCTTCAAAGTGACCTTCACCTGCTAGTTGGTCAAAAGTGATTTGTACATTAACTCCTGTTTGCCCATTGTATCTGGCTTGAATCTTACATAATTCATGATACTCTGAAAGTCACAAGTTTTGTCCAGGTTCTAAACATGTCCTTGCTTAGGATTTCTAATCACTACGGGTTAGGATTTCATAAGCCAAACTATCTAGTAACATCTTAACATAAGATGATGTAGCCCCATAAAGAGTGCGAACCTTTTTCAAATCCTTATTTTTTTCCAGATCAAAAGAAGTGTATCTTCTTCTTTTTTGACCTGGAGTCAATCTCTTCAATCACAGGGTATGCATGTATTAAATCAGATACATCCTGCCCTTCATTTTTTGTTTTAACCAGTGCTTTTTGTAATCTTGTCATAAACTGCTTAATAGGTGATTCTGTTTGTGTCACTGCCTCTCCCCCTCCTCCTTCTCTCTCCGCCCATGAAGGGTTAATTGAGGAAAGTAGGTCAGGGGATGTGGAATGACCTAATTTCTCCTGTTGTGAAGTATCACACTCAAAATTGTACTTAACTCCATTCTTATCTGATTCTTCATCCTTTTCACCTAGTTTAGTTGGCTCCTCCCCCTCCTGCTCTCATCTTTTCCCTTATTTTATAACTTATATAATCTCCTAAAGCCAGTTGTATTAAATTATATATATTAAATGTATCTTTGGAAATTGTTAGATCCATTTTTATTATAGAATTGACATAGTTGCTCTCCTACTAATTTCCATTCCTCTAGATCCAATTCTTTTTCCATAGAGAACCAAGGAGATTTGTACTGTACAGTTTCTAAAAGTTCAGTGATCTGCTCCCAAATTATAATCAAACCTTGGCTTTTCATAACCCTGACAATGCTCTCTACACATTTTCCTTGAAGAGAAACAGAAGGCTGTTTTCTAAACATCTCTCTCATTTTAGCTGAAATACTATTTTAGCCCTTTTACAAAGTTTGCTTGTTGTACTCACTCTAATTTCTGTGTCACAGATGAAGGTTCTTGGTCCCACGTTTGGGCACCAAAGTGTAATGTTCTTCTCTAAAACGTAATGTTCTCTGGGAGCAGGTTTCTTGGGGGGCTTCTGGAGGCAGCCTTCATTTCAGTTCTATGTAATAATCACCTTAAATGCAGCCAGGAATTAAAGTCCAAATCCTTTATCGTCTCTTCCAAAATCTTATCTCCTTCACTTGGGGCTTGACTAGTTTTCTGGAGGTCTTCCAGGTCTTGGTTTCAGTGTTCTCCACAGGACAGCCTGCCACCACTTTTCTGTGTTCCTTCATTCTGCCTGACTGCTATCTCTAGCTTGTAAATCTCCTCGACTGAGTCCTGGCTTGTGAATCTCCCGGAGTCAATCCTGGTTGAGGCTCCTAGCTTATATATGCTCTCTTAAAGATGTGAATCTTGTGGAACTGTAATAAGTACAAAGTATATCTAGAGACTGTTAAGCCCCCTACTAAACAATCATTGTTTCCATCAATTCCACTGACTTAACATCTTGTAAGAATTCTAACAAAAGAGTCAGTGATGAATGTTTTTACAACATTAAAAATCAATTAGATTGGTATATATTATAAGATAGCATTATATGTAATTTTTTTATAAAGCTTTTTATTTTCACAACACATGCATAGATAGTTTTCAACATTCACACTTGTAAAACCTTGTGTTTCAAATTTTTTCTCCCTTCTCCCCTACCCCTCACCTAGATGGCAAATAATCCAATATATATTAAACATGTGCAATTCTTCTATATATTATTAAATCTTAATAAGAAAAATAATATTTTAGAATTTTAAATAATAAACACCTTCTATTTATTAAAATTTTTCAACTGGAATTATTAAGGCTTAAAGCTTTGTTAAGACTCTTGACACATCTTGTAGTTATGAAAGATTTTTGAAAAAGTCAAAAATGATTCATAGAACATTAGTTTTCAGCTCAGGAAATAGACATAATGAAGAACTTTCTAGCAGAGTAGTTTTCAAAAGTTACTCCATTAGGTAGTGAGTCTTCTGTCACTAGAAAGACTCAAGCAGAAGCTAAGTGACTTGACAGTAGATTGGATTCATGTTTCGAGGAAGAGACTGGATGATCCATTGCATTTCCCAGAATGAATGATTCTTTATTTTGCTATATCACCTGTCTGTATATCAAAAAGAAGTTACCTTTTTGCAATAGGGACAAAATCAAAAGGACAATTAGAGAGGTAGATGCAGGACACTGTGACCCATTGCAAACAAAAAAAATTATGCAGGAGAAATAATATCTATGATGTAACCTGAGAAATGTGGCAGTGAATTAAAAGATGGATCAGTCAAGAATAAACAGGAATAAGAGATAACTGAAGGAAAGTTTGTGCATTTGATTGGGGTTCACACAAGAGAAGGGTTGTAGAATATTGGGTGTAAACCCACAGAAAATTTAAAGGAAGATATTGTACAAGAGTCCCAGAAGTGATGATAATTTACATCAGTGAGATGGTTGATACAAAAGATAAAATTGACAACCTTTATCAACAGATTAACTATGGAAGGTAAGCAAGAGTGAGGAATTCAGCATGACTCATAATAACCCAGTGAGGTAAGTGCCATTTTTCTTCTCATTTGACAGTTGAGGAAACTTAATTTGCAATTAAGTGACTTGGCTAGAGTCACACACTTGTGATAAATGTCAGAATCTATATTTGATCTTAGGTTTTCTTGATTTGAGGTCCAGCATTCTTTTCACTGCATAACCTAGCTGACTCTAATGGGTGAAGGGGGTCAACATGACAGAAGGATATTCCAGGGTAGAAGACTCCAGCTGCTGAAGGAAGTTACTTACACTGTAAGGAGAAATAAAAGGATGTCATTAAAGGATCTTCCCAACAGGATGGTGGTGATGATGGTGATGATGATGATGATGATGATGATGATGTGTGTGTGTGTATGTGTGTGTGTATGTGTTGAGAAAGAAGAAAGTTTTAGTGGGTTTCATTGGGGAAATGGCAAAGACAGAAAAAAAATCAAGAATTGTGCTTCTGAGATCTGCCCCTACTCTTCACCTTAGAAATGATCATCACTGGGGCAGGACAGAATAGACCTCATGACTCAGAGTGTAGGGGAATACCCATTATACCGTATTATCTTCTTTGTGAATAATATTTCTGGAAATAAAGTCCAAAACAAAGTTCTTCCAAAATAAATTAATACATTTATTCTAATGATTAATTAATGCTGCTGATGATGATAAAATAATAATGATTTGCATTTATATAGTACTTTAAGGGTTGGAAAGCACTTCACATACATTATCTTATTTGATCATCACCAAAAAAATTTTTTTAAATCCTTTGGAGTAGATTTTGTGTTATCCTTATAGTTACAAATCTGAATACGAAAGGTTGAGTGATTTGCTTGGGTATATACAAGTAGTATATGCCAAAGTGAGATTAAAATATAGATCTTTCTAACTATAAATTTAAATATATACTAACAATCATGCAGCCATATATACACATCATAAGGAAGGAAAACATGAGATATACAAAGACTGTAACATAGAAATGGGATTAAAAATAAGAGCTCAACCAGAAGTAGAAGTTATACCTGTCAACATAAATGTGGAGAAAACATAAAAGGAGTGCTAGGCATCTACCTCCTCAAGAATTCAAAATATATTAGAGACACCAATAAAGAGGTCAAAGTAAATGAAAACTTCTTAGAAGAGATAAGCCCTCTTAAAAGGCAAAGCTTTCTGTCCTTGCATCTAAGAAAAGAGAAAAGGGCAGAAAATGTGGGGTGGAATGTGAAGAGCCTTCAAAATAATTCTAAGTAGCTCAGAGTAATATTTTTAAAAATCATAGAGACTAGTTACCTATTTAAAAGAGGAATGATTTAAAATTGATACAAAAGAAATAAATGGAAGAAATCACAAACTTAATAATCTTATCAATAAATGTGTATCATATAAGCAATGCAATAAAACAAAAAAGAAAATATTAGAATGAATAAGAACCACCCTCTGTCCCCCCAAAATAATTTGCTGCATGCAAGAAAATTGTAAAATGACATATGACCTGATGTAAGGTGAAGCAGGAAACTCATAGACAATGCATATAGCAATGTAAAAATAAAGAACCAAAACAAAGCAATCAATAATGAATGCTGAGAAATTAGAATGTACTCTTTGTTTAAAAAATGACATAAGGAAGGTTGTCTAGGAAGAATTGAGAGGGGAGCATATATTTCTTATTGAATTGCTGTAAAAACAAAAAAGCATCATCAAAATTTTTTTTAAATGATTTTAATTCTTTATCTTAGTGTAGACCCTACAGCGATTTCAGTGATATGGTTATAAGGTTGTAATGGCAGCACAATCCTAAAGGAAAACTCAGGATTAGGAAGGTCTAACCTGAGTTAGAGTCAGCTCTCACAGGTAGCTACTCTATGTTAATTCTTCTGTGTGCTCTAGGCATAGGTATATACAGAACAATTCTATGTCATGACTTGCTTTATACCTCTATATCAGGCAGGGAAACATGTCATACATCCTGGAATTGGATTTGTTTGAATAAATGACAGTTCCAGACTGGCTTCTGCACTACCCAAAAGTGAAACCTAAAATCCATTTTATAGGACTCTGATAATGTCTATTTACATTTCAAAGAGTTTCTAGCTAACAAATTAGCAGATGATCTTTCAGCTATGTCTACTTCCCCTACCTCTTTTGAATAAACCTATTATAAGGTAGGTCCACAGAGAAGCCTGAAATCCTGGACTGTATTCCTTTAAGTGAAATGACATTTCTAGGTAAAGAGCCTCCCTGTATCCCTTGCAGAAATATATCTGATTTCAGAAAAGGATTGATTCAAATAAAAATGTGTTTGTATAAGAAAAATTATTTTCTACTGAGAAAACACATAGTTTGGGGTAAATTTATAGTTGTGGCCAGGTCATTAATATCTGGTTGTCAAAAAGTATTGGTTTGAACAAAAATATGTTGTAATAAAAATGCATTGTTTTGAAGAAATTTATTGGCCCCATGAAAACCTATTCGATTCAGAAAGATATGTTGATTTCAATGAAAAATCTATTTGTTTTAAAGGAGATAGTGCTGGGCTCTGGACTTTTTGATGGGAAATCCTCTCTGTGACATTGATGTTCACTTACAAAAAATGAAACATGGGCATAATTAGTGGAGGGGTTCTGAAGTTAGAGGGAAAGGCTAGTGTAATCAATGGTGGTTAACAGTGATATGACAAGTTTCATCTCCCAAGTACGATGACAAACACTGGCTAATGAATCCTTACAATGATCCCAGACGGGCACATTACTGGCTGCGCTTTTAGCTAACATGGAGAAGGTGAGTCAGGGACTTTGGGGATCATATATTTACAGAAATTAGAGCTGGTCTGCAAATCTCTATCATTGTCTCTCATTCTGTCCTCTGGCATCAAGTCAAACAAATCTTCAATGCAGAGACATGAAGATAACAATTGAGAAAAACATTGTGAAAGTTGTCATATGTAGAAATAATCTTTATTTAATTAATGTTTATTAGCTTTTCTCTTTCATATAAAGGCATATGCAATGAGGATACCAGGAATATAGAATATTGTAAACTGATTCTGGAGGAAAGAATTAGGAACAATTGAGTGTAAGTTGCAAAGAGGCGAGTTTAAGCTTGACTAAAGGGAAAAAAATAATATTTGGAATTATCCCAAAATGGGATTACTGTCTTACGAGGAAGTAAGTTTCCCATTTTAAGACAACTACAACAACATGTTGGATGGCCATTGGTTGGTTGGTTGTTGTCCATTTTTGAAGAGGACCAAAATGACATCACTATGTTGACCATTAGTTACATAAATTATAAAAGAGATTTTTTTTCAGGTAAGGATTAAATGGATTTTGGGATACTTCTGAACTCTGAAATTCTGTGATTCTAAGTTTCATCATGTCTGAGTAAGCAGAAGTGAAAAGGCAGCTGTTAGGTTAGAAAATACTTATGGAGAGCCAGATGTAAATAATTAAACAAGGTGCTGTGGTGGTGATGGGAGTATGGATTTATATATGGCATCATTTTATTTTCATACAATTAGTGTCCAATATGTAGAATGAATTTTTACTCTCTCCTTCTTCCTAACCCTTTACCCTATGGGTCTTGGAAACCAAATTTAAAAAAAGAAGAAGAAAATCATCTGATGTTTATAAAAACCTCACTAGAAAATTTGGATCATTTCTAGAGTTGGTTGAATCAATTGTGTAAGAATAAGTCTCTAAGACTAAGCTGAAATCAAAATACAAAGATAGAAAATTGTAGACATACACAGATACTGTTCCTCAGAAATGCTGACAGTTTAATTATGAGGTGGGCACAGGACAATTCTGAGGAGGCTGAGATACTGCTATGTGGTATTCAAAGTAATGGCAAAGAAAGAGAACCAGTCTTCCATTGTAGATGACAGCTCCCTTGTTGATCTTTTCTCCAGAAAAAAAAAAGGCAATCTTACAACTGAAATCCTGCATCTGGAACTTTTTCTGTATGATAACTAAGGAAAGGATTGGGGGTTTGAATTAACTGGAATACTGAATGGTACAGACAGAAGAAGACAATAGGAGATTGAAAGAGGAAGAGAGACAGAAAGACAGAAAGTGAAAGAAAGAAAGAAAAACAGTAAGAAAAAAACCCAAAAACATGGAGAGATAGAGACAGAGAAAATAGAGGTACAGAGACAGGAGATAGAGACAGAGACACACATACAGAGACAGAGAGACAGAGAAAGAGATTAGAAACAGAAAGAGATAGAGACAGAGAAAGAAAAACAGAGACAAAGAAAGAGAGGATAGAAATACAGATATAGAGACACTGAGAGGCAGAGATAGAAAGGGACATATAGAAATAGAGACAGACAGAGAGAAATAGATACAGACAAAGAGACAGAGATGGGGATAGAGAGGCACAGACCCAGAGAGCGACAGAGACAGAGAGAAACAGACAGAGACAGAGAAACAGAGACAGACACAGATAGAGACAGAGGATAGAAATAGAGAGATAGAGATACTGAGAGGCAGAGATAGACAGAAACAGAGAGGAATAGAGACAGACAGAGAGACATAACCAGAAACAGAGAGGCACAGAGAGATATCGAGAGAGACACACATAGACAGAGACACAGAGAGAGACAATCAGCCATACACAGAGAAAGAACTGAGAGAAATATACTTTTGTTTTGACAGTTTGAAACTGAAGTATTTCTTGGTAAAATTTGTCAATGCAGTGCTTTTACCAAAAAAACAAAATAATGGTTGGTATGGGGCCTAATGAATCTAAACTCGGTAAATAAATCTTAGAGAGATTTAAAGCTCCAATAAGATAACCCATGGTCACCTAACCAATAGGTAAGGCAAGATTGCATCCAAGTCTTCTCTCCCACTGTTGCGGTCTATATACCACCTTTTTATATACCCTCTTTTTACTATAAAAATATTGTTAATTACCCATCACCATTAGGTTTGTGGTTTAAATTGTTTGTTTTCCAAATATTGGTGATAGAAGAAGTCATAATCTTCCCATCTGTACTCTGTGACCAATGAGTGAGATTCACATTTACATACCAAATGAACTGCACAATGGATAAAGCACTGATCTGGAGTCAGGAAATACTCATTTTCATGAATTCAAATCTGGCCAAGACACTTATTAAATATGTGATCCTGGGCAAGTCACTTAACCTTTTTTTTTTTTTTTTTTGCTTCAGTTTCTTTATCTGTTAAACGATCTAGAGAAGGAAATGGCAAACCACTTCAGTATTCCTGCCAAGAAAACTCCAAATGGGGTTACAAAGCACTGGACACGACTGAATAAAATGGTGAGCATGAGGCTGGGGCAGTTATTTATTTTTTTTTATGAGTCTGGGCAGATGGAAGGAAACTAGTCCTATCTTTACTTCACCAGGATTGTTTTCATTACCTGAGCTAATGGGTCACAATTGGCCACGTAGAATATCTTCAGAAGCAGGGTTTATTGATACCCTTTTTTAATATGTGTATATGGGGTATCTGCTAAGACTTTTCATATTCTGTGATAGTATTAATAATCTGGTGAGAAAATTTGTTTGGGATCTAGCTTCCAAGAGAGTTAGCTAATTCAGTGGAGAGACAAAAGGAACCAGGAGCCAGAACCCTATCAGAAAGGAGTTGAGAGTTTAAGAAGATATCTGGGAGCTGTAAACCCTTTTGTGGAGGGAGCAGAAGGTAGTGCAGAGTCAGGAGGGCTGTGGGCTCTACCACTCAGCAGTAAGGAGAATCACCGTGTAAGAAATTACCTTGGGCTATGGGCTGAGAGGAGGAATTCAAAGGAACTGACAAAGGAAGAGTGCCAGGGCCCAGGCTGCTGGGGGATAGAAAGTGAGAACTGCCTCTGCCAGCAAAGGGAAACCAGCGAGCAGGAGGGGAGGAGGTGGCAGCAGCCAAGGGCTCCTGACATGTGTAAGGTAAAAGTTTAATGTGCCTTGGGCACACCAAGCTGCTAGCCTCCTGACACACAAATGAATCGGTTCCACTCCAGCAGGTAACTGCATTATCCATAGACAGAGGTGCTGTGCAAATGCTGCCCAAGAAGAGCTGTTGTCATTCCATCCCTGAACTAGACCTCTACCCTTCCTCACAGAAGAATTTCTGAAGAAGTCTGCACTCAAGGGCATTTGCATAGAGGCCAAATCCTCCTGACGGTTTCCCCCCCACCCCTGGCTTGCAAAAGAAGATGAAATTGAATGTACTCAAATTTTCTTTGCTCTCCATTCCTCCCTCTCACCTTCTTTCCTCCTTCTTTCCTTCCTCCTGACTTCCTTCTTTCCTTCTCTCCTTCCTTCCTTCCTTCCCCTTTTTCCTTCCCTTCTTCCTTCCTTCCTTCTTTTCTACCTTCTCTCCTTCCTTCCTTCCTTCCCTCCTTCCTTCCTGGAATTGAGGGTGTTAAGTATGCCATGGATTTAAGCCACTAGTAACTACCTCTTCGGATGTTTTACCAAACTATTTGCAGGTCACAATCCCTTCTACATCTGTCTCCAGGGAGGTTTGAGTTCACTCCCTTTATTTTTGTTCTAGCACTCTTGATTCTCAGAGCTTCCCTTCTGGATTGGAAGCACATTTATCCCAGAATCCTGACTCCAATGACTCAAGTTCTCAGCTCTCAGTAATCTACTTCCTGAACTTAGAACTGAAAAGAATGAACAAAACAGGCCAACACACTTCTTGTAACTTAAAGGACTTGAGGGAAGGGAAAGTTGCCACTTCCTCAAAATACCTTCTCACATTGTATACATTCTACGGATGAACACAACATGTGCTTCTGGATACCATCAGAAAGAAAGAAAAAACTGTGCCTTTTCAGAGAGATATAAAGATAAAACTGCTTCTTTGTAGTCAGTGCAAGACATATGGCAAAAGGTGAATATATCTTCTCCCTCCCCTTTTTACCCTTCTTTTTTCCTTCCTCGCTCCCTCCCTTCTTTCATTCCCTCCTTCTTTTCTTCTTCCTTTCTTCCTTTCCTTCCTTTCTTCCTGTCTCTCTTCTCTGTCATTTTTCTCTTCTATACCATCTCATGCTGCACACACACACACACACACACACAGAGAGAGAGAGAGACAGAGAGAGAAAGAGAGAGAAAGAGAGAGAGAGAGAGTAGGTCACCAATTGACAAAGCAATTTTCCTATACATATTTTTGTTTGTTTGTTTTGATAGCCTGACAGGACAAAAGTGCTCCCAAAAGCTAAAGTGTTCATATTAGACAAGTCAATCCCAAGGCTTAGGTAAACTAGAATGAATTTCTTATTTTTTGTATTGTTCTGCCTTGCTTCATTAAGTCTGAGAATTAGTGCCAAAAACATTCATAGATCAAATAATTTTTAGCACTCTCTTGGAATTTATTTCAAAAAACCACACAATGAATTCATTTATTAGGAGAAAACTTTTGCCATTGACATAATCTGTGTGCAAGTGTGATGAGACATATTTATAAACCATGTTCTTTCTAAATTAGGGACTTTTATACAAAGATAAGCTTAAAATAAATACATGATCTAAACTCCAAAGGTTATATCACAAGCAAATTAAGGGAGCATTAAAAAAATTACCTGATAAGTATATGGATAAGGGAAATGTCCTTGATCAAACAAAATATAGAGAATACCATATGAGGTAAAAGGCATAATTCTGATTACATTAAATTAAAAAAGGACTTGCACAAACAATCAATGTAGCCAAAATTTGAAGGAAAGCAGAAAACTAGAAATTATAATAAATTTCTCTGATAGAAATCTTATTTCCCAAATGTATAGGTAACTGAGGCATATTAAGAAAAACAAGAGCTATTCCCCTATTAATAAATGGTAATAGAGCATGAACAGTCACTTGCCAAGAGAATAAATCAAAGTTATCAATAGTCCTGTTTAAAAAATCCTCCAAATAATCTGTAACAAGAGAAATTTATCTAACATGATAGAAATGGAAAATGACAAATGTTGGAGAGGGTATGAAAAAAAAGGAACACTATACATTCTTGGAGTAGTGAACTGAACAAGTCATTCTGGAGAACATTTTGGAACTATGCTCAAAGAGTTTTAAATTAAAAAAAAATTGACACAGCAATATCACAACTCGCTCTACATTATATTTTTAATATTACCATGTGAGGTTCCCTCATCCCAACTTTGAGCTTGTTCAGTTGTTATCTTTCCTGGCTAGCACATTTTTTGGTAGGAGGAGGGGTTGGCTTCTGATCATGAATAGCTCATTGTCAAAGTTCCCTTCTTGGCTTCTAAATATAATTTCTTCCCTGGGTAGGTGACTGGGTAGGTAGATAGATGTATCCCAAATGGTGATATTGTGGATTTTGAAGGATCTGAAAATTCTGGGAGAACTATAAAATGGCAGAAGTGGTGTCCATAGAAATGGCAACATAATAGCTATTAGCAAGATAAGTGTCTATTTTGTATATAAAGCAATGCATCAAGGATACAAATGGATACCAAAAGTCATTTACAGCAGATGAAGCTTTAAGGGTATGACACACTATACCAAAGAAAGACTTTGGCTATGAACTAAAGCAAGAAAGTGACAAAGTTGTCAGTTGCCCTTGAACACACATGAATTCTACATGTGTCATCACCACTGCCCTCTAAAATTGAACCCACTCTTTCAATGGAACTTTGTGATTTATGGAAGTGTGAATACAAAGATTTTGGGGGAGACAGGCAGATGTTTTTAACTACTATTCTTGTTATGCCATTTCAGGAAAAGTCTTTGAAACTAATTGAGGTTTCTGGATGTGTTAATAAGATACATATTGTTGGAAAGCAATAATTTGGGAAAAATAACTCCACAGGGTTACTTCTAGAGTCTAGGGTTGCAGCTGATTCTTAGAGTCCCAACCTGTGAATATGAGATGAGTGTATGTATGTACTTACACACAATATATATGTGTGTATATATTTACATATATACATATACATATATATACACAGAGAGAGAGAGAGAGAAGGTGGGATGTACATATACATATAAACATACACATATCTACACATTGTGCACATACACATACAAATACACACATAATTAGATCTAGATAAATGATATATAGATAGAGGAACAGACAGATATTGCCCCCTTTGTTGGACTGTAAATTTCTCAAAAGAAATTTTACTTTCTATCAACAACACTTAGCTTAATGTTTGGCTCATAGAGACTGAACCAGACATTTCATTAGTATAAGGAATGCCAAGTAAAGAAACTTCCCCAATCAGTACAGGTTGGTAACTTATAGAGTTAGAGGGTAGCTTAGGGCACTACACTGAGAGGTTGTGACTTGTCCAGGACCCACAACCATGTGTCAGAAAGATCCAAACCCAAGTCTTTCTGGCTTCATGAGCAACATTTTTCCTTCTGCACCCTGTTGCCTTTCAGAGTGAGCATTTAATGAATGCTTGGGGATTGATTGATGAGGTCTGGGTAACCTAGTTAGAGAAGTTTCTCTGGAATTTCATGACAGCCTGTTACAAATTTCCCCAGCAAGAATGTCACTCCATGAGATCATTGGTACATTATGTAACATTTTAGACAGGAACCTGGACTTCAGAAGGGATAGTCTGGGCAATCTCCCCAGAAGGTAAAAACACAGCTGCAAATATGATAATCAGAGAGAAATAAGACTAATTGCCTGAGTCAGCAACAAAGAAAAACTAGGACAAGAGCCAGGATGATGGTGAAAATAGGGCTTTCTAGGTAAACATTAAAATTTCATCAGGCTATCTATCTGTTAGTCTGTCTGTCTGCCTGTCTATTATCTATCATTTTTACTATCTATCTATATATCTCTATCATCATCTATCTATTCATCTATCTATTTATAATTTATGTCACCTTTTTACCATCTATCATCTATCCATCTATTTATCATCACCATCTATTTGTCTGTCTTTCTATCATCTATCTAGCTATCTCTTTGTCCACCTATCTGTCTGTCTATCATCTCTCCACTTGTCTACCTATTTTCCTATCATCTATCTATGTCTATTTGTCTATCTATCAATCATTTATCTGTGTCTGTATGTCTATCTATCATCTATATATTTATCTGTGTCTATGTATATTTATCTGTCTATCTATCAGTGTCTGTCTATCATCTATTTATCTGAGTCTGTCTGTCTTTCCATCTATCTGTCAATCATCTACCTATCTACCTATCTACCTGTTGATCATATATGTAATGTTTTTCTCTTAAGTATAATGTTTTCCAGGAGCAAGTTTCTTGGGGGGCTTCTGGGAGCAGCTTTCCTTTCGGTTCAAAGTAATAATCACCTCAAATGCAGCCAGGAGTTAAAGTCTAGATCCTTTATTGTCTCCTTCAAAATAGCCCAGTTAGTTTTCTTAGAGGCCTATCTCTCTCCTTGGTTCCAAGACTCTTGCCACTAGTCCTTTGTCTCTTCAGCTTCAGCCTCTAGCTCCCTCTGAATCCAAAGCCTCCAGCCAGCACAAAGGTAGAAGTTGAAATGACTGACTCTGCCTCCCAGAGAGTGGGCTTGTGGGTTTCTGACTTGTGAATCTCCTGAAGTCTCTAGTGGGCTTGTCCTTTAGTGGGCTCCTGCTTATATATGTTCTTAAAGGTGTGAACTCTAAAGGTGTGAAAGATGTGAACTTTAATGTGTGAACTCTCTTAAAGGTGTGAACTCCAAAGGTGTGAACCAAGTACATAAGCATTGTCTCTATCAATTCCAGTGACTTAGCACCTTGTTTCAAGTTCTGGCCCATAACACATATATCTATCTATCTCTCTGTATTTATATGCAAATATACATATATGTATATATATATATATATATATATATATATATATAGTCTGATGAAATTTATATATATGTATGTATACACAAACATGTGTATATGTACATATACACACATGCACACACATATATTCAGTCAGTTTTATCTTGAGAAACTCTGAAGCCTATGTACAGATAATAAGCAAGGTCATCCCTAAAGACAAGTAGAGGCCCTGTTATAACTTCTATAGTGCCCTCCTCCCCCAGCTTTCTAAATGGTTCTTGAGATAGGTAAATCAGACCTAATGACTACTGTGACGTGGATTAAAGACAATTTTCCTTTTTGATTACATTCTGAACATTACTTAACAATATCTTTTTAAAACAAGGCTACTATAATTGAACACAATGATCCAGCTTAAATCTCTTGAGGGAATCATACTTTTCTTATTCCTGGAAGCCATGCCTTCAATACAGTCCAAGACAGTATTAGTTATTTGAGTTGCAACACTGCAAACTAAGATTAAATGAACTGGAGAAGGAAATGTGCAATAATTATTTGAGAAATTTGATTGATCTGACATTGAATAAATAGATTAATTAAGATACAATTGTCATTTTTATTATATTGGCTTTACCCAGTCATGAGTAATTAATATTTTTCAATTGTTTAGAGTTGACTTTATTTATGTGAAAAGTGTTTTTTAATTATATGCATATAGTGTCTGTGTTTGTCTTGGCAGATAGAGTCCCAAGTATTTTATATTTTCTATAGCTATTTTATCATGCTTCTACCAGATTTGTGATCGGTTTCCCAAACTTTTCAACTACTTTCTTTTCTTTCTGTCCATGTTATCTGTGGTATACTCAAAGACATAATCACTTCTTTGATTTCTTACAGATTCTTTCCATTAAACTTCCATGTTTTGCCTTCTCAATTCCCTCGTAAAGAATATTATTTCTTAATATAATACAGTGCTACACTATACCTACTTACCATGTCTATTTTTTTAAATTCAGCTAGAATTTATTAACACCTATGATGTGCTACACAATATGTTAAGTGCTAGGAATATAAAGAAAGCAAATGAGTTCACAATCTAATAGGAGAAATAACATGGAAATAACTAGGCACAATCAAGACAAAGGATAAATTATGGGTTTTCTTAGAGGGAAGACAATTATAATTAGGGAGAATCAGCAATGGGTTAATGCAGAAGATGCTATTTTAGTTGAAACAAGGGAAACCAGGAAATAAAAATGATGAGAAAAGTTTTCTAAGCATGAGAGTCAGTGAAAATGGATGGTTGAGCTAGAATGTCATATATGAGGAAAAGCCAGGAGGTTGGGGTACCTGGATCACAGAACTGTTGGAATACAGTAAATTGCAAGAAGACTGGAAAGATGGGAAGTGATAGATTATAAGTAGCTTAACAAGTCAACCCAGAAGATTTTCAAGGCACCTGAAAAAGGTATTCTTAGCAGCTTTTCTT